>NC_089253.1:100505517-100820537 GCF_963930625.1 Muntiacus reevesi
GGTCTTATATGGGAAATGACAGATTATGAGTTTATAAAACTGAAGAAAGTAGGGAAAACCACTAGACCATTAAGGTATGACCTAAATCAAATCCCTTATGACCATACAGTGGAAGTAAGAAATAGATTTAAGGGACTAGATCTAATAGACAGAGCACCTGATGAACTATGGACAGAGGTTCGTGACATTGTACAGGAGACAGGGATCAAGACCATCCCCGTGGAAAAGAAATGCAAAAAAGGCAAAATGGTTGTCTGAGGAGGCCTTACAAATAGCTGTGAAATGAAGAGAAGCAAAAAACAAAGGAGAAAAGGAAAGATATTCCCATTTGAATGCAGAGTTCCAAAGAATAGCAAGGAGAGATAAGAAAGCCTTCCTCAGCAATCAATGCAAAGAAATAGAAGAAAACAACAGAATGGGAAAGACTAGAAATCTCTTCAAGAAAGTTAGAGATACCAAGGGAATATTTCATGCAAAGATGGGCTCAATAAAGGACAGAATTGGTATGGACTTAACAGAAATAGGAGATATTAAGAAAAGGTGGCAAGAATACACAGAAGAACTGTACAAAAAAGATCTTCACGACCCAGATAATCATGATGGTGTGATCACTCACCTAGAGCCAGACATCCTGGAATGGGAAGTCAAGTGGGCTTTAGGAAGCGTCACTATAAACAAAGCTAGGGGAGGTGATGGAATTTCAGTTGAGCTGTTTCACATCCTAAAAGAGGATGCTGTGAAAGTGCTGCACTCAATATGCCAGCAAATTTGGAAAATCAGCGGTGGCCACAAGATTGGAAAAGGTCAGTTTTCATTCCAATCCCTAAGAAAAGCAATGTCAAAGAATGCTCAAACTACCACACAATTGCACTCATCTCACACACTAGCAAAGTAATGCTCAAAATTCTCCAAGCCAGGCTTCAACAGTATGT
Source organism: Muntiacus reevesi (assembly GCF_963930625.1). Classification (NCBI taxonomy): domain Eukaryota; kingdom Metazoa; phylum Chordata; class Mammalia; order Artiodactyla; family Cervidae; genus Muntiacus; species Muntiacus reevesi. The sequence continues at coordinate 100,506,450 of NC_089253.1, forward strand.
GAACTGTGAACTTCCAGATGTTCAAACTGGTTTTAGAAAAGGCAGAGGAACCAGAGATCAACCTGCCAACATGCGGTGGATCATTGAAAAAGCAAGAGAGTTCCAGAAAAACATCTATTTCTGCTTTATTGACTATGCCAAAGCCTTTGACTGTGTGAATCACAACAAACTGTGGAAAATTCTGAAAGAGATGGGAATACCAGACCACCTGACCTGCCTCTTGAGAAACCTGTATGCAGGTTAGGAAGCAACAGTTAGAATTGGACATGGAACAACAGAATGGTTCCAAATCGGGAAAGGAGTACGTCAAGGCTGTATATTGTCACCCTGCTTATTTAACTTCTTTTTTTTGTTTGTTATGTTTTGGTTTGGTTTGGTTTTCATTTATTTGTATTAGTTGGAGGCTAATTACTTTAACTTCTATGCAGAGTATATCATGAGAAACACTGGGCTGGAAGAAGCACAAGCTGGAATCAAGATTGCCAGGAGAAATATCAATAACTTCAGATATGCAGATGACACCACCCTTATGGCAGAAAGTGAAGAGGAACTAAAAAGCCTCTTGATGAAAGTGAAAGAGGAGAGTGAAAAGTTGGCTTAAAGCTAAACATTCAGAAAACTAAGAATATGGTATCTGGTCCCATCACCTCATGGGAAATAGATGGGGAAACAGTGGAAACAGTGTCAGACTTTATTTTGAGGGCCTCCAAAATCACTGCAGATGGTGACTGCAGCCATGATATTAAAAGACACTTACTCCTTGGAAGGAAAGTTATGACCAACCTAGATAGCATATTAAAAAGCAGAGACATTACTTTGCCAACAAAGGTCCGTCTGGTCAAGGCTATGGTTTTTCCAGTGGTCATGTATGGATGTGAGAGCTGGACTGTGAAGAAAGCTGAGCACTGAAAAATTGATGCCTTTGAACTGTGGTGTTGGAGAAGACTCTTGAGAGTCCCTTGGACTGCAAGGAGATCCAACCGGTCCATCCTGAAGGAGATAAGTCCTGGGTGTTCACTAGAAGGACTGATGCTGAAGCTGAAACTCCAATACTTTGGCCACCTCATGCGAAGAGTTGACTCCGTGGAAAAGACCCTTATGCTGGGCAGGATTGGGGGCGGGAGGACAAGGGGACGACAGAGGATGGGATGGCTGGATGCTATCACCGACTCGATGGGCATGAGTTTGAGTAAGCTCCGGGAGCTGGTGATGGACAGTGAGGCCTGGCATGCTGTAACTCATGGGGTCACAAAGAGTTGGACATGACTGAGTGACTGAACTGAACTGAACTGAACAGCGGCTTGCAACTGGAGATGAGGATGGCCCTCCAGGCTTAATCGCTGACAGAGAACATCTGATCAATCCTGTGAGAACACAGGGTGGGTGCTGGGCAGTGTGGTGATGGCCCTTCCTAAAGGGGCCCTGTGAATGACTCAAATAGCCTTATGCATGTGGTTTTGTTTGTTTGTTTTTCTCTTGGAAAGAAGGACACTAAAGGCTTTTCTTTGTGTGATATTTAGAAACTAAACAGGAGTGGCTAAGAGGATACAGTCATCTTTGAGGGTGTTTCCTGCTAGAATGTTGAGTTCAGGACATCAAATTGACTTGAAAAGATTAAATCTGAGAATCTGAGTGGAGGGAGACACAACCAATTCTGTGAAGGACATGTTCATATCTGAGAATCAATGAGAGTAATCACTATGGGTTCTTTGGGAACTCAGAGACCAGGTGGGGGGAATGTGAATCAGTCTCAGCTAACCTTGTCTTCATTGTGCTCACTGCTACCAGTAAACATTGTCGTTTAGGTTCTTCACACAGAGGATGCAGCCAAGATGGCAATTAATCCCAGGCATATTCTTGGAATCCTGGGAGCTAAACCATAATCCCATTGGTCTCTTTCTACATATTTTTTGATATTACATTGATATTACTTGACTTACTCTGATACTTATTTTGTGAGTAAGGTAAAGACATGACTTGCTGTCTATTTTCCAGTTCCCCTGGTTGCTGCTGGACCATGTTGCAAGGATTAACAAGGGAGCAGGGCACCAGCAGGGGACACTTCACTGCCCTGGCTGCGAGTTGGGGGTTGCACTTGAGTGGCCCAGGATTTTTCTTGAGGCTGAATCAGAAGAACTTTGCTCTTACAGGGAAGTTTAAACGGAAGGATAAAGGAGGCTTCAAGGAACCTCCAAGAATTTGGTTGCGACTTCCTAAGACTGGGAAGGATGGGAAAGGAGCAGGTATGGAGAAAGAAAGTAAGGAGTCTGTTAGGTCATATTAGACTTGAGATGGCCAGAACATTAAGTAAAAAGAAATACCGAGTACCAAATAGCACTTGCAACAAAATCCTATACTCATTCAAGAGCTAAAGGCAAATGCTGCTTGTGAAATTTAAATTTTATACCCGGAATGGCAGGATTGTGGGGGTGCAAAGGCAATTCCAGCCCCAGCAACATCAAAATCAGGTGCACAAACCAACACTGGTCTCAGGTCTAGAACAACAAAGACATGCATTTTCCCTGATATTGTGAGGATCATTGTAGGTCACCTTAGAGTTCCTTGCTGAACACTTTTCTCATACTAGAGGCTATAGGATGGCCAAATATATTCCACACACAGTGTTTTAACAAAGAAAATTTGTTGCTAGAGGCAAAGAATCCCATGTTTTATATCACAATTTCCTCTCCACTGTCCCTTAGCAGAAAAATATTTAAAGAAAAATGTAGCAACACTGAACCCAACTTCCCAAAAGGCATCAGTTCAAAAGCAGCTCACTGCTGAGGGGTTCCATGCCCTCCAGGTCTCCCTGCTCCCCTGCCATCCTTCACCCACCCTACCTGGTCCTGGGGGATGTGGGATTCCTTTCTCATAGAGGAAAATGCCAGACAATTTGACCTGAGCCTGGGGTACTGTAACAGGAATAGAAAAATACTTTTCTCCCCACAACTGCAGTGGTCAATGGAGGAGACGACCCTCAGGTGTGAGCTGGGATCTTGGGTTTCACAAACCACATTTATCCAAGATTCTTTTCCAGTAGCTATGGGAGTTCAAATCAAGGATTTTTTAAAAAAAATACAGCATAAAAGGTAGATTCAGAAGCCAACCGGGGCACCTACAGTGTCACAAAAACCTCAAAAACAATTTATTTTTCAAATAAAGAACCTGAGGCTCAGGGCATGAAATGAGCTACCAGAAAGTTAATGAGAACTCCCAGTAAGCTCCAAATGGTTTGTAGGTCAACAGAGTTTAAGCTTTCAATTCATGCAAAAATTCTCTAAACATCCTTATACATATGATCATCAAAAGGCCCAGAAGTTTTCCAAGAAAAAAATAGGAAATCATTGGATGGAGAAATCTGATTTAGATTTTCTTTCTCCTCTGCTCCCTGGAGTTAGTGCCAATCAGAGACTCCCTGAGCCTGAAGCCATAGCCAAAGGAAAGAATAGTTAAATTGGTCACCAGAGCACAGGCTTGACACAGCCAGTAGGCTGAACTCCAGGCAGGTGGCCTTTAAAGTGCTGGCTACTGTAATCAAAGCATCACACCTTGGCAGAGGGAATGACTGACCCGTGAGAGTCTGCCTCAGGTTCTGGTTGTTGCTGTGGTCTTAGATATTGTCTTGATTATGCCTGCAGTCTTCATGTCAAACAACAGCCCTGCCATTTATGGAGATTTATTCTGCATCATGCTCTCGGCTCAATGCTTTACTTATTCAATAGAGCAAGAGACAAACTCAGTGAAGGTCAGTAACTTCTTCCAAGGCACACAGACTATTGGTGGTAGAACTTTAAGTTCTATTTGCCTGTGCTCTTGGGGATTAAATTGTGCTAGCCATGTTGAGATTTGTAATAAAATACTAGAGTCACAGTTTCCTCTCTTATAAGAGGGAGAAGGAAAAAGCATGAGGTTCAGGTATTTACCATGTTGCTTTCTCTTCAGAATCTGTTATCCCAAAAACTGGGCAGATAAAATAAAAGTGGAGTAGCTCCACCTCCTGTAGTGCTTCCCAATGACTGGTCCCCCAACCAGCAGCATCAGCATCACTTGAGAATTTTTTTAAAGTGATTCTTAGCTCCTCTTCATATCTACTCATCCAAAAATTCAGAAGCTGGGACCAATATCAGTGTTTAATAAGATCTCCCAAACCCCACCACATCTTTCAGGGTGCAGACAGTCATAGGCTATAACATCCACTCAGTCCCACCTCCACCTCCAACCATTGTCCCTCCACCATCTCAACTGCCTTGAAAGGAATAGATGGATTTAAAGCTAAGTGATAGAATGTGTACTGAGCCCAGAGAATCCTTTCATTCAGTGTTCATAATATTGTCCAGCAGGCAGTGACCAAAACCATCCTCAAGAAAAAGAAATGCAACAAGTTAAAATGGTTGTCTGAGGTTGTCTGAGAAAAGATGAGAAACAAAAGGCAAAGAAGAAAAGGAAAGATATACCTGTCTGAATGCAGCGTTCCAAGGAATAGCAAGGAGAGATAAGAAAGTCTTCTTAAATGAACAATGCAAAGAAATAGAGGAAAACAAGGAATGGGAAAGACTAGAAATTTCTGTAAGAAAATTAGAGATATCAAGGAACATTTCTTGCAAAGATGGACACAATGGTATGGACCTAACAGAAGCAGAGGATATTAAGAAGAGGTGGCAAGAATACATACTTCTATGTGTTAGTCACTCAATTGTGTCCGAGTCTTTGCAACCCCATGGACTGTAGGTTGCCAGGCTCCTCTGCCCATGGGGTTTTCCCAGCAAGAATACTGGAGTTGGTTGCCATTCCTTTCTCCAGGGGATATTCCCAACCCAGGGATCAAACCTGGGTTTTCTGCATTGGAGGCAGATTGTTTACTGTCTGAGCTACCACAGAAGTCCTAGAATACACAGAAGAACTGTACAAAAAATATCTTAATGGCCCAGATAACCATGATGGTGTAATCACTCCCCTAGAGCCAGACATCTTGGAGTGTAAAGTCAAGTGGACTTTAGGAAGCATTACTATGAACAAAGCTAGTGGAGGTGATGGAATTCCAGCTGAGCTATTTAAAATCCTAAAAGATGATGCTGTTAAAGTGCTGCACTCAGTATGCAGCACATTTGGAAAACCCAGCAGTGGCTGCAGGACAGGAAAAGGTCAGTTTTCATTCCAATCCCAAAGAAGGGAAATGCCAAAGGATGTTCAAACTATCCCACAATTGCATTTCTCATGTTAGCAAGGTAATGCTCAAAATCCTCCAAGCCAGGCTTCAACAGTACATGCACTGAGAACTTCCAGATGTTCATGCTGGATTTAGAAAAAGCAGACAAACCAGAGATTAAATTGCCAACATACTCTGGAACATAGAAAAAGCAAGGGAATTTTTAAAAATCGACTTCTGCTTCATTGACTATCAAAAGTGTTTGTGTAGATCACCACAAACTATGGAAAATTCTTAACAGATGGGAATACCAGACCTCCTTACCTGCCTCTGAGACACTTGCATGCCAGTCAAGAAGCAACAGTTAGAACTGGACAGGAACAATGGATTGGTTCCAAATTGGGAAAGGAGTACATCAAAGCAGTATGAAGTGTACTCTGCTCTTTTAAATTATATGCAGAGTACATCATGGGAAATCCAGGGCTGGATGAAGCTCAAGCTGGAATTAAGATTGCCGGGAGAAATACCAATAACTTCAAATATGCAGATGACATCACCTTAATGGCAGAAAGCAAAGAGGAATTAAAGAACCTCTTGATGAAGGTGAAAGAGCAGAGTGAAAAAGCTGGCTTAAAACTCAACATTCAAAAAATTAAGATCATGGCATCTAGTCCCATCACTTCATGTTAAATAGATGGGGTAAAAACGAAAATAGAGACAGACTTTACTTTCTTGGGCTCCAAAATCACTGTGGAAAGTGACTGCAGCCATAAAATTAAAAGATCTTTGCTCCTTGGAAGAAAAGCTATGAAGAAACCAGACAGCATATTACAAAGCAGAGAAGTCACTTTGCCGACAAAGTCCATATAGTCAAACTATGGTTTTTCCAGTAGTTATGTACAGACGTGAGAGTTAGACCATAAAGAAGGCTGAGTGTTGAAGAATTCATGCTTTCAAAAAGCGAGCCTGGAGAAGACTCGAGAGTTCTTGGACAGCAAAGAGGTCAAACTAGTCAATCCAAAAGGAAATCAACCTTGAATATTCATTCAAAGGACTGATGCTAAAGCTCAAGCTTCAATACTTTGGCAACCTGATGAGAAGAGCTGATTCACTGGAAAAGGCCCTGATGCTGGGAAGGACTGAAGGCAGGAGGAGAAGCGGGCAACAGAGGATGAGATGGTTGGATGGCATCACCGACTCAGTGGACACAAGTGTGACAAACTCTGCGAGATGGTGAAGGATAAGGAAACCCAGTGTACTACATTCCATGGTGTTGCAAAGAGTTGGACATGATTGAGTGACTGAAAAACTCATTTCTATTTCCGGTCTTCTCTTAAGCTTTTCCTTAGGGACAGATATTTCACTTGCTATTTCAGTAAACAAAGGATGTTGAAATCAAAAGGCCATCATTCACTGAAGCTGTCCCCAAAACAGTATGCCCTGAGGGTAATTCAAGCAAGAGAAAACAGGATGGTGTCCTGAGGTAGTTAAGATGCATATCATATGGATATGGACCATATGCATATCATATGGACTTCAATAAATCCAGACTTTTGCATATGCATATTGATATGTATATTAAATGAACTTCTAAGTCCAGACTTTTGCCTCTTTCCATACATAAAAAGAGTATGAAAATGAACTTCCCTGGCGGTCCAGTGGTTAAGAATCCACCTGTCAATTAACAAAGACCTAGAAGAACTAAAGAATAAACATACAGAGACAAACAACACAAGTACTGAAATTAAAAATACTCTAGAAGGAATAAATAGGAGAATATCTGAAGCAGAAGAATGGATCAGTGAGCTGGAAGATAAAATGGTGGAAATAACTGCTGAAGAGGAGGATAAAGTAAAAAGAATTAAAAGAACTGAGAATAGTCTCAGAGACCTCTGGGACAATATTAAATGTACCAACATTCGAATTATAGGGGTCCCAGAAGAAGAAGAGAAAAAGAAAGTGTATGAGAAAATGTTTGAAGAGATTATAGTTGAAAATATCCCCAACATGGAAAAGGAAATAGTCAATCAAGTCCAAGAGGTGCAAAGAGTCACATACAGGATAAACCCAAGGAGAAACATGCCAAGACACATACTAATCAAACTAACAGATAAAACACAAAGAAAGAATATTAAAAACAACAAGCAACATTCAGGGGAAACCACATACATTTAACAGCTGATCATTCAGCAGAAACTCTGCAGGCAGAATGGAATGGTAGGACATATTTAAAGTACTGAAAGGGAAAAATCTATAACCAAGATTACTCTACTGAAAGGATCTCATTCAAAATTGATAGAGAAAAAAACAGCTTTTCAGACAAGCAAAAGTTAACACACTTCAGGACCACCAAACCAGCTTTACAACAAATGTTAAAGGGACTTATAGTGTCAGGAAATACAAAAGAAGAAAAAGATCTACAAAAACAAAGCTCAAACAATTAAGAAAATGGCAATAGGAACATATATATATATATATATATATATATATATATAATCACTTTAAATGTAAATGGAGACTGGCTGAATGGATACAAAAACAAGACCCACATATATGCTGTCTACAAGAAATCCACTTCAGACCAAAAGACACATATAGATGAAAGTGAGAGGATGGAAAAATATATTCCATGCAAATGAAAAGCAAAACAAAGCTGGAGTAGCAATCATCATATCAGAAAAAGTAGATCTTAAAATAAAGAAGATTACAAGAGATAAGTAAGGGCACTACAGAATGATCAAGGGATAAATCCAAGGGGAAGACATAACAATTGTAAATATCTATTCTATGAACCTAGCAGAAGCAGAAGATATTAAGAAGAGGTGGCAAGAATACACAGAGGAACTGTACAAAAAAGATCTTCATGACCCAGATAATCACAATGGTGTGATCACTCACCTAGAGCCAGACATCCTGGAATGTGAAGTCAAGTGGGCCTTAGAAAGCATCACTACGAACAAAGCTAGTGGATGTGATGAAATTCCAGTTGAGGTATTTCAAATCCTAAAAGATGATGCAGTGAAAGTGCTGCACTCAGTATGTCAGCAAATTTGGAAAAACTCAGCAGTGGCCACAGGACTGGAAAAGGTCAGTTTTCATTCCAATCCCTAAGAAAGGCAATGCCAGGAATGCTCAAACTACTGCACAATTGCACTCATCTCACACGCTAATAAAGTAATGCTCAAAATTCTCCAAGCCAGGCTTTAGCAATACGTGAACCATGAACTTCCAGATATTCAAGCTGGTTTTAGAAAAGGCAGAGGAACCACAGATTAAATTGCCAACATTCACTGGATCATCAAAAAAGCGAGAAAATTCCAGAAAAACATCTATTCCTGTTTTATTGACTATGCCAAAGCCTTTGACTCTGTGGATCACAATAAACTGTGGGAAATTCTTCAAGAGATAGGAATACCAGATCACTTGACCTGCCTCTTGAGAAACGTGTATGCAGGTCAGGAAGCAACAGTTAGAACTGGACATGGAACAACAGACTGGTTCCAAATAGGAAAAGGAGTACATCAAGGCTGTATATTGTCACCCTGCTTATTTAACTTCTATGCAGAGTACATCATGAGAAACGCTGGGCTGGAAGAAGCACAGGCTGGAATCAAGACTGCCAGGAGAAATATCAATAACCTCAGATATGCAAATGACACCACCCTTATGGCAGAAAGTGAAGAAGAACTAAAGAGCCTCTTGATGAAACTGAAAGAGAAGAGTGAAAAAGTTGACTTAAAGCTTAACATTCAGACAACTAAGATCATGACATCCAGTCCCATCACTTCATGGGAAATAGATGGGGAAACAGTGGCTGACTTTATTTTTTGGGCTCCAAAATCACTGTAGATGTTGATTGCAGCCATGAAATTAAAAGACACTTACCCCTTGGAAGGATAGTTATGACCAACCTAGAGAGCATATTAAAAAGCAGAGACATTACTTTGCCAACAAAGATCCATCTAGTCAAGGCTATGGTTTTTCCAGTGGTCATGTATGGACGTGAGAGTTGGACTATAAAGAAATTTGAGCACCAAAGAATGGATGCTTTTGAATTGTGGTGTTGGAGAAGACTCTTGAGAGTCCCTTGGACTGCAAGGAAATCCACCAGTCCAGGAGATCAGTTCTGGGTGTTCATTGGAAGGACTGATGTTGAAGCTGAAACTCCAATACTTTGGCCACCTGATGTGAAGAGCTGACTCATTTGAAAAGACCCTGATGCTTGGAAAGATTGAGGGCAGGAGGAGAAGGGGACGACAGAGGATGAGATGGTTGGATGTCATCACTGACTCAATGGACATGAGTTTGGGTAAACTCTGGGAGTTGGTGATGGACAGGGAGGCCTGGCATGATGTGGTTCATGGGGTCACAAAGAGTCAGACACAACTGAGCAACTGAACTGAACTGATGCACCCAACATAGAAGCACCTCAATACATAAGACAAACACTAACAGACATAAAAGGAGAAATTGACAGTAATACAGTAATAGTAGGAGACTTTAACATCCAACTCACACCAATGGACAGGTCATCAAGACAGAAAATTAATAAGGAGTCACAAGTCTTATATGATACATTAGATGAGATGGATCTCATTTAGATCTTCAGGACATTTCATCCAAATGTAGAATAATATACTTTCTGAAGTGTTCATGGAACATTGTCCAGGATAGAACACATCTTAGGTCACAAATCAAACCTCAGTAAAAATTGAAATTATATCAAGCATCTTTTCTGACCACAATGTTATGAAAATAGATATCAATTACAAGAAAAAAAACTGTAAAGATCACAAACACATGGAGATTAAACAATACATTTCTAAATAATGAACAGGTTACTGAAGAAATCAAAAGGGAAATAAAAAAATTCATCGAAAAATATGACAATGAAAACAAGGCAACTCAAAACCTATGGGGTGCGACAAAAGCAGTTCTAAGAGGGAAGTTTATAGTAATATAATCCTACTTCAAGAAACAAGAAAAACACTGAATAGACAACCTAACTTTACACCTAAAAAATTGAAAAAAGAAGAAGGAAAAAAAAGTCAAAATTAGTAGAAGAAAAGAAATCATAAAGATATGAGCAGAAATACATGAAAAAGAAATGAAAGAAACAACAGTAAAGATTAATAAAACTAAAAGCTGGTTCTTTGAGAAGATAAATAAAATTGACAAACTGTTAGCCAGACTCATCAAGCAAAAAAGAGAGAAGAATCAAATCAACAAAATTAGAAATTAAAAAGGAGAGGTTACAACAGACAGTGCAGATATACAAAGGATTATAAGAGACTATGATGAACAACTATATGGTAATAAAATAGATAACCTGGAAGAAATGGACAGATATTTAGAAAAGTTCATTCTTGCAAGACTGAACCAGGAAGAAATAGAAATTAGGGACAACCCAATTACAAGCACTGAAATTGAAACTGTGATCAAAAATCTCTCAAAAAACAAAAGCCCAGGACCAGATGGCTTCACAGGAGAATTCTATCAAGCGTTTAGAGAAGAGATAATGTCTATCCTTCTAAAACTCTCAAAAAATTGCAGAGGGAGGAACACTTCCAAACTCACTCTAGGAGGCCACCATCACCCTGATACCAAAACCAGGTAAAGATAACACACAAAAAAGAAAACTACAGGCCAATATCACTGATGAACATAGATGTAAAAATTCTCAACAAAATTTTTGCAAACAGAATTCAACAACACATCAAAAAGCTCATACACCATGATCAAGTTGGGTTTATTCCAGGGATGCAAGGATTCTTCAACATACACAAATCAATCAATGTGATACACCATATAACAAATTGAAAGATAAAAATCATATGGTAATCTCAATAATGCAGAAAAAGGCTTTGACAAAATTCAGCACCCATTTATGTTTAAAACTCTTCAAAAAATGGGCGTAGAAGGAACCTACCTCAACATCATAAAAGGTGTACATGATAAGCCTACAACAAACATTATTCTCAATGATAAAAAACTGAAAGCATTCCCCCTAAGATCAGGAACAAGATGAGCATGTCCACTTTCACCACTATTATTCAACATAGTTCTGGAAGTCCTAGCTACAGTAATCAGAGAAGAAAAAGAAATAAAAGGAATCCAGATCAGAAAAGAAGAAGTAAAGCTCTCACTGTTTTCAGGTGACATGATATTGTACATAGAAAACCCTAAAGAAACTATCAGAAAATTACTAGAGTTAATGAGTGAATTTAGCAAAGTCACAGGATACAAAATCAATACACAGAAATCACTTGCATTCCTATATTCTAACAATGAAAAATCAGAAAGAGAAATTAAGGAATCAATCCCATTCACCTTGCAATAAAAAGATTAAAATATCTAGGAATAAACCTACCTAAAGAGACAAAATAACTGTATGCAGAAAATTGTAAGACACTGATGAAAGAAATCAAAGACATAAAAGATAGAGAAATATTCCTGGGTAGGAAGAATCAATCTTGTGAAAATGAGTATACTACCAATCACAATCTATAAATTCAATGAGACCCCTATCAAATTACTAATGGCACTTTTAACAAAACCAGAACAAAATAATTCAAAATTTATATAGAAACACAGAAGACCTCAACTAGCCAAAGCATTCTTGAGAAAGAAGATTGGAGGTGGAGGAATCAACCTTTCTAGTTTCAGATTATTCTACAAAGCTACAATCATCAAAACAGTATAGTACTGGCACAAAAACAGAAATATAGACCAATGGAACAAGATAGAAAGCCCAGAAATAAACCCATGCACCTGAGGGTGCCTTATTTTTGACAAACGAGGCAAGAAATTTTGACAAATGGGGCAAAGACAGCCTCTTCAATAAGTGGTGCTGGGAACACTGTACAGTGACATGTAAAAGAATGAAATTAGAACACTTCCTAACACCATACACAAAGATAAACTCAAAACAGATTAAAGACCTAAAAGTAAGACCAGAAACTATAAAACTCTTAGAGGAAAACAGGCAGAAGATTCAATGACATAAACCAAAGCAAGATCCTCTATGACCCACCTCCTAGAGTAATGGAAATAAAAACAAAACTAATCGGGATGGGGAATACGTGTAACTCTATGGCTGATTCATATCAATGTATGACAAAACCCACTGAAAAAATAAAAAATTAAAATAAAAAAAACAAAAAGCAAAAGTAAACAAGTGGCACCTGATTAAACTTAAAAGCTTATGCATAGCAAAGGAAATTATAAGCAAGGTGAAAAGACAACCACAGAATGGGAGAAAATAATAGCAAATGAAACAACTGACAAAGGATTAATTTCCAAAATACATAAGCAGCTCATACAACTCAATACCAGAAAAACAAACAATCCAATCAAAAAGTGGGGGAAAGACCTAAACAGACATTTCTCCAAAGAAAACATACAGATGGCTAATAAACACATGAAAAGATGCTCAACATCGCTCATTATTAGAGAAATGCAAATCAAAACTACAATGAGAGATCACCTCACAACAGTCAGAATGGCCATCATTAAAAAGTCTACAAACATTAAATGGTGGAGAGGTTATAGAAAAAAGAGAACCCTTTTCCACTGCTGGTGGGAATGTAAATTGATACAGCCACTATGGAAGACGGCACAGAGATTCCATAAAAAAGTAGGAATAAAACCACCATATGACCCAGCAATCCCACTCCTGGGCATATACCTTGAGGAAAACAAAACTGAAAAAGACATACATACTCCAATGTTCATTGACACCCTATTTACAATAGCTAGAGCACGGAAGCAACCTAGATGTCCATCAACAGATGAATGGATAAAGAAGTTGTGGTACATATACACAATGGAATATTACTCGGCCGTAAAAAGGAACACATTTGAATCAGTTCTAATGAGGTGGATGAACCTAGAGCCTATTATACTGAGTGAAGTAAGTCAGAAAGAGAAAGATAAATATTGTATACTAATGTATATATACAGAATCTAGAAAGATGGCACCAAAGAATTTATTTGCAGGGCAGCAAAAGAGAAACAGACATAGAGAACAGACTTAAGGACATGAGGAGAGGAGAAGAGAGGGTGAGACGAATGGAGAGAGTAACATGGAAACTTACATTACCATATGTAAAATAGATAGCCAATAGGAATTTGCTGTATGTTTCAGGGAACTCAAACGAGGCCTCTGTATCAACCTAGAAGGCTAGGATGGGGTGGGAAATGGGAGCGAAGTTCAAAAGGGAGGAGACATGCATATACCTATAGCTGATTCATATTGAGGTTTGACAAAAAACAACAAAATTCTGTAAAGAAATTATGCTTCAATGAAAAAATAAGTAAATTAAAAAAAAAATAAAAGAAACCAATACAATATTGTAAAGGAATTAGCCTCCAAAAAAAAAAAAAAAGAATCCACCTGCCAGTGCAAAGGATGCAGCTTGGATCCCTGGTCTGGGAAGATTCCACATGCTGTGGAGGAACTAAACCCATGCCCCATAACTCCTGAGCACTCGATTATAGCCTGAGACCTGTGACTACTGAAGCCCACATGCCCTGGAGCCCATGCTCTGCAATGAAAGAAGCCAGCAAAATGAGAAAGCAATGCATTTCAACTAGAGAGTAGCCCCTGCTTGCCAGAACAAGAGAAAGGCTGCTCTCAGCAAGGAAGACCCAGCACAGCCTCCCCCTCCCAAAAAAGTATATAAATAAATAACAATTTTTAAAAAGCATGAAAATCATTATTTTGAAATGTATCATTTTTACCATATGCAGTAATCTTTTGATGTTTTCTGAATGTTTTTTCAGGAAATGACTTTATGTACTCTGGCTTTCCCATATAACTTTTCTCCCCCTTATAACTTTCAGTTCCTCAGAGCAATCTGAGAAGCCACCTTTCTGGCTATAATCTTCTGTAAAGTCACCAAATAAAACACATTTGTCACATTTTAGTTTGTGCATTTCTTGTCATTTTACATGCTCTTCCAAGACCTTTTCCCAACCCACAGTGTCCTGTTCCCACTCACCTGAGTTCCAGGCGTTAGATGAAAACGGTCGACTAAAACACTAGACACCACCTGAAAGTAGAGAGTTATTTTACTTGGTGGAAATGTTTAGGACGCAAGCCCGGGAGACAGCATCTCAGAAGCTCTGAGAAAACTGCTCCAAGGAGGCAGGAGGGGGAGTCAGTCTATTTACAAGTTTGTAACAAAGCGAGCGGGCAGTCTGAACATCAAAGATTGTTGTGAGGTTAAAAAAAGAACGTCAGATATCAAGTTAAGGAATTTAACATTGTATGTATGGCAAGATGCAAGCCTCTGGGCTCACTGAATCCATTCCTTTCATATGCACCTCAGCTCTCTGGGGTCAAATCCTGTCCCCTTGTTCACCTTAAGGGTGGCAAACATGGAAGATGGCTGCTGCTTGCATTCCCCCATCTGCTCAGCTATCACCCTGGGGAATGGCGACATCTGCTGGATTGGAGGTTTACATCACTGTGCAAATATTTGTACTCAAATGGCATTTACAGGACAGCCCAATTAAAAAGATATATATTATTTTGATTATTTGGCTTGCTGGGTCTTAATCATGCACGCAGGGTCTTTGATCTCCCTTGTACCCCTGAGGGATCTTTTAGTTGTGGCAGGCAAATATTTAGTTGTGGGATATGGGATCTAGTTCCCTAAACAGCTATTGAACCCAGGGCCCCTGAATTGGGAGCATGGAGTCACACCCAGTGGACCACCAGGGAAGTTCCACGATATCAAGAAGTATTAAAAATTCTAAAGTATACCACCTTGAACAGAAAATTGATTCCTATCCTCTACCAGCAGGTGGTCATTTCTATGATCTACCAGCAGGTGGCCTAGGAGACCTAGAGCTCAGAATGTCTATTACTGAAGATGAATCCATCTTTCTTATTTCTCCCACTTGCATCCCCCCTGCACTAGCTACTGGATCAGCTTAGGTGAACCCTCATACATTGATGACCACATGTAATATGTGAGTCCAATTTCAGTCCCTGGGTTTTGCTTTCCTCTGCGTTGTGAGCAGTAGAAGGATAAAAACCTATGCTAGTCACTAGGAGGGAGAAGACTGGGAGGAAAAAAGCATTATGGAGTTCTTACCCAATAAGGAGCTCTTGCTCAACAACTCCAGAGCCAAGTCCTCAACAAGTAATATCTCACTGGATCCTACTAAAAATCCCATAAACAGTGTGTGCATCATTATATTCATTGTGGGGGAAGCAAAGCTCTGCCTAAGAACTACATCCCAGCCCTATATCCCCCTCCTCCTCAGAATAAACAATTGCAGCCTCTGAATCCTTAGCAGGGAAACTTCATTTGGTTGCATTTTGTTTAGACGTCCTGTGAGGATTAAAAGCATGTGTCCGCTTCACTGTGAGATGAGATTCCCAGATCTCAGATCAAACAATTCTGGGGGAATCTGCAAGGGAATTCCTGGAGGAGAATAGCATGGGATCAGTAGACGGAGTCAAGAGATCAGCCCTCACCTGTGTGGGAGGGCATCGTCTTATCCTGTGCGGGCCTGAGTGGAACAAGGGCTACTGCTCTTCCGTTCTTTCTCCTTGGCCATGAATACCGGAGCTTCTGATTCCTGAACCTTGAAACTCTAGGACATACACAAGGGGTGCCCTTGTTCTCAGGCCTTCAGGCTGGACTTAGTGCTACACCATCACTTCCACTGCTTTTCAAACTTAAGGTAAGGTCTGAACTAAACCACAGTTTGTTCTAGTTCTCTAGGCAACAGACAGCAGACAGTGGGACAATTAAGCCTCTGTAACCATATAAGCCTCTTTTCACCTGTTTATATGACAGGTGAATCTTGAATAACATATGGTTGAACTGCTCGGACTAACTTTGATAAGGATTTCTTTTTAACAGTGAATTTGGCCTACATCATATGTAGTTGGTTGAATTTGAGGGTGATGAACTAAAGTTAGGGAGTGCCGACTCTGAGTTATATGTAAAGCATAACAAATATTTGTTATATATTTGAAGATTCTGATAACCAGACAAGCCGTCCTTGACTTTTCTGATAGAGAAGGACTGGAATTGTAATGGGAATTATCAGCCAATTCTGATGTGACCAACCACCCAAAATGATATAATACTGGAATGTGGTATGGAAATAACAAATCCATGTTAAACATTTTGTTATTTTAGCATTTTGTTAAAAGGAATTTGTATGTCTGGTCACAACTCAGTTATATCAATGAGGACCCCTACTCACCCATGACAGGCATGAAACAGTGAGAACCAGTCTCAACTTTTTGGATGTGTGGAAAACATCTTGCAGAAGTGGGCACCTTGCCTTTGGCACTGAAGCACACACAATGGCAAAAACTGTGATGTACACACTGACTGGTAGAAGCATGAAGAATACCCATGCCCAAGGTGAAGGCTCGAGTCAGCAGTAAGAGCCCTGTTAAGAGCTCTTCATTCCAATAGTTCATTGCACACTAAGTATGTTCCCCTTTGTGTCTATTAAACCACTGAACAGCCAAATAAATGAGCCAGAAGGTAAGAGTTGCCGCAGGGGGCTTACACTGTGGCTCAGATGGTAAAGAATCTGCCCGCAATGTAGGAGACCTAGGTTCGATTCCTGGGTTGGGAAGATCCCCTGGAGAAGGGAATGCCATCACACTCCAGTACTCTCTCCTGGTGAATCCCATGAACAGAAGAGCCTGGTGGGCTACAGTTCATGGGGTCCCAAAGAGTTAGGCACGACTGATCGACTAAGTACACACACACACACACACACACACACACACACACAAGCAATGCCCCAGGAAGAATTTCTTTATTCTGTCCTAGAGAGTGAAGAAATTATAGGATTGATAAGGTTTCGAATCATGGACAATGTGCCTTTTTTAATCAGTAACTGGAGATAGCTGAGGCATAAATTGAACACAGAATATATCATGGAGGATAGCAGTTGGTCTTCCATGAGTGTTTCTTTATTTATTTTATAATTAATTTTTACTGGAGATTAGCTTTACAATGTTACATTAGTTCCTTGCTTTACAAAAACAAAATCAGTCATATCAATACATTTATCCACTCTTGTTTTAGATTTCCTTCCTGTTTAGGTCACCGGTAGGATCTCCTTATTCCTGACAATGTCTTCACAACAGTATCCCCAGGGATAACTGAACTACATTTGGGTTTCCAGTGTGTGTCCACACAGGTTCATAACAGATTCTAGAAGAACACGTCCCTGAAAGTCCAATCCCCTCCCAGAGTCTACATTTCCCCTTGCAATCCTGCACCATCCCCCACCACTATCACCTTTCCTTCTCCCATTCATGTTGTGCATATGCCTGAAAACATTCTAGATTTCAGTTTCCAAGTGCACAGAAGAAAGCTTTTGATAGAGGCAAATCCCTAGGCCGTATAGCTGTATATAATGGGCTCCATGTGATGGCATACATCCTCCCCACAGCGAGGACAGGGGCTGAGGCTAATCCAGATGATCCTGGGACGTCCCAAGTCTCTCAGAATCTCCAACAGCTGAGCCCGAAGCTGGGTCAGTCTCGCTTCCAGGAGAACACCCCAAGGTCTGTAAGTCTCCTGAGGGGCAGGATAATGCTCTTGCCTTAAACAGGGCAGCACAGCGGTATGTCGCAGCAGCTTCTCCATGACGGCCGTGGCAGGAGGTTCCCACACAGGCTGAAGGACCTGAGCTGGGAGCAGAGGCTCAGGGCAGGCAGGAAGGCCTCCAACTGGGAGTCCGTGATCCCACACACATCGAAGTCCAGTTCCTGCATGGTGGCTGCGACTTTCTCCAGCAGAACTTGGAGGACCTCAGGCCTAAAGTCAGTCATGGTGACACCACTCAGATCCAGGCTCTTTAGCTGACTGATGTCTGGGCTCTGGGACAGGTGGGTCAAGTCTGATTCTGTAAATCAGCACTTGGTTCTTGACAGGCTGTCCAAGGGGGACTTCAGGTACCTAGGGAGAAACCAAATAATTAGTTCTTGGAAACTGGGTCCCAGATTGCATACTCAGTTCAGTCACTCAGTCATGTCTGACTCTTTTCAACCTCATGGACTGCAGCAAGCCAGCCTTTCCTGTCCATCACCAACTCCCAGAGCTTACTCAAACTCATGTCCATCGAGTTGATGATGCTATCCAGACATCTCATCCTCTGTCGTCCCCTTCTACTCCTGCCCTCAATTTTTGCCAGCATCAGGGTCTTTTCCAGTGAGTCAGTTCTTCGTATCAGGTGGCCAAATTATTGGAGTTTCAGCCTCAGAATTAGTCCTTCCGAAGAATATTCAGGACTAATTTCCTTTAGGATGGACTGGTTGGACTTCCTTGCAGTCCAAGGGACTCTCAAGAGTCTTCTCCAACACCACAGTTCAAAAGTATCAGTGCTTCAGCGCTCAGCTTTCCTTGTGGTCCACCTCTCACATCCATACATGACCACAGGAAGAACCAGTGTTTGACCAGACAGACCTTTGTCAGCAAAGTAATGTTTCTGCTTTTTAATGTGCTGTCTATGTTGGTTATAGCTTTTCTTCCAAGGAGCAAGCATCTTTTAATTTCACGGCTGCAGTCTCCCATCTGCAGTGATTTTGGCACCCCCAAAGAAATAAAGTCTGTTACTGTTTCCCTTGCTTCCCCCTTCTATTTGCCATAAAGTGATGGGATTGGATGCCATGATCTTCATTTTGAATGTTGAGTTTTAAGCCAGTTTTTTCACTCTCCTCTTTCACTTTCATCAGTAGGCTCTTTAGTTCCTCTTTGTTTTCTGCCATAAGGGTGGTGTCATCTGCATATCTGAGGTTATTGATATTTCTTCCTGCAATTTTGATTCCAGTTTGTGCTTCATCCAGCCCGGCATTTCATATGATATACACTGCATATAAACTAAATAAGCAGGGTGACAATATACAGCCTAGCATACTCCTTTCCCAATTTGAAGCAAGTCCTCTTCAATGTCTGGTTCTAACTATTGCTTCTTGACCTGTATACAGATTTCTCAGGAGGCAGGTCAGGTGGTCGGGTATTTCCATCTCTTGAAGAATTTTCCGCAGTCTGTTGTGATCCACACAGTCAAAGACTTTGGCATAGTCAATAAAGCAGAAGCAGATGTTTTTCTGGAACTCTCCTGCTTTTTCTATGATCCAGTAGATGTTGGCAATTTGATCTCTGGTTCCTCTGCCTTTTCTAAATCCAGCTTGAACATCTGGAAGTTCACGGGTCATGTACTGTTGAAGCCTGACTTGGAGAATCTTGAGCATTACTTTGCTAGCATGTGAGTACAATTGTACGGTAGTTTGAATATTCTTTGGCATTGCCTTTATTGGGATTGGAATGAAAACTGACCTTTTCCAGTCTGTGGCCGCTGTGAGTTTTCCAAATTTGCTGGCATATTGAGTACAGCACTTTCACAGCATCATATTTTAGAATTTGAAATAGCTCAGCTGGAATTCCATCACCTCCACTAGCTTTGTTCATGGTGATGTTTCCAAAGGCCCCTTTGACTTCTCACTCCAGAATGTCTGGCTCTAGGTGAGTGATCACACCATCATGGTTATCTGGGTCATTAAGATCTTTTTTTGTATAGTTCTTCTATGTATTCTTGACACATTTTCTTAATGTCTTCTGATTCTGTTAGGTTTATACCATTTCTGTCCTTTATTTCACCCATCTTTGAATGAAATTTCCCCTTGGTATCTCTAATTTTCTTGAAGAGATCTCTAGTCTTTCCCATTCTATTATTTTCCTCTATTTCTTTGCTTTGATCACCTAGGAAAGCTTTTTTATCTCTCCTTGCTATACTTTGGAACTCTGCATTCAGATGGGTATGTCTTTTCTTTTCTCCTTTATCTTTAGCCTCTCTTCTTTTCTCAGCTATTTGTAAGACCTCCTCATACAACCATTTTTCCTTTTTGAATTTCTTTTTCTTGGGGATGGTCTTGATCAC
The DNA here is from genome assembly GCF_963930625.1 of Muntiacus reevesi. Taxonomy (NCBI): domain Eukaryota; kingdom Metazoa; phylum Chordata; class Mammalia; order Artiodactyla; family Cervidae; genus Muntiacus; species Muntiacus reevesi. Next base: position 100,526,527 of record NC_089253.1, read on the forward strand.
TGCCTCCTATACAATGTCACAAACCTCTGTCCATAGTTCTTCAGGCACTCTGTCTATCAAATCTAATCCCTTGAATCTATTTGTCACTTCCACTGTAAAATTGTATGGGATTTGATTTAGGTCATATGTGGATGGTCTAGTGGTTTTCCCTACTTTCTTCAATTTAAGTCTTTTATTTGGCCATAAGGAGTTCATGATCTTGATAGCTTATGGTGAATGATGTTAGATTCATGATCTCCAAAGAAGAAAATTTAGCTTTGGAACCAGGGACCAGGCTTGATCGCTCAAGAACTTTTGTGTAGCAGAGTTTTATTAAAGTAAAAAAAGGGACAGAGAAAGCTTCTGACACAGACATCAGAAGGGGGGTGGAGAGTGCCCCCTAGCTAGTCTTATCAGGCCTTATATATTTTTTTCAGGCCCACTCCCACAACATACCTCTTCAAGTAACAATATTAGAATGAACAATAGAAAGATCTACCAGACACACTCCCATAATATACATTTTAAGATGACAGGATTAGTCAGAAGGTTCTTATTAAGGAAAAACATGTCCTCAAGCAATATACACTGTTACATTGACTAAGAAAAAGCAATGTAGAAAAGAACATTTGTCCTTTTCTCCTTGAGAGCCCCAGACCCCTTTCTCCTCCTCCTCCTCCTCCTTCTCCACGGGAACCCGGACTTCTTATTCAACCAACCTAAGAATTGACTCTCTCAATCTGAGCTACAGTCAGCTCCGGGTCTTGGTTTTGCTGACTGTATAGAGCTACTTCTTCTTCGACTGCAAAGAATATAATCAATCTGATTTTGGTATTGACCATCTGGTGATGTCCATGTGTAGAATATTCTCTTGTGTTGTTGGAAGAGGGTGTTTGCTATGACCAGTGTGTTCTCTTGGCAAAACTCCGTTAGCCTTTACCCAGGTTCACTCTGTACTCCAAGGCCAAAGTTGCCGGCTACTCCAGGAACTTCTTGACTTCCTCATACTTTTGCATTCCAGTCACCTATGATGAAACGGACTTTTTTTTTTTTTTTTTTTTTTTGGTGTTAGTGGTTGGGGCATAGACTTAGATTACTGTGATACTGAATGGTTTTCCTTGGAAACAAACAGAGATCATTGGGTAATTTTTGAGATTGCTCCCAAGTGTTGCCTTTCAGACTCTTGTTGACTATGAGGGCTATTCCATTTCCTCTAAGGGATTCTTACCCACAGTAGTAGATATAATGATCATTTGAATTAAATTCGCCCATTCCAGTCCATTTTAGTTCATTGATTCCTAAAATGTCAGTGCTCACTCTTACCATCTCCTGTTTGACCACTTCCAATTTACTTTGATTCATGAACCTAATATTCCAGGTTTCTATGCAATATTATTCTTTACAGCATCAGACTTTTACTTCCATCACCAGTCACATCCACAACCGGGTGTTGTTTTCACTTTGGTTTGTCTATTCATTCTTTTTTGGAGTTACTTTTCCACTCTTCTCCAGTAACATATTGGGCACCTACCCAGCTGGGGAGTTCATCCTTCAGTGTCATACCTTTTTACATTTTCATACTGTTCATGGGATTCTCAAAGCAAGAATACTTAAGTGGTTTGCCATTCCCTTTTCCAGTGGACCATGTTTTGTCAGAACTCTCTACTATGACCCGTCCATCTTGGGTGGCCCTACACAGCAAGGCTCATAGTTTCATTGAGTTAGACAAGGATGTGTTCCCTGTGATCAGTTTGGTTAGTTTTCTGTGATTGTGGTTTTCATTCTATCTGCCCTCTGAAGGATAAGGATAAGAGGCTTATGGAAGCTTCCTTATGGGAGAGACTGACTTGTTCTGATGGGTGGGGCCATGCTCTGTAAATCTTTAATCCAATTTTCTGTTGATGGGCAGGGCTGTATTCCCTCCCTGTTATTTGGCCTAAGGAAGTAGGGGTAGCGGTAATAATGGTAATGGCGACCTCCTTCAAAAGGACTTGTGCACTGCACTGTTGAATTCAGTTCCCCTAACCCTGAAGGAGGCCACTGTCGACACACACCTCCATCAGAGACTCCTGGACACTCACAGGAAAGCCTGGATCAGTCTCTTGTGGGGGCACTGTTCCTTTCTCCTGGCTCCTGGTGCACACAAGGTTTTGTTTGTGCTCTCCAAGGGTCTGTTTCCCCAGTCCTGTGGAAGTTCTGTAATCAAATCCCTCTGGCCTCCAAAGTCAAATTCCCTGGGGGTTCTCGGTCTTTTTGCAGGTTCCCCACACTGGGAAATCTGTGGCTCTGTGGTGGGGCTAATGGCAACCTCCTCCAAGGGGGCTTATGCCACACATTGTGTGACCCAGGTCTGCTGCAGCCAGAGCCCCTGTCCCCAAGGCAGGCCACTGCTGACCTGTGTCTCCCCAGGAGACACTCAAACACTCAAAGGCAGGTCTGACTCAGCTTCTGTGGGGTCTCTGGGTCCTAGAGCACACAAGGTTTTGTTTGAGCCCTCCAAGCACCTCTGGCAGGTATAGGATTTGATTCTAAATGGGACTTCATCCCTCCTACAGTCTTGTTGGGACTTCTTGTTGGGGTTGCATACTGGTGATAGACAAATGGTTTCTACAGGAATGATATTATTCTGACCATCTATTCAGGGTCAATACACTGATTTTCCAGTCTCATTCTAGGGTGAGTCCTGTCACTTTCGCTGTGGAACTGAATCACTTCACAGAATCTGGAAGGCACTCTCTCCTCATCTATGAAGCAGAGTACAACATACTCCACTTCACTGTGAGGATGAATGAAGATCAGGAATACACAAGAATATGTTATAAGGAGAGCCAGAGAGAGTCTCCATCAAGTGTGGACATCACTGAACATTAGTGTTTGGAGATGAGATTTAAAATGATTTCATCACTCCAAGTTTGGCTCCAGATGCCTGCGTCTTGGGCAGGTGAGGATTTAGGGAGACATGCATAAGGAACCAACTTATACAAGATCCCACAACATGATATGTGTTGCCATCTATAGGGGCTCTCGATGGAGGAGAGAGGGGATGACAGCAGATGAGATGGTTGGATGGCGTCACTGACTAAATGGACTTGAGCTTGAGCAAGCTCTGGGAAATGGTGAAGGATAGGGAAGCCTGTGTGCTGCAGTTCACGGGGTCCCTAAGAGTCAGACCTGACTGAGCAATTGAACAACAATAACTAGAGGGGCTCACTTAGACCCCACATCATCTACCAACTTTCTGTCACTTTCTATTATCCTTTTCTCTCAGCTCTATGAACACCATTTCCAGAACCAGATTTCTCCCATATATTAATTAACTTATCTGGAGCACAAAACAAACTTTTACAAACAGGGAATTTAGAACAAGCTCACTGTGGGCACAAACATTGGGAGCATAAAGCTTCTCTTCAGGAATGCTCTGATCTGATGTAGTTTCCCCACTTCAATGTACTTCTTAATTACATATTTTTATCATTTCAACATCAGTCCCTTCAGTCACTCAGTCGTGTCCGACTCTCTTCGACCCCATGAATCGCAGCACACCAGGCCTCCCTGTCCATCACAAACTCCCGGAGTTCACTCAGACTCATGCCCATCGAGTCGGTGATGCCATCCAACCATCTCATCCTCTGTCATCCCCTTCTCCTCCTGCCCCCAATCCCTCCCAGCATCAGGGTCTTTTCCAATGAGTCAATTGTTCTCATGAGGTGGCCAAAGTATTGGAGTTTGAGCTTCAGCATCAGTCCTTCCAATGAACACCCAGGACTGATCTCCTTCAGGATGGACTGGTTGGATCTCCTTGCAGTCCAAGGGACTCTCAAGAGTCTTCTCCAACACCACAGTTCAAAAGCATCAATTTTTCGGCACTCAGCTTTCTTCACAGTCCTACTCTCACATCCGTACATGACCACTGGAAAAACCATAGCCTTGACCAGACGGACCTTTGTTGGCAAACTAATGTCTCTGCTTTTTAATATGCTATCTAGGTTGGTCATAACTTTCCTTCCAAGGAGTAAACGTCTTTTAATTTCATGGCTGCAGTCACCATCTGCAGTGATTTGGAGCCCAAAAAAGTAAAGTCTGACACTGCTTCCACTGTTTCCCCATCTATTTCCCATTAATGATTGGGACCAGATGCCATGATCTTAATTTTCTGAATGTTGAGCTTTAAGTCAATTGTTTCACTTTCTCTTTCACTTTCATCAAGAGGCTTTTTAGTTCCTCTTCACTTTCTGCCATAAGGGTGGTGTCATCTGCACATCTGAGGTTATTGATTTTTCTCCTGGCAATCTTGATTCCAGCTTGTGCTTCTTCCAGCCCAGCATTTCTCATGATGTAATCTGCATATAAATTAAATAAGCAGGGTGACAATATAGACAACTCCAAAGAAGGAGGAAATAAATCCTGGGATCCAAACATCCCAGTCAATAATCTGTACCTCCCCAGCAGGGTGTCTCAAAAGAGCCACTAAACCAGTTTAACCCTTTACCTTGATTTCTGTGATTGTGGAACACCACATTTTAGGAGACAGCAATAAAGAAGACAGTGCTCTTGACATTCTAGCTTTGTGTTCAATGTAACCCAATCAGTGGTGCACACTCACCTGAGCATCTGGTCTAGGCAGCCTTCAGGGAAGGAGGGAGAGGCCAGATGGAGATTCTGAAAGTGGCTCAGCTTTAAGAACTGAGAGGTAATTTGCACAATGTGATGCTGCTCCTGCTTCTTGAAGGCAGACATGTGGATGTGAAAGAGATGGAGTCTCTGCAAGTTACACATCTCACCCAGGAAAGGAACAAATGTGGAAGGTGGACAGATTCCAGGTGCAACTCACTTGCACCTCCTGGATACAGTCCAGCTGCACCATGCTCAGGACTTTCATAATATTGTCCATTGGCATGGAAACGATCTTCAGCTTCTTACACCACAGGTGGATGGAAGATTTTCTCTGCTCCACCCACCTGAGGATGCAGGTGAGGAAGTTGTCCAGGGTCCTTCTCTTCAGGCAAAGTTCTATAAAAACATTCATCGGAGCCAAGTGCTGCTTGGTTGTTGACCTGGGCTCAGTCACTGGTGCCATTCATGAGCTTGAGCACCCATAACTGCTGGCTCCAGACCACAGGCTCCAGAAGTTCTGGCCAGTATTATGTAAATCTACCACCCACAGTTTGCACTTCCTAGAGGAAAAAGGAGATTGATGCAGATGCGTTAAAATCCACACAGAGTTAAAAAACAGCCTCATGGCTTGACAACACTCTGCCCACCTGCACTATAACCTAATATTCCTGACATCATCTGCTGCCTTGCCTTCTTCCCTCTCTGCCTCACTTTCCCTCATCTCCCTTTCCCCTCTTCTCCTTTCTGATTCTCTACTTCTAGTAACTCTAAGCATGACTGAGAGGAGATGGGGAATATTCTCTCAGGTTCCTGTTCACTAAAGGCACTCTTATGCTTCCAGAAGTTATTTCTCTTAGTGAGCCAAGACCTGTAAGACTCTTCATTCACTTCATACTCCTTGGCATTCCTTTTACAAGTATCTCCTTAATCTTTCCCAGCAAGGTTAACTTAGGGAACTGAGGATGAAAGCTCTGTTACACATGAATTCCTGGCTCCAAAGTTTGGGCCCTAATGTTAGTTTAAATCTTCAGATCCCTCTGGCCCATTGTTTTCCATCCACATTCCCTCATCCTAGCTGCTTCCTCTGGGACACCCAAGATTTTACCAGGTTACCTGAGTCAGACTCACCTGGAGGGAACCTTCTGGGCAAGCAGGAAATCAAGTGCTTCCAGCACTGCTTGTAGGGGCCCCACATGAGGCAGGTCAATGAGACCCCGACAGAGACAGGCGAACAAAGGGCCAGGCCTGCACCATAGCCTTCAGGGTCTCCCTGTTTCTGCCAGAGAAGGCAGTCATGAATAGTGGTGGATAGAGCTCCATGGACAGATACTCCAAAGAGGAGATGGCCAAGGCCTCATCTCTCCACAGGCTCACTACTGCCAAGATCACAAGTCTGGGTGGGTTGTGAACACTCATCCTGACTTTTCCTTTGAAAATGCATGGGACCAAGGCATCCTTCTCAGGATAGTCATAATCATAAGAGTAGTCTCTTTCCCCACCCTTCAGAGAAATCAAATCAGGGCCAAAGTCATTGCTCTGGCAATGAACCAGAATGGAAGAAACTCTGTGTGTCTGCATTCCAGTCTGGGTTTGGTGGGCATAGAGGCACAGCTGTGCCCCTTCTGCCACTAGAGCAGGAATCTCACAAGTACCAAGAAGGAAGAAAGGCTAGCAGTGGCTCATCCCTTCCCATCCACTGCTTTGCTTAATGCATTTCCCTCTTGCACATTTGTACCAAGAGTCTGAACAAACCAACTCCCTTTTTTTTAGGGTGAAAACATTTAAACTATCATTAGGGTCCAAACTTTGGGGACAGGAATTCATGTGTAACAGATCTTCCATCCTCAATTCCCTAAGTTAACTTTGCTGGGAAGGATTAAGGAGACACTTGTAAAAGGAATGCCAATGTGCATGGAGTGAAAAGCTTTAAACTTCAAGAAATAGCATTCCAAACAGTTCGATGGCTTTTATTAATAAGAAAAACTGCTGCTTAAGACATGTAAATAATATAAACCAAAACATGAATCAAAATGTTCAGGATGGAGGCAAAACTACACTTCGAGGCAGAAAGAAAGCCTTAAGTTCATTCAACAAAAGAAAAGAGAAAGGAAAACTCTTCATGCCATGTCAGACTGCATTCCATCATTCAATTAATGCTGCCATTTGCAGAATATCTTTTGCTGAGGTTGATAACTTACCAGGTCTGATGTGGCTGGGGGGCTTCTGAGACCTCAGACCTGGTGGAGAACACAGGCAGTGACTCCGGAGTGAGAAGCTTCTGCATGTCCTCTTTGGTGAAAGTGAAACTCGCTCAGTTGTGTCCGACTTTTTGGGACCCTATGGACCACACAGTCCATGGAATTCTCCAGGCCAGAATCCTGGAGTGGGTAGCCTTTTCCTTCTCCAGGGGATCTTCCCAAACCAGGAATTGAACCCAGGTCTCCTGCATTGTAGGTGGATTCTTTACCAACTGAGCCACAGGGGAATCCCATCCTCCTTGGTACTTGAGGCTATTGTAGAACTTTCTAACCACATCTGCCTTCCTTCCAACTGCTAGCTTCCAATCAGAAGGCATCACCTGATTAGATTCCTGAGTGCATCTCAAGTTAATCCTGATTGGGTTACTGTCAGTCTCCAGATGAATTAACTGAGTCAGATCCCCCATTCATGAAAGAGAAAGAATGGGGGATGGAGGGGAGTATATCAGGGACTTATTTATTGATTCACTCCACAGAATTGGATTGAGTTTTTCTAATATGGACAGTTGTATCTCTAGGTGGGAGAAAGGGAAAAGACTATGGGTTCCTGACATAATACAAAAAACAAGACCAAAAGTAATGTCCTGAATACATCATTGTTGGGAGATGTTTGACCAAATGAAAATTATTAATTGTCTCAAAATTAAACAGCTTCATAAAGGCAGGGGTGTCACTTCCAAAGGAAACAAAATTAACTCCGATTTGTTTCAAGTTGTCTCTTAGATGTTGTATGGGAAACACAGCATATTATGAGTGTAATCAGAGAGCAAGGGATGTGCAATTGCAGATGCAGTTGACCATTCAGTCTTAAGTCCACTTCTCTAAAGGACATCTGGTCACATTTCCAGTGAGAACTAAAGGTGCTTGCTGGGTGGTGTAGGGGTGGCCATTCCTAAAGGAATCCTGTGAATGACTCAAACGGCTTCATGGATGCTTTTCTATTTTTTGTCTCAGGGAAGAGGAACATTAAAGATTTTTCTTAGGTTGAAATTTAGAAAATAAACAGGTGTGGGTAAAAGGAGACAATCTTCTTTGAGGGTTTGCCTGCTAGAATGTTAAGATCAGGACAGCAAACTGACTTGAAAAGACTAAATCTGAGAATGTGAGCAGGAGGAGACATGTCCAGCTCTGTAAAGTAGGGCATTTTCATGTCTGAGAGCCATTGTGGATCATCAGTGTGGTCTCTTTGTGAACTCGGAGTGGGGCGTGAAATAAACATGGATCAGTCCCATCCAAACTTGTCCTCATAGTAGCAGCTACTACCAGGAAACATTGTCTTTACAGTTCTATCCCACAGAGGATATAGCAGAAAGGGCAATTAACCCTAGGCATATCCTCAGGACCCTGGAAGCTGAACCATCATCACATTGGCCCCTTTTCTATGTAATTTTTGATATTACATTGATATTACTTGGCTCACTTTGATACTTATTTTGTTAGTAGGGTAAATACGTGATTGCTGACTATTTTCCAGTTCCCCTGGTTGCAACTGGACCATTTTGGGAGGGTTAACAAGGAAGCAGGACACCCACAGGACACCCTTTGCTGGTCCTGGCAGGCAGTGGGAACCACACTTGAGTGGTCCTGGGTACAGTTCTAAGGATGTTCTGGAGGCAGAATCAGAAACACTTTGCTCTTACACCAAAGCTGAGATGGGAGGATAAAGGAGACTTAGGAATCTCTTAGAATTTGATTGTGACTTCCTAAAATTGGGAGGGACAGAAAAGGAGCAGGTATGGAAAAAGAAAGAGTCTGTCAGGTCACAATAGACTTGAGATGATTACAACATTAAGCAAAAAGAAATATCAAGTACCAGACAGCACCTGCAACAAAATCCCATTCATATAAAATCATTTACATACTTATTCAAGAGCTAATGATAAATGCCTCCCATGAAATTGAAATTTTATATCCTGTGTGGCAGGATTGTGGTGGTACAAGGGTAATTCCAGCATCAGCAGAAATGAATCAAAATCAGACCCAAGTCCAAGTTGGTCTCAGGTCTAGAACAGCAAACACATTCACTGTCTCTTCTGATATTGTGAGGGTCATTGTGAGACAGGTTAGAGTTCCATATTGAACAGTTTTCTTAAACCAGAGGCTATAGGGTAGCCAAATATATCCCACACATAATGTTTTCAATAAAATTTGTGACCAGAGGCAAAACACCACATTTTATATCACAGTTTCCTCTCAATGTCCCTTGGGGGGAAAGTATCTAAAGAAAAATGTAGCAACACTGAACCCACCTTCATGAAGAGCATCAATCAGCATTAATTCAAAAGCATGCCCTCCAGGTTTCCTGACTCACCTGTCATCCTTCACTAACCTCCCACCTGGCACTGAGGAATGTGGGGCTCCTGTCTCCTATGGGAAGATACCAGACAATCTGATTTGAGGCTGGGGATTTGCATCAGGGAGAGACAAATTCTGTTCTCCCACAACTGCAGTGGGCAATGTGGGGAGTGGAGGGTACACTCCCAAGTTAGAGTTGGAGTCTTAGGTCTCAGGAACCACGTACACCAAAGCTTCTTCTCCAGTGGCTGTGGGAGTCCAAATCAAGAAAAAACAAAACCCAGCATAAAAGCCAGATTCATGAGCAAACCAGGGCACCTACAGTGTCACAAGAACCTCAAAAACTATCTGTTTTTCAAAAAAGAACTCAAGGCCCAGGGCATGAAATGAACTGCCAGAAATTTAATGGGACCTGGCAGTAAGCCTCGAATAGTTTATAGGTCAACAGGACTTAGCCTTCCAATTCAGGTATGAATTCTCTGAGCATCCCTACACCTACAATCACCAACAGGCCCCAGAAGTTTTCCAAGAATAAAGAGAAAGTCATTGGATGGGGAAATCTGATTTAGATTTTCTTTCACCTCTGCTCCCTGGAGTTAGTGCCTATCAGAAAAACTCTTGAGTCTGAAGCCAAAACAATGTTAAAGAATTGTCAAACTGGCCATCGGAGGACAGACTTTTCCCAGCCAGTAGGCTGAACTCCAGGCAGAGACACCCAGGCTCGCTTTTAAAGTGCTGGCTTCCACAATCCAAGCATCACTCCTTGGCAGAGGGAATAGCTGGCACACGAGGCGCTTCCTGGTCGTCGCTGTGGGCCTCGATATTGTCTTGATTATGCCTGCAGCCTTGATGTCAAGAAAGAGCTCCGTAATTTACAGAGGATTTATTCTGCACCAAGCTCTGGGCTCAGCGTCTTTTTCTGAATTAGAGATTACATGCTAATCATTCAATAGAGTGGGAAGATAGCTGAAGCTCCAATATTTTGGCCACCTGATGTGAAGAATTGACACACTGGAAAAGAGCCTGATGCTGGGAAAGATTGAGAGCAGGAGGGGAAGAGGACAACAGAGGATGAGATGGCTGAATGGCATCACCAAATCAATGGGCATGAGTTTGAGCAAATTCTGGGAGATAGTAAAGGACAGGGGAGCCTGTTGTGCTGCAGTCCATTGGTTGCATTTTTAAAGTTAATTAATATGCCTCCTACAAACAGACTGTACATTCATTTTTATCCCCTTTTCTATATGGTAGGTTCTCATTAGTTACCTATTTTATACACAGTAGTGTGTATATCTCAATCCCAGTCTCCCAATTTATCTCTTCCCTTTTCTTCCTTGTTGTTCATATGTTTGTTCTCTACATCTATGTCTGTATTTCTGCTTTGCAAGCAAGTCCATTTGTACTATCTTTTCTAGATTCCACATATATTTTGATCCTGGACACATACCCAGAGAAAACCATAATTCCAAATGATACATGCATCCCATTGTTCGTTGCATCATTATTTACAATAGCCAGGACATGGAAGTAAACTAAATGTCCATTAATGGAGGAGGGGTTAAAGAAGATGTGCTATATATATGCAATGGAATATTACTCAACCTTAAAAAGGAGCAAAATTGTACCACTTGCATAGACATGGATGGAGCTAGAGCCTGTCATACAGAATGAAATAATTCAGAAAGAGAAAAATCAAGTTTTACATCACAATTTACTCCCTAATGTCCCTTGGGGAAAATAGTAAAAGAAACATGTAGCAGCACTGATTCGCCTCCCTAAAGGGCATCACTCAGCATTAATGCAGACACAGCTTCTCTGATGTGGGGTCCCCTGCCCTCAAGGTCTCCCTTGTCCCCGCCTACAGTCCTTCACTCACCCACCACCTGGCCCTGAGGGATGTGAAGTTCTTCTCTCTTGCGGGAAGATGACAGACAGTTTGACCTGAGACTGAGGATTTGTACCAGGGAGAGAAGAAAACTGTTCTCCTACAGCTGCAGTGGGTAGTGGGTAAGAAGACCCCCAGTTGTCAGTTGGGATCTTGAGTTTCAGAAACAACATGCAGCTAAGCTTCTTCTCAAGTAGCCATGGAAGTCCAAGAATAGGATAAACAAAACCCAGCAGGAATGTCAGACTTAGGAGTCACCCAGGGTACCTACTGTATCACAGGAACCTCAGAAACAATTTCTTTCTCAAACAAAGATCCTGAGGTCCAGAACATGAAGTGAGCTTTGAGCAAGGTAATGTCTGGCCAGAACTGGACCTTGGAGTAAGTTCCAAATTGTTTGTAAGTCAGCAAGTTTTAATTTGTCCATTAAGCATCACTTCTCCTAGCATCTGTACACCTACAATCACCAATAGGCCCCAGATGGTTTCCAAGAAAGAACAAAAAGTCTCTGGATGGAGAGATCTGATTTAGATTTTCTTTTACATCTGCTCCCCAGATTAGTGCCAATCAGAACCCAAGCCATATATGTGCCTGTGTGCTCAGTCATGTCTGACTCTTCGCCACTCCAAGGACTATAGCCCAATAGGCTCCTCTGTCTATGGAATTTTCCAGGCAAGAATACTGGAAAGGATTGCCATTTCCTACTCCAAGGGTCTTCCCAACACAGGAATCAAACTTCTGTCTCTTGTGTCTCCTGCATTGCAGACGGATTCTTTACCACTGGGCCACCTGGGATCCTAAGCCACAGCCAACTATAAACCAATGCCAAATTGGCCACCAGCCTTGTCCCAGCCAATGGACTGAACTTGGCTGCCAACGTTTTCTCTTAAGGTACTGGTTTCCAGAATCAAATCTTCACAGGTTGGAAGAGGGAATGGGTGGCTTGTGAGACTCTGCCTCAGGCTCTGGTTGTTGCTCTGACCTTGGCTATTTTGAGGCTTGTCATCTTTGAACGTCAAACAACAGCCCTGCCATTTATGGAAGATTTATTCTGCACTAAGCTCTGTTTTTATCTGAGTTAGAGATTATATGGTACCCATTCCATAGAGGAGAGATAGATTCAGGGAGGGGCAGTGACTTCCAGGTTACACAGCCTGTAAATCATGAAACTGGAAGTTCTTTTCATTGATGCTCTTAAATACTGCACTGTGCCAGCTATGTTCTGCCCATTTTGACCTTGGTAATAATATACTGGAGTCATAGGCTCTTCACTTCTAGGAGGAAGCATAAAACAACATGAGATTCAGGTGTTTTCTTCATTGTTTTCTCTGAAGAATCTGCTATTCCAAAAACAGCACAGTTAACTGCACAATAGGAGTGGCTCTACCTACTACAGTGGTTCCCAATGTCTGGTCCTCTGACCAGCAGCATCAGCATCAATTGAGAACTTTTTAAAAGATTTTATTTATTTTGAGAAGACTCTTGAGAGTCCCTTGGACTGCAATGAGATCAAACCAGTCAATCCTAAAGGAAATCAATCCTGAATATTCATTGGAAGGACTGATGCTGAAGTTGAAGCTCCAATACTTTGGCCACCTGATGCAAAGAGCTGCCTCATTGGAAAAGACCCTGATGCTGGCAAAGATTGAAGGCAGGAGGAGAAGGGGATGACAGAGAATGAGATGGTTGGATGGCATCGCTGACTCAATGTTCATGAGTCTGAGCAAGCTCCGGGAGATGGTGAAGGACAGGGAAACCTGGTGTGCTGCCGTGCATGGGGTCACAAATAGTTGGACATGACTGAGCAACTGAACAACAAAATTTATTTTATCTATTTATTTTATTTTTGGCTGTGGTCGGTCCTCACTGCTGCTCTCGGGCTTTCTCTGGTTGCAGAAAGAGGGGCTACACTCTAGTTTCCTGTGTGCACTTCTCACGTGGTCGTTCCTTTTGTTGTGTAATACAGGCTCTAAATGAGCTGGCTCAGTAGTTGCAGTGCAGAGGCCCACTGCTCCATGGCTTATGGGCCCCCCACAGACCATGTCCCCTTCATCGCAAGGCATATTCTTAACCATCAGGGAAGCCCTGAGAACTTTTTAAAAAGTGACTATTCAGCCCCACCCCAGACTTACTGCTCCAGAAACTCATAGTGTGAGACCAATATCAGTGTTTTAATAAACCCCTCCCCCAGTCCCCACCGCATCTGCCAGAGATGCTGAGCCTCCTCATTTTTAGAGTCCAGGTGAAGAAGGAATAAAGGATAAAGGTCCTCTCTGGTTCAATTCCACCCTCATTTCCACTCTTTTAGAGAACAGGGAAATCCTCCACCAACCATGGCAGGGCTATTGCTCAGAGAGCACAAATGTTAACCTGGTAGCAAAGGTTTAGTTTTACATTTGAACCCTTAATAATCTGACTCAAAGTACTTCTGGTCACTGCAGTGTTAACAGTCAATTTTAGACTCTGTGTGTGTGTGTGTGTGTGTGTGTGTGTGTGTGTGTGTGTGTGTAAGGTCATGGAGCACTAGGATTCATTCAGTCCCAACTTCATCTCCAACCATTGTCCTCCACCTTCTCAATGCCCAGAAAGGACTACATAGATTGAGGGATAAGTGACAGGATGTGTACTGGGCCAGAGGACTCCTGCCTCATTCCAGGATGCAGATGAATCATCCCCCAACCCCCATTAAAATATCCACATCCTCATCCCTGGAGTATGTGAATGTTTTACTATGCTTAGTTGTTCAGTCATGTCAGACTCTTTGCAACCCCATGGACTGTAGCTCTCCAGGCTCCTCTATCCATGGGATTCTCCAGGCAAGAATACTGGAAAGGGTTGCCATGCCCTCCTCCAGGGGATCTTCCCAACCCAGAGATTGAACCCAAATGTCCCACACTGCAGGTGGATTCTTTACCATCTGAGCCGCCAGGGAAGCCCTGATTGTCCAGTAAGTCTGATGTAATTACAGGGTCCCTAGAGAGGGAGACAGAAAGGAAAGATGTTGGGAATTGAGGAAGAGGCCATGAGCCAAGGAATGCAGGTGACTGGAAGCTGGAAAAGGCAAGGAAATAACTCACCCTTAGGGCCTCCAGAGGGAGCACAGCCCCCAGAGCTCCCTGTGGACTTCGCATCTCTCGAGCAGGAAGGGAATAAATCTGTGTTGCTTTAGGACACTGAGGTTTTGGTTTTGGTTACAGCCTTAATTGGACTTATACTATCTTTCTGGCTCTTTTAACAAACCTGTCAAACTCCTTCCCTGGTCAGTGCCAACACATGCCATTTCTATAGTCTGAGCCACTCTGTCCTCCCTCCCAACCTGTCCCTGCACCTGGCTCATCCCTCTCAGCATGCTAGTCTCAGCCTTAATGTCTCCTCATCAAAGAAGGCCTCCCTGGCTAGATCAAGTGCTCATGGCCCCATTACTGCTGTTATGCACCCCTTTACAGCAGCACACCCCCAGGGAACTCTCTATGACCCACAGGCCACCAAGGCCCCCACTTTTGCAAGCCTGTCCCCCGACATCACACTCTCACATTAGTGCTTGTTTAATATCCCTTTCCTTCTGAATTGAAGACTCTGAGGTCAGAGGTTGGTTTGACCATGGTTCAGTGGATGTTTGTGGAATGAATGGATGGTGCAGGAGTGTGAGGAGGCTAGTTGGCTCCAGCTAGCTGTCACTTCTGTGTTCATCACAACCGTCCTGTCTTCCCTATTCTCCCTTCAGTCATTCATTCAATAAAAATTATGCATTGAGAGTCTGTACTAAGGTTTCAGAACTTGGAATTATGTTATATTTCTGGGCCTAAGTTTTTTCTTGAGTGAAATGGGGGTAATTGAAGATCCCTCCAGCATCTCCTGACATTCACTTCTGTCTTCTGCAAACTAATGACATTCCATGTTTGATACTCATTTATTCGTGGACTGGTAAAGAAAAGAACCTGTGGGTTTGGAGGAGGTTCCTGCAAACATGCATGCTCAGGGCTGTCCAATTCTTTGTGACCCCATGGGGGGTAGCCCAACAGGCTCCTCTGTCCATGAATTTTCCAGGTGAGAATCCTGGAGTGGGTTCCATTTCCTCCTCTAGGGGCTCTTCCCAATCAAGGGATTGAATCTGAGTATCTTACATCTCTTGCACTGGCAGCAAGTTCTTCAACACCACATCAGCTGGGAAGATTTGGAAGAGGGGCAGGAGCTATACAACAAAGACAGTGATTCCAAGACCTCAAATGTGGGTCTTCTTTAAAACTAAGGGTGGCTCTGCAGCCACCTGGCACATCCAACACTGTGGTGGACCTCCATGTGATTCACATGGTGTTGCGGTGGTGTGGCAGTTTTCAGAAGTGTGCTGGGAGCAAGGGCTGATATGGAAGTTCTAAATGTGGCCAGACTCCAAGTGGGCCATTTGAGGATGTGGGAACATGGAGGGTATTCAGGGGAACTTCCTTGCATGGGCAATAATCAGCTGTGAAGTTGTGACAGAGAAAATCAGACAGACAAAGGTATCAGTGGTAAAGTCATATTTTATTCAAAACTATATAATACAGGAAAATATGCCCCATCATGAAAATGGACTTCATTCACAATTCGACAGGTACAAATATGGAGTCACCACCACGAAGCAGGGTTTTGCTGGGTGTGAAATTTCTAAGAGGAGACATCAGATCTGGGAGGGATTCTGGATGAATCAATATAGAAGATTTCTTGCTGAAGGGAACACAACATTGTCAGATAACAAGAGTGGACAGTGAGGAATTTTGATCACATTTTGGAGATGATTTGATATCAAGAGTGTGATTTCTTGCTGAACAATTCTTATTCAAAATGGATTTTACACAAAAACCCTCAGACATTCCTGAGAGAAGTTCAGGAACTTGAATAAATATTGATCAAACAATGCTTTTAGTTGAGGGGATTTTGTTGGAGCACTGGGTGGACTGTGCAAATACAGATATAATGAAGTGTGTGGCCAACTTGGGAACAGGTGAAGGTCACTGATGCTGGGCAGGGAGGGCTCAGGCAGATCACACGGGACTTGGAATAAAGAGGAGATACTTGGTAAGATTTCCACGATTTGAGTCATAGCCTCTATATCTCTGCAATGGTTGCAGGGAGATGATTTTGTCAGTGGACAAAGGAACAGGAATGGAGAGCAGGGAAAGAGCACAATCTGCATCCTGGCTTGGTTAGAGCATTTGTGTTGGACACACGTAGGTGGACAGACACAGGAGCAGCACAGCCTTGGATGTTTGCTGGCAGCTTGGGTGTAGACGTGGTGAAAACATAGAGTGGAGGTTGACCACTGGAATGCTGATTTGTCCACTGGGGTCTTGTCCTCTCTTTATGGTGATGTGTTACTATGAATTGAATGTTTATTCCCTATCTCCTACTCCTTCTCTCATACACCCTCCCTCACACCCCAAAAAGTCATACCTTGAAGCTTCAAACCCCAGGGTGATGGAAATTGGAGTTTCCTTAGGAGATAACTAGGTTTGGATGAGGTCATGGAGCTGGCAATCCTTGATCCATTTAGCGCCCATAGAGCCAAATGAAGAGACTTGAGCTCCCCTTCCCACACCAAGTGAGGAAACTAGGAAGCTTATTCCCTCCACAACCCAACCTCACTGCCTCTCTGATCTCAGTCTTTCAACCTCCAGAATTGGAAGATGTAAATTTTGTTTGTTTAAGCCCCTCAGTCCATAGTACTATTATAATGGCCTGAACTAACTCAGACACACATGAAAGGGATAGAAAGAATGTACAGGAAGGTGGAAGGTATTTATGGGCTCATGATTTTTTTTTCTTGAAAAATCACACAGCACATAGTAAGAAGTCAGTGCTGTATATAGTAGGTTAAAGTAAAATACAAGTGATATGACTGATTTTATAAAGTAATCCACTCTTAACATAAAATTCCCTATGACTATAACATTCATTCATTATTTCAGGTCATAGGTAATTTACATGAAAATATATATTGACCACAAGTCAAGTGTTATTTCTTCTATATCTTGTATTTTTATATTATTATCAGCTGACAATATAGTGTCAATTTCCCCCACATTGACTTTATAATGAAAAATAATATTTGACTATAAACTAATGATAAATTTTTCCATGGACCATGCATTTATAATCACTTACTGCCTTGTCAGGATCTGTGGTCAGTTATGGGCCCACAGGGTGATAGAGACACTGTTCCTACCCTTTGTGGGACAATGTCTGCCTAACTGGGGAGATTGCTGAGAAAAAAATATTTTTAATACATACTGTTATCCTACAAGCCAGCAGTTTCACTCCTTGGTATCCTTCAAAGGACTTGAAACATTCTATTCACACAAACACATGCATGTTACCTGTAGCCCCCCAGGCCCCTCTGTCCATGGGATTCTCCAGGGAAGAATACTGCAGTGGGTTGCCATGCCCTCTTCCAGAGGATCTTCCTGACCCAGGGATTACACTTGTCTTAGGTCTCCTGCATTGGCAGGTAGGTTCTTTACCCTTAATGCCACTGGGAAGCCCATGATTTACTCATGGCCTCATATAAATGCTAAGTCCTTTTTCTTTCCCTTCTGTTGAAGGAATAAAGGGTAATCTTGAAGAATGAAGAATCCTAGGGGTGTCTGCTATCATGGGAAAAGAAGGAAACAACTCATTTATTGAACCTCCTCCTCTATGCCAAACCTGGTGCAAAGGCCTCAGTGTGCATCATCTCATTGATCCTACAGGATCCCCGTATGCCTGTGTGCATCATTACCTCCATTTTATAGAAGCTATACCTGTTGCTCCCTCTCCATCCCCAGACCAACAATACCAGCCCTTGAATCCTCAGCAAGGAGCCTTCATTTGGGTGCCCTTATTTACAGACACTGTGCTAGTTAATTTTATGGGACATTGATTCCGGGCATTTCTGAGATGGTGATTCTGAGAAAGATTATCATTTGAATCCATCAACTGTGTGAAGGGATCTGCCCTCACCAATGTGATGGGGCTTCATGCAATGCCTGGGGGCCTAAATGGAACAAGATACTATCTTTTCTCCCTCTTTCTTTTCTTCCACATGAACATAGCAGCTTCTGGCTCTTGAGACTTGAGACTCTGTGGCTTACATGAGTGGTCCCCTGATACTCAAGAGTTTAGCCTTGCACTTGGAGTTATATCACCAGCTTCCCCCGTTTTCAGCCCTGAGTACTGGTCTGAGTTATAAAACTGGATTTCCTGGTTCTCTCGCTTACAGAAAGCAGACCATGGGACTTCTCCATCTCTGTAGCCCCTTTAAACCCATTCCCACAATAATCCCTTCTAATACATATGTACATATACAGATCACTCTTGACCAACATGACATGGAACTGCTCAGATCCTCTTACTCGTCGACATTTTTTTATAGTAAATGTAGCACTACCCCACCTACAGGTGCTTAAATCTCAGTATATGGAACCGAAGGTAGGGAAAGTTGACTATGAATTATAAGGTGTAAACAGAGGGAGTTTTTTTTAATATGGGCTAATATGTGGATGATAAAACAGGCTTCCCTGATAGGAAGAGATAGTAGGTGTTATGGGAATGATGTACATCTCTCAATGACACAACCTAACATACAAAAGGATGCAATGTCTTAATATGACTTAGAAATACTAAAACCAAGTGATGCACCTGTATGATTTCAGTATTAAGACAAAAGGAAATGGATGTCTTTACTGGTCACAACTGCACACTTATGACAGGCATGGGTTGTAAGGACAAGGGGTCCTGGCTCATCTGCATATGGATGATGCCTTCCAGAACTGAGAGTCTTGACTTGTGAAGTGAAGCCATGTCACAGCACAGAAGGAGAAACTGAGACCTATGTGGAATCACTGGGAGAACAATGAGAACTGCTCATGCCCAGGTTCACGGCCTGAATCAGCAGTGAGGACCCTGTTAAGAGTCTTCATGCCAATGGTTCATGGTGAATGAGTGTTTTCCTTGTTGTGTGCAGTTAACCCACTGAGCCATCACAGAAGTAAGTAAGGAGGCAAAAGATGTCTCAGACAGAATAGAGAACTGGTGGGAATAGTGGGGTTTGAAGATCATAGGCAATTCAGTGCACTTTCTTTCATCAGTAACTGAAGATTTCTGAGATGGAACAGATAAAACAGGTCTATCAGGAAGGGCACTAGTCCATACACACCAAAGTTTTCTTTATTTCTGGCTATTTCTTTACAATCATCCACCCAGGGATGATGCCACATGTACATCCCAAGTTTACTCTAAAAAATTAGATTCATTTTTCTGATGCTGTAAATACATGTCCCAGAAAGTCCCATGACCTCCCCAAGTCTATATTTCTCTCTGCAATCCTGAATCTCCCATCACCTTTCCTTTTCTCATTACATTAAACTAATGTCTGAAGCCATAGGTGTGTTTTCAGGTTAAGAAATCCCCAAATCCTAGAAGCCAGTTTCCAAGTGCCCAGAGAAAGGTTTGGATAGAGGCAACCACCTAGGCAGGGTTAATACAGCTGTATGTAACAGGCTCCACATGATTGCATATGTCATCACTATGGTATGGACAGGGACTTAGGAAAATCCTGATGGTCTTGGGCTGGACTAAGTTCCTCATAATCTCCATCAGTGGAGTCCAAAGCTGGGCAAGTCTGCCTTCCAGAGGAACACCCTGAGGGCTGTACCTCTCCTGAGGGGCAGGGGACCATTCTTGCCTTAAACAGGGCAGCACACTGGTGTGTTGCCACAGCTTCTCCATGACGGCCGTGGACAGAAGGTCCTGCTTAGGTTGAAGGACTTGAGATTGAGCAGCGGCTCAGGGCAGGCAGGTTGGCCTCAAACTGAGAGTCCCTGTTCCCACATTCATCTAAGTACAGTTCCTGGAGGGTGGCTGCAACTTTCTCCAACAGAACTTGGAGGAGCTCTGGATTAAAGTTGACCAGCCAGACACCACTCGGATCCAGGTCTTTTAGCTGAGAGATGTTCGGGCGCTGGGACAGACGGATCAAGTCTGATTCTGTTAGCTAGCAGTTAGTTATTGAGAGGTTTTTCCAAGGTCATCTTAGGCACTTGGGGAGAAACCAAACAATTAGTTCTTGGAAACTGGGTGCCAGCTGGCTACAGGTGATTAGACAAATGGTTTCTTCAGGGCAAATGTTAAGTCTGACCAACTGATGAAGGTCAAAACAGATTGCCCATTCTCATTCTAGGCTCAGTCCCATCACCTTCACCATATAACTGAGTCAATTCACAGAACCTTGAAAGTTTTCTCCCTCATCTATCAAGCAGCATACAACATGACTCCACTTCCTTAGGAGGATGAATGAATATAATGCAATGTACTAGAATGTGTTCAGAGGAGAGGTTGACACAGCCTCAATCAAGTGTGGACATCCCTAATTTTTACTGCTGTGTGATGGGAAGAAAAATCATTTTGGCTAAGGCTTCCTTCAGTTCACTGTTGGCTCTAGATGCCTACATCTCTGGACAGGTGAGGTTCTAGGGAGATGTGTATAAAGAAGCAACTTACACGATCCCACAACATCAAATGTGATGCCAGTCTAGAGGGACTCATTACATCCCTGCATCCTCTACAAATTTTCTATCACTTTCTATTACCCTTTTCTCTCAGCTCAATTAACATCATCTCCCGAATCATGGTTTTCCCTTATATTAATTACCTAGTCTATAGCACAAGTCAATCTTTTACAGGGAGATCAATTAAGACATCCTCACTGTGGTGACAAACCTTGTGATCACAGGGTTTTCCTCAGAAATGCTCCAATCTGATGTGTTTCCCACATGTGAAAGTCCTTGTATTTTCTATATTTTAAGTCATTTGACATAGACACCTCTACTGAAGGAAAAAGTTATCAACCTTCTAGTGCCAAATCCAAACATTTCAGTCAAATAATCTATACCTCCCTAGCAGAGTGCCCCTTTCAAGAGCTACTATACCAGGATAGCCCTCAACCTTGATTTGTGTGGTCACGGGGCACCACACTTCAGGAGACAGGGCCTTTGATACTCTAATGCTATGTTAGTGTTACCCAGCCAGTGGTCCACTCTCACCTGAGCAACTCGTCCAGGCAGCCTTCAAGGAAGGAGGGAGACTTCAGATGGAGATCCTGGAGGTGGCCCAGCCTCAGGAACTGAGAGGTGATTTGGACAAAGTGACACTGCTCCTGCTTCTCACAGAGAGACATGTGGATGGGGAAGAGATGGAACCTCTGTAAATGACTCACCTGGCCCAGGAAAGGAGCAAACATGGCCAGGGTGGACAGATGCCAGCTGCAATTCACATTCACCTCCTGGATACAGTCCAGCTGCATCATATTCAGGACCTTAGTGATATTTTCCATGGCATTGCAAAGATCTTCAGCTTCTTACAGCACAGGTGTATGGAAGCTTTTCTCTGCTCCACCCACCTGAGAAGGTAGGTGAGGAAGTTGTCCAGGGTCCTTTTTTTCAGGGAAAGGTCTAAGAAAATCCTCAGTGGAGCCACATGCTGCTTTGCCATCGACTTGGACTCAGCCACTGGTGCTCTTCCTGACTTGCGCACCTGGAAGTGCTGGCTCCAGACCACATGCTCCAGAAGTTAGGGCAATGTCCCACAGATCTAGCACCTGTAGTTTGTACCTCCTATTAGGGAAAAAGAAGATTGGTGGGGATGCATTAAAATCCACCCAGAAAGAAGCTACAGCATAGAATCTGGCTACACGCTGCCCTCCTCTGCTGTAACTTTAGATTCCTGGCTTCACAGGCTGCCTTGTCCTCTTCCCTCTCTGACTCCCTTTCCTCCATCTCCCTTTCCCCTCTTCTCCTTTCTGATTCTACACTTCTAGTAATTCTAAGCAGGACTGGGAAAAGGTAAGGAATGTTCTTTTGGCTTCCAGAAGATATTTCTCTTAGTGATCCAAGGCCTCTAGGCTTCTTCACTGCCTTCCTCAGATTCCAGTGGTCCATCCTTTCCCAACCACATTCCCTCACCCCAGCTGTCTCCTCCAGGACACCCAGGATTCTACCAGGTTACTCACATAAGACTCACCTGGAGCGAACCTTCTGGGAAGGCAAGCCTTCAAGTGCTTCCAGTACAGCCTGTAGAGACCCCACATGTGGCATGTCCATCAGGTTCCCCAGAGGCAGGTGTACAAAGGGCCAGGCTTGCACCATGACTTTCAGGGTCTCAATGCATCTCCTGTCGAAGGCTTTCCTAAAGAGGGGTGAGAAGAGCTCTGTGAGTAGAAACTCCAAAGCAGAAATGGCTTAGGCCTCACCCCTCAGCAGGCTTCTTCCCACCAGGTCCGGGAGTCTGGATGGGCTCTGTGTGTTGCCAAAATTTTCACTCTTGTCTCATGTTCAAAGAATTTGTTAACACAATAAACCACTCATTATATACAAATAAATAATACAAATATTTATTAGAGAATTATCTAGCTTACTTTCAATATACTAACAAAAGAAAAGAGAAATAGAAACAGCAGAACATACATTACCAAACTGGGTTTTGACCAACATCCAGACTTAATCAGTGCTGGGAAGTCCCCTGTCACAGCACATCTGGAGTCCCAAAAGGGAAAAGGTCACAGGCAGAGCACTAACTCCGTGGGTGAGACATCAAAACTGCAGTTCAAGGTTCCTGCTTATAATCCCAGGACGGAATCATCATCAAGCTGTAAGTCTGGTTTCCTGTTGATGCTATTTGTTTTGTCTTGTAAAACTTGGAATGTTGTTAAGCCTGGGGCTTGGTTGGCCAGGCCCCCTCCAGTTCAGTTCAGTCGCTCAGTCTGTCTGACTCTTTGTGACCGCATGGATTGTAGCATGCCTATCTCCTCTGTCCATCACCAACTCCCGAAGCTTGCTCAAACTCATGTCCATCGAGTCGGTGATGCCATCCAACCATCTCATTCTCTGTCATCGCCTTCTCTTCCTGCCTTCAATCTGGTTGAAACAGTGCTGCAATGAACATTGGGGTGCACATGTCTCTTTCAGATCTGGTTTCCTCGGTGTGTATGCCCAGGAGTGGGATTGCAGGGTCATATGGCAGTTCTATTTCCAGTTTTTTTAAGGAATCTCCAATAAGAGGAGACATCAGGTCTGCAAAGGATATTGGCTGAACCAACCTAATAGATGTTTTGCTGAGTGCAGCCCATCTGGACCAGATATTAATAGTGGGCAGTGAGGAATTCTGATCAGATTCCTGGAGTGATCAGATAACAAGAGTGGGATTTCTTGCTGAACTGACTTACAATTCTTGTTCAAACTGATTTTTACAAGGAAGCTCTCAGATAATTCTAGGAGAAGGTCCATGAGCCTACAAAAATTTTGGTCAAACAAAGAATGTTTTCCCTGCTTCACTTCTGTAACCCAGTGAACAGGTTCATCAAGAGGGGACTCAATAGACATTCTCTCTCAGTTTCACTTGTGGTCTTCTCCTAAGCTTTTCCTTGGGGACAAATATTTCAGTTGCCATTTCAGTAAACAAAGGTTCTTGCAGCCAAAAGGCCATTATCCATTGCAGCCTCCCTCCCCTCTAGACATTGTGCTCCGAGGGGAATTCAAGGAGGAGAAAAGTAGATGGTGTCCTGTGGAGGTTAAGATGCATATCATATGGATGACTTCAATAAGCCCAGACTCTTGCCTCTTTCCATACATAAAAAAGCATGAAAAGGAACTTCCCCGGTGGTCCAGTGGCTAAGAAACCACCTGCCAGTGCAAGGGACATAAGCTGGATCCCTGGTCTGGAAAGATCCCACATGCTGTGGAGGAACTAAACATATGTTCCACAACAACTAAGCACTCAGCTAGAGCCTGGGAGCCATGACTACCGAAGCCCACTCGTCCTGGAGCCCATGTTTTGCAATGATAGAAGTGATCAAAATAAGAAGTCAACACACTTCAACCAGCGAGAAGCACCTGCTTTCCAGACAAGAGAAAGGCTGTGCTCAGCAAGGAAGAATTAGTACAGACAAAATAAGTAAAAAAAAAAAAAAAAAGGTAAAAAAATGAAAAAATAATTTTTTAATGTGTGAAAATTATTAATTTGAGATGTATCATTTTAATCATAGGCAGTAATCGTTTGATGTTTTCTGAATGTTTTTTCAGCAAATGACCTTAGGTACTCTGGCTCCCCCTGAAACTTCTGAACAGTTCTAATCTCCTGTAAAGTAACCAAATAACACATATTTCTCATGTCTGAGGTTGTGCATTTTTTTGTCATATGACATGCTCTTCCAAGACCTTTTCCCAACCCACAGCATCCTGTCCCCACTCACGAGTTCCAGGAATTAGATGGAAACTGTCAACTAAAATATTAGTCACCACCTGAAAGTAGAGAATTATTTCATTTGGTGGGAATACTTATGACCCAACCCTGCGCTTCCATGACGGCTCAGACAGTAAATAATCCTCCTGCAATGCGGGAGAACTGGGTTTGATCCCTGGGTTAGGAAGATACCCCGGAGAAGGAAATGGCAACCCACTCCAGTATTCTCACCTAGAGAATTCAAAGGACAGAGGAGCCTGGCGGGCTACAGTCCATGAGTAAAATAAGAAGCCTGGGATACATAGTTTGAGTAGCTCTGAGAAACCTGTTGGGGGAGGGTGGGGCGTGGGCACGGGGAGGCTATATACAAGTTTGTAACAGAGAGAGCAGGGAGTCTGAACATCAAAGATTATTGTGAGGTTAAAAAAACAAAAATCAGGTATCAAGTTGTTGCAGAAGTCGGACCTTTCTGTACCCAAGCACCACACCCAGGAGAACTCAGGTTTATTACGCTGGAGGGCCCAGAGGAGGTAACACTTCCAGCTCTGAACCTTGAACAAAGGGGTTACAAAATTTTTATAGGCAGTGCATGATATCAGACTTTAGTGAGCAGTGCTGACTGTTAATAGGCTAAACTAAGGGTTTCCCGGACACAGCAGGGGGCGGGGAGCGGGGGTGGGTGGTGGGTGCCTGACCTTTACACAAACAAGGGTTAGGCAGGATTACAGGGGCTGGGTAATTGCAAAAGTAGGACAAGGGGCAGTGAGGTAAATTTCAGCTCCCAGCATTGTTGTAAATTTCTATTCTTCACCGGGGGCGGGGGCTGGGGAGCGGGCAGGTGTCGGACCAGAAACTATGTAACTTAGTGATTTTGCAAGGAACAAGCTGAGTTACAGAAGCTGAAAAGGCATGAAGTTATTTCTACCTGGATGTTAAGTTTTAAATTTTCCTCTTCAAAGTTAAGGAATTTAGCATTGTATGTTTGGGAAGATAGAAGCCTCTGGGCTCACCATAAGCACCTCAGCTCTCTGGGGTCAAATCCTGTTTCCTCCTTCACCTTAAGGGGTGGCAGATATGGCAGACGGCTGCTGCTTGCATTCCTCCAGCTCCTCAGCAATCACCCTGGGGAGTGGCGACATCTGCTGGATTGGAGGTTTGGGAGCCCTCATTCCCATTTGGAGGCCAGAAATCTTTGGTGGCTGCAACATTTCTTCTTTATTGAAATGGCAGATCTTTTCATTTCACAAAACTTTCTGTATATTCTATGCAGTATTATTGTAAACCTAAAACTGCTCTAAAATATAATGTCTACTTTCAAAAATATACTTGGAAGACTTCTGGCTCAAAATTTTATTGGCGTACATATTTTTTAAAGAAGCAAATCTTGTTCATTTATGGTTAAAATCAGTTTTAAAGTCTCATTTGTCTTTTTGTGGCTTCAAAGATGTAAAACGTTTTTAAATTACCCACATGCATTCTATACTGCATTACCTCAATAACCTTTAGAGAAATTGTGTATATAAATCTCTATGCAAGTATTTATACACAAGTGGCATTTACAAGACAGCACAATTTTTAAAATATTTATTTATTTGATTATTTGGCGGTGCCTGGTCTTAGTTGCCCTCTCGGGGTCTTGTGACCATATGTATGTGTGCGTGTGTGCTCAGTCACGTCCAACTCTGCACCCCAGGCTCCTCTGTCCATGGAATTTTCCAGGTAAGAATACTGGAATGGGTTGCCATTTCCTTCTCCAAGGGTTTTTACCAACCCAGGAATCAAACCCACATCTCCTGGGTCTCCTGCATTGGCAGGGGGATTCTTGGCCACTGCGCCACCTGAGAAGTGTGAGGATCTTTTAATTGTGGCATACAAACACTTAGTTGCAGGACTTGGGATCTAGTTCCCTGACCAGAGATTGAACCTGGGCCCCCTGCTTTGGCAGCATGGAGTCATACCCCCTGGACCACAAGAAAATTTACAGGATAGCAAGACTTATTGAAAGTTCTAAAGTATACTGTTCTGATTACAAATTTTATTTCTATCCTCTGGGTCTGATCTACCAGCAGGAGGCCTAGGAGACCTGAGGCTCAGAATGTCTATCACTGAGGATGAATCCAGTCTCTCCTATGCCCTCCTGCCCCCAGTCCCCCTGCACTGGCTATTGGAACAGCTTGGATGAATCCTGATTCACTGGTGATGGCATGAAATATGTGAGGCCGGTTTCAGTCCCTGGGGTTTGGTTTCCTCACTGTTGTCAGCAATAGAGGGTAAGTTTAAGGGATGAAGAATAATGCTGTTCATTATAGGGAAGAAGATTGTAAACAAAACAAAACAACACCTTATGAAGTTCTTACAAAATAAGGGGCTGTTGCTCAATAACTTCAGGGTAAAGCCCTCAACAAGCAATATATCACTGGATCTTACTAAAAATCCCATAAACAATGTGTGCATCATTATATTCATTGTAGGAGGAAATAAAAACTCTGCCTAAGGCTATAATTCCAGCCCTATATCCCCTTCCTCCCCAGAATAAGCAATTGTAGCCTCTGAATCCCTAGCAGGGAAATTTTATTTGGTTGCATTTTGTTTAAACACACTGTGAGGATTAAATTTATATGTCAACTTCACTGTAAAATGAGATGCCCAGTTCTCAGGTTTATCATTCATTCTGGGGGAATCTGCAAGGGAATTCCTGGAGGAGATTAGCATTGGAATCGGTAGACTGAGTCAAGAGATCAGCCCTCACCAGTGTGGGAGGGCATCGTCTTATCCTGTGCGGGCCTGACGGAAGAAGGGCTACTGCTCTCCCTCTCTCCTTGGCCATGAATACTGGAGTTTCTGGCTCCTGAACCTTGAAACTCTAGGACACACACAAGTGGTGCATTTGTTCTCAGGCCTTTAGCCTTGACCATCACGTCCACTGCTTTTCAAACTTAAGATCTGAATTAAACCACAGTTTGTTCTAGTTCTCTAGGCAACAGACAGCAGACAGTGGGACTGTTAAGCCTCTATAATCATATCAGCCTCTCTGCACCCGTCTATATAACAGGTATATCTTGAACAACATGTGGTTGAACTGCTCAGACTCACTTCAAAGAGGATTTTTTTTTTAAGTGAGTGAATTTGGTCTACATCATACGTAGTTGGTTGAATCTGAGGATGATGAACTGAGGATAGGGAGAGATGACTCTGAGTTACATGTAATATGTAACATATATTTGTTATATATTTGAACATTCTGATAACCAGAAAAGCTGTCCTTGACTTTTTCTGATAGGGAGGGACTGGAATTGTAATGGGAATTATCAGCCAATTCTGATGTGACCAACCACCCAAAATGATATAATTCTGGAATGCAGTATGGAAATAATAAATCCATGTTAAATGTTTTTGCTTTTCTAGCATTTTACTAAAAGAAATTTTGAAGTCTGCCCACCACTCAATTATATCTATAAGGAATACTATCCACCCATGGCAGGCATGAAATAGTAAAACCAGTTTCAACCTTTTTGGCAGTGGGGAAAACATCTTGCAGAAATGAGGACCTTGCCTTTGACGTGAAGCACACACAAAAGCAAGAAACTGTGACTTATACTCTGACTGGTAGAAGCATAAAGATACCCATACCCAAGGTCATGGCCTGTGTCAGCAGTGAGAGCCCTCCAAAAGCTCATCACACCAATAGTTCACTGGATACTGAGTTTGTTCCCCTTTGTGTGTATTGACCCCGCCGAACAGTCACAGAAGTAATAAAGGAGGTAAGAGCTGCCCCGGGGGCGGGGGGGCTTACATGGTGCTTCAGATAGTGAAGAATCAGCCTGCAATGCAGCAGACCAAGGTTCAATCCTCAGATCAGGAAGATCCCCTGGAGAAGGAAATGGCAACCCACTTGTGTTCTTGCCAGGAGAATTCCACGGACAGAGGAGCTTGGCTGTCTACAGTCCATGGGGTTGCATAGTTAGACATGACAAACTGATTAAGCACACACACACACACACACACACACACACACACACAGAGGAGCTTGGCTGTCTACAGTCCATGGGGTTGCATAGTTAGACATGACAAACTGATTAAGCACACACACACACACACACACACACACACACACACACACAGAGGAGCTTGGCTGTCTACAGTCCATGGGGTTGCATAGTTAGACATGACAAACTGATTAAGCACACACACACACACACACACACACACACACACACACACACACACAGAGGAGCTTGGCTGTCTACAGTCCATGGGGTTGCATAGTTAGACATGACAAACTGATTAAGCACACACACTCACACACACACACACACACACACACACGACAAACTGATTAAGCACACACACACACACACACACACACACACACACACAGAGGAGCTTGGCTGTCTACAGTCCATGGGGTTGCATACAGTCAGACATGACAAACTGATTAAGCAAACACACACACACACACACACACACACACACACACAGAAGATGCCCCAGAAAGAATAAAGAAATTATAAAAATGGTAAGGTTTTGAATCATGGACAACACTGTGCCTTCTTTTTTTTTTTAATCAGTAACTGAAGAAAACTGAGGCAATAACTGAACACAGATTAATATATCATGGAGGATAGCAGTTGGTTTTCTATGAGTGTCTATTTATTTCTTTTAATTAGTTTTTATTGGAGTAGATTTGCTTTATAATGTCCTATTGTTTTCTTGCTATACAACAAAATAAATAAGTCATATCTATACACTTTTCCATTCTCATTTTAGATTTCCTTCCTATTTATGTCAGCTGGAAGATCTCTTTATTCCTGATTGTAAGAACGCCGCGGCAAGATGAAGAGAGCGCCGGAGTGTTAAGAGGCTTTACTGGGCAATCGTTCCCCGGCTGAGATACCAGTGGCGAGCAAGGGGGGAATGCGGAAGTCTGCAACCTGCGGGAAGTGGGGCGATACTTATATACCCTGGCGGATGCGGAAGTGGCGGGACCTTTCCATATATGGTTAGAATTGGGCTCTAGGGTGCTGATTGGACTTTTCGGTCTCCTGTCAGTTTTTGATTGGCCGGAGTCTTGGAGCCTTCGCGTCCATCATTCTGCCTGGCAACGGGCTGTTGATTGGTGGATGTCTTATCCGGGACTTTCCGGCCGGGGGCTTCTCCGTCAGCATTTTCCGGCTGGCGCTTTCCCGCCTGCCTGCGGTCAGCGTGACCTTTCACTGATAATTTCTCATTTTTAAAATTTTTTTAATTTAATTTTTATTTTTTTAACACCAAAAACATTTTTATTGGAGTACAGCCAATTAACTGTGTTGTGATAGTTTAGGTGAACAGCGAAGGGACTCAGTCATACATATACATGTATCACTTCTCCCCTGGTAGCTCAGACAGTGAAGAGTCTGCCTGCAGTGTAGGAGACGCAGGTTTGATCCCTGGGTTGGAAAGATCCGCTGGAGAAGGAAATGGCAACCCACTCCAGTATTCTTGCCTGGAAAATCCCATGAATGGAGGAACCTGGGAGCTACAATCCATGAGGTTTCAGAGTCGGGCTTAACTGAGCAACTTCCCTCACTCATTCTCCCCTAAATCCCCCTCCCATCCAGTCTGGCACATAACATTGAGCAGTGTTCCATGTGCTATACAATAGGTTCCCGTTGGTTATCCACTCTAAATACAGCTCTGTGTACATGACCTTCCTAGAGTCCCCAACCACCCTGTCCCCCCAGCAACCATGAGTTTGCTTTCTAAGTCTGTGAGTCGCTTTCTGTTTTGCCAGTAAATTCATTTGTATCATATCTTTTTAGATTCCACATATAAGGGATATCATATGATATTTCCTGACAATTTCTTCACAACTATCTCCCCAAGGATAACTCCAACACGTGGGTCTCCAACGTGTATCCCCTCAGGTTCATATCAGATTCTAGAAGCACATGTCCATGAAAGTCCCATCCCCTCCCAGATTCTGCAAATCCCTCTCCAATCCTGCACCACCCCCACTATCACCTTTCTTTTTCCCATTCGCATTGAGCAGATATCTGAACCCATAGATATGTATTCCTTTCATGATATCGCCAAGTTCTAGATATCCGTTTCAAGGTGCACAGAAGAAAGCTTCTGATAGAGGCAACCCCTTAGGCAGGGGAAGGACAGCTGTATACGATGGGCTCCATGTGATGGCATACAGCCTCCCCACAGTGAGGACAGGGGCTGAGGCTAATCCAGATGATCCTGGGACGTCCCAAGTCTCTCAGAATCTCCAACAGCTGAGCCCGAAGCTGGGTCAGTCTCGCTTCCAGGAGAACACCCCGAGGTCTGTAAGTCTCCTGAGGGGCAGGATAACGCTCTTGCCTTAAACAGGGCAGCACAGCGGTGTGTCGCAGCAGCTTCTCCGTGACAGCCATGGACAGGAGGTTCCCACACAGGCTGAAGGACCTGAGCTGGAAGCAGCGGCTCAGAGCAGGCAGGAAGGCCTCCAGCTGGGAGTCCGTGATCCCACACACGTTGAAGTCCAGTTCCTGCATGGTGGCTGCGACTTTCTCCAGCAGAACTTGGAGGAGCTCAGGCCTAAAGTCAGCCATGGTGACACCGCTCAGATCCAGGCTCTTTAGCTGACTGATGTCTGAGTTCTGGCACAGGTGGGTCAAGTCTGATTGTGTAAGCCAGCACTTGGTCCTTGACAGGCTGTCCAAGGAGGACTTCAGGCACATGGGGAGAAACCAAACAATTACTTCTTGGGAACAGGATGCCAGGTTGTGTACAGGTGATAGACAAATGGTTTCTACAGAGCTAAGTTTCGTCTGACTGTCTATGGAGGGTCAATATGCTGATTTGCCCAGTCTCATTCTAGTCTGAGGGCTGTCAACCTCACTGAGGTACTGAGTCACTTCACAGTATCTGAAACACACTCTCCTCTCACCTATCAAGCAGAGTACAACATACTCCACTTCCTTCTGAGGATGAATGAAGATCATGGAATCACAAGAACATGCTATGAGGCGATCCAGAGAGAGTCTCCACCAAGTGTGGACATCACTGAACATTAGTGTTGGGAGACGAGATTTAAAAATTGTTTCAGGTACGGCTTCGTTAAGTCCAACGTTGAGCTACAGATCCTGTATCTCTGGCCAGGTGAGGCTCTAGGGAAGCATGCAGAAGGAACAATTTACACAAGATCCCACAACGTGAAATGTGATGCCAGTCTAAAAGGGCTCACATTTCTGCATCGTCTGCAATCTTTCTATCACTTTTTATAATCCTTTTCTCTCAGTTTGATTAACATCATCTGCAGAACCATGCTTCTCCCATATATCAATTAACTTACCTAGAACACAAAACACCCTTTTACAGATAGGGAATTTAGAACAGGTTCATTGTGGGCACCAATTTTGGGAGCACAGAGTTTCTCTTCAGGAATCCTCTAATCTGATCTGATCTGATGTAGTTTCCCCACTTCAATGTCCTTTTTACTTACCTATTTTTATTGTTTCAATATAGACACCTCCAAAGAAGGAGGAAATTACCCACTCGGGGGTGCAAACATCCCAGTCACTAATCTGTATCTTTCTAGCAGGGTGTCTCACAAGAGCCAGTAGACCAGTGTAACCCCCTACCTTGATTTCTGTGGTTGTGGAACACCACATTCTAGGAGAGAGCAACAAAGGAGACAATGCTTTTGACCTTCTAATGCTCAATGTTACCCAGTCAAAGGTCAACACTCACCTGAGCATCTGGTCCAGGCAGCCTCCAAGGAAGGAGGGAGACTCCAGATGGAGATCCTGAAGGTGGCCCACCCTCAAGAACTGGGAGGTAATTTGCACTGGGAGGTAATCCTGTTCCTGCTTCTTAAAGGCAGACATATGAATGGGGAAAAAATGGATTCTCTGCAAATTACTCGTCTCACCCAGGAAAGGAGCAAACAAATGTGGCCAGGGTGGGCAGATTACAGGTGCAATTCACTTGCACCTCCTGGATACAGTCCAGCTGCACCATGCTCAGGACCTTCACAATATTTTCCATTGGTGTTGAAACAATCATCAGTTTCTTAGCAACACAGGTGGATGGAAGACTTCCTCTGCTCCACCCACCAAAGGAAGTAGGTGAGGAAGTTGTCCAGGGTCTTTTCCTTCAGGCACAGGTCTATGAAAACCTTCAGTGGAGCCAAGCGCTGCTTTGTCGTTGACCTGGGCTCAGTCACTGGTGCCATTCCTGAGCTTGAGCACTCATAACTGCTGGCTCCAGACCACATGCTCCCGAGGTTCTGGCCAGTATATTTCGTAAATCTAGCACCCGCAGTTTGCACCTCCTACCGAGGGGAGAAGCAGATCTATTAGGATGTATTAAAAGTACACAGAGTAAAAAAAAAAAAAAAGCCTCATAATGCGACAACAGACTGCCCACCTGTGCTGTAACTTAACATTCCTGACGTCACCAGCTGCCTTACCTTCCTCCCTCTCTGCCTCCCTTTCCTCTTTGCCCTCTTATCCTTTCTGATTCTCTACCTCTAGTAACTCTAAGCATGACTGAGAGGGGTTGGGGAATATTCTTTCAGGCTACCCTTCATTAAAGGCACTATTATGCTTCCGAAAAGTAGTTCCCACAGCAAGCCAAGGCTTCGTCATTGCCATCTTAAAACTCTCTGATCCATCCCTTTACATCCACATTCCCCCAACCCAGCTGTCTCCCCTGGGACTCCCGGGAGTTTACCAGGTTACCCGAGTCAGACTCACCTGGATCAGACCTTCTGGGCAAGCAGGACATCGAGTGCTTTCAGCACAGCTTGTAGGGGCCCCACATGAGGCAGGTCAATCAGGGCCCCCAGAGGCAGGCAGTCAGAGGGCCAGGTTTGCACCATTGCTTTCAGGGTCTCAATACGTCTTCCATGGAAGGCTTCCAGGAAAAGGGCGGGAAGGGCTCCATGGGCAGACTCTCCAGAGTAGAAAAGGCCAAGTCATAATCCCTCAGCAGGTGCATTCCCACCAGGTCAAGGAGTCTGGGTGGGATCTGGATACTCATCCTGACTCTGCTCCAAAATAACTCCTGTTGAAACTGCCAGGGAACAAGGGGTCCATTTTAGGCAATTCAGGAGCATACCTTAGGCAGTCTCCCTACCTTTCCAAGGAATCCACTCAGGGCCAAGGTCACTGCTCTAGATGGGATGCAAGTGAGGCCCTTAGCCATATTGCACTAGGCAGGGATCAGAGGGGGACAAGGTGTTAACTCTTTCTTTATTCTGAATAAGAACTAGCGAGATCGCTAGTACTGAGGAGGCAAAAGGCAACCACTGGCCAGTTCAGGTCCATCTACTGCTTTGCTTAATTCATGTTCCACCTAGAAATGCATACTGAAGTGCATGAAAGCTGCTGACTCCATCTTTATTTGGGGAAAATATTCCGACCATCACTTAGAGCTCTAACTCTATGGGAAGAGGAGAGTCATGTGGATTCACACAGCCTCCACTGTTAGTTATTCCTAAGATGAATGCCATTTGTGAACTAAATATGTGTCTTAAATTTCAAGATATAACATTCCAAACAGATGTGCTTCATTAAAAATATCTGCTTGGAAAAGACATTTAAAATGATATCAGTTAAGTCACAAATCAAAATGTTTGAGTTTCAGACAAAACTACACTGAGAGGAAAAATAAAAACCTGAAATGTGTTCTTGGGAGAGAAATGATTTTTTCTGAAAACTCTGCTTGCCATCCACAGATACACACTACCCTTCAACATTGTCTAACCATAAGTAAGAAAAGGACATCCTTTCTGAGGGTGGTAACTTACTGTTCTACTATGACTGGCAGGGCGCTCAGACCTCACTCTGTAAAGAATCCAGATGGTTGGTGTTTGCAGAACCAAAAAACTCTGCACCTCTTCTCCAGTGCTTGAGGATTTATAGTCCTTTCTATTCCCATCATCCCTCTGTCCCACTCCTAACCCAATCAAAAAGGGATACCTGATCAGATTATAGAGTGCCCATTGGATAAATCCTGATTGGATCTTCATTTTTCACTAGGTTAGTTCATTGAATCTTATATACATTCAGGAAGGAGAGAATGGTCAGGTAGCTGAGTAATCAAGGACCTATTCCCTGATTCATTCCCCAAACATTGACTGAATTCAACCAGTACGGACAGTTATACTGTTGAGGATCAGACAGGAAAGGATTATTGGTTTGAAACATTGAATTTAAAAAAAAGTTGAAACTATCATTATTGGGGTAATTTTGATGAAGTTAAAATTAGCAAAATGACCCTGAATTAAAATAGCTTCATGAAAGCAGCGATGTTGTTCCCAAAGAAAACAAAATACACTCATCCCTGTATCAGCTTGTCACTCAGGTGTTATGTAAGAAACACAGGAGGTTGTGAGCCTATTCAGGCAGCAAGGGAAGAGCTGTCCAAGATGTGGTCACGTCTTAAGCCACGTCTTCTCTGAAGGTAGACAGATCAGGACACTTCTCAGTGAGAAGTAAGATTGGGTCTGGACAGGTTGAAGCTGGGCATTCCTAAAGGGACAATGGGAATGATACCAACAATGTAAAATAAAGGTTTCTTTTCATTTTTATATTTTTGGAAACAGGGAAATTTAAAGACGTTATTCGAGGTGATATTGAGGTAGTAAAGAAGACTCCCCTAGTGACTCAGAGGTAAAGAATCCCCCTGCAGATGCAGGAGACACCGGCTTGATCTTTGATCCGGAGGATGCCACATGCTCCAGGGCAACTCAGCCCAGGAGTCACAACTACTGAACCTGCACTCTACAACAAGAGAAGCCACAATGAGAAGCCTGGGCACCACAAGGAAGAGTAGCTCCCTCTCTCCACAACTAGAGAAAGGCCCACACAGCAACGAAGAGCCAGGCAAACAGAAATCAGGAAGACAAAGTTTTATGAAAACATAGCAAAGGAAGAGTGGCTCAGAGGAGTCACTCTCAACTTAGATGGCTTTTTTCCTCCAGAAAGTTGTGATCAAGGTAACAAATGGCATGAAAAGACTAAATCTAAGAATGTGAGAAGAGGAGAGGTCTGACCTTTCCTTGGATCAGACATTTTCGAGACTAAGAGGCAATGAGGGTGGGCACTGCAGGCTCCTTGGGAGTTGGAGCCAGGGAAGAAAAAAACCTGGTTAAGTCCCAAACAACCCTGCCATCCAGAGGCAGTTGCTACCAGAAGAGGTTTCCTGTAAGTTTTGTTTTTCTTGTCTCATCGAGGACACTTTCCAGATGGCAAATTTCCCCAGTCATTTTTCAGGAGTCAAATCAGTGTGTGACTGCATGCTCAGCCATGTGCAGCTCTTTATGACCCCGTGGGCTGTAGTCCACCAGGATCCCCTATCCATGGAATTTTCTAGGCAAGAATGCTGGAATGGGTGGTCATTTCCTTCTTCAGAGGATCATCCCCACCCAGTGCTCAAAACCAAGTCTCCTGTGTTTCTTATTTGGAGGTGGATTCCTTACTAGTGTGCCACCTGGGAAGCCCTCGGGCATCTTAGAAGCCAAATCAAAATTTCATTGAAATTCCAGGTGTATTTAGATCATTACTGTTTCCTCAAACTTAGCTTCCTTGAACAGATTCTGACCAAGGTGGTGCCATTAGGCACAGAAATAAAATTCTTTATTTCTCTTCATAAATACTGACCAGTTTCCTCCACTAAATACAGAAGTTCTTATTGGTGTTTAATGTTTTACTGTATTCAAGGATTACTCCCATATTGGGCTGCATCACACAACAAATCATTTGAAGTTTAAGGTCACAAATAAAGGGAGACTCTTTCTCCCCCTTCAAGAGTTATCCACGCCGCTAAGCAATAATAATATCCACTGAATCAGTGATGCTGCCTAACCATCACATCCTCTGCTATCACCTTCCCCTTTTCCCTTCATTCTTTACCAAGTGTCCGAGTCTTTTCCAATGAGTTGGCTCTTTGTATCAGGTGGCGATTCAGCTTCAGCATCCATCCTTCCAGTTAATATTCAGAGTTGATTTCTTTTAGGATTGATGGTGTGACAATATACGTCAGTAAATTTGGAAAACTCAGCAGTGCCAACAGGACTGGAAATGGTCAGTTTTCATTCCAATCCCAAAGAAGTGTAATGCCAAAGAATGTTCATTACCGCACAATCGCACTCACTCATTTCACATGCTAGAAAGTAATGCTCAAAATCCTTCAAACTAGGCTTCAACAGTATGTGTACTAGAACTTCCAGATGTACAAGCTGGATTTTTAAAAGACGGAGGAAACAGAGATCAAATTGCCAACATCCATTGGATCATCGAAAAAGCAAGAGAATTCCAGAAATCATCTATTGCTGCATCATTGACTATGCTAAAGCCTTAGACGGTGTGGACCACAACAAAATGGGAAATTCTTAAAAAGATGGGATACCAGACCACCATACCTGCCTCCTGCAAAATCTGTATGTAGATCAAGAAGCAACAGTTAGAACCGAATGTGGAAAACAGACTGGTTCAAAACTGGGAAAGAAGTACATCAAGGCTGTATATTGTCACCCTGTTTATATAACTTCTATGCAGAGTACCTCATGTAAAATGCCAGGCTGGATGAAGCACAAGCTGGAATCAAGATTGCCAGGAGAAATATCAATAATCTTGGATATGCAAATGACACTACCCTTATGGCAGAAAGCAAAGAGGTACTAAAGAGCTTCTTGATGAAAGTGAAAGAGGAGAGTTAAAAAGCTAGCTTAAAACTCAACATTCAAAAAACTAAGATCATGGCATCCGGTCCCATCACTTCATGGCAAATAGATGGGGAAACAATGGAAACAGTGAAAGACTTTATCTTCTTGTGCTCCAAAATCACTGTGGACAGTAACTTCAATTGTAAAATTAAAAGATGCTTGCTTCTTGAAAGAAAAGCAACCACAAAGCTAGGCAGCATATTAAAAAACAGAGACATTACTTTCCCGACAAAGGTCCATATAATCAAAGCTATGGTTTTTCCAGTAGTCATGTATGGATGTGAAAACTGAACAGTGAAAAATGGTCCACTGAAGAATTGATGCCTTCAAACTGCATTGCTGGAGAAGACTCTTGAGAGTCCCTTGGACTGCAAGAAGATCAAACCAGTCAATCCTAAAGGAAATCAACCCTGAATATTCATTGGAAGGACTGATGCTGAAGCTGAAGCTCCAGTACTTTGGCCACCTGAGGACTGGAAGAAAAGACCCTGATGCTGGGAAAGACTGAAGGCAGGAGAAGGGGAATAACTGAGGATGAGATGTTGGATGGCATCACCAAATCAATGGACATGAGTTTGAGCAAACTCCGGGAGATGGTGAAGGACAGGGAAGCCTGATGTGCTGCAGTCCATGGACTCTCAAAGAGTCAGACATGACTTGAGGGACTGAACAACAACCCTGCACAGAAGGTAAATAAGCAGGGTGAAAATATACAGTCTTGTTTTAATTCTTCCCCAATTGGGAACCAGTCGATTTTCCATTTCTGGTACTAACAGTGCTTCTTGACCCCTATACAGGTTTCTCAGCAGACAGATAAGGTGTCTGGTACTTCAATCCCTTTAAGATTTTTCCGCAATTTGTTGTGATCCACACAAAGGCTTTAGTGTAGTCAAGAAGCAGAAGTAGATGTTTTTCAGGAACTCCCTTGATTTCTCCATGATCCAAAGAATGCTGGCAATTTGATTTCTTGTTCCTCTGCCTCTTTGAAACGCAGTTTCTACATCTGGAAGTTCTCAGTTCATGTACTGCTAAAGGCTAGATTGAAAGGTTTTCAGAATAATGGTGCTAACCTGTGAAATGAGTGCAGTTGTGTGGTAGTTTGAGCATTTTTTGGCTTTGCTCTTCTTTAGGATAGGAATGAAAACTGACCTTTTCCAGCCCTATGGTCACTGCTGAGTTTTTCAAATTTGCTGGCATATGAGTGAAGCACTTTAGCAGCATCATATTTTAGGACTTTAAATAGCTCGGTTGGAGCTATTTAAAATCTACTCACCACACCCCCACTAGCTTTTCCATACAAATGCTTTCTAAGGCCCACTTGACTTCATACTCCAGGATGTCTGACTCTAGGTGAGTCACATACCATTGTCATTATCCAGGTCATT
This sequence comes from Muntiacus reevesi, assembly GCF_963930625.1. Taxonomy (NCBI): domain Eukaryota; kingdom Metazoa; phylum Chordata; class Mammalia; order Artiodactyla; family Cervidae; genus Muntiacus; species Muntiacus reevesi. Next base: position 100,564,888 of record NC_089253.1, read on the forward strand.
AAGACCTTTTTTGTATACTTCTTCCATGTAGCCTCACCTTCTCTTTTTAATCTCTTCTGCTTCTGTTAGGTCCTTACCATTTCTGTTGTTTATTGTGACCATCTTTGAATGAAATGTTTTCTTTATATCTCCAATTTTCTTTAAAAGATATCTATTCTCTCCCATTCTATTGTTTTCCTCTATTTCTTTGCATTACCCTTTAAGAAAGTCTTATCTCTCCTTGCTCTTCTCTGTAACTCTGCATTCAGTTGAGTGTATCTTCCCCCTTGCGTTTCACTTCTTGTCTTTCCTCAGCTATTTGTAAAGCCTCCACAGACAATCACTTTGCCTTGCATTTCTTTTTCTTGAGGATGGTTTTAGTCGCTGGCTCCTGTACAGTGTTATGAAACCATGTCCATAGTTCTTCAAGCACTCTGTCTATCAGATCTAATCCCTTGAATCTATTTGTCACCTCCACTGTGGTGATTTGATTTAGGTCATACCTGAATGGTCTAGTGACTTTTCCTACTTTCTTCAATTTAAGCCTGAATTTTGCAATAGGGAGCTCATGGTCTGAGCCACAGTCAGCTCCATGTCTTGTTTTTACTGTCCGTGTAGAGTTACTCCCTCTTTGACTGCAAATAACATAATCAATCTGATTTTGGTATTGATCATCTGGTGATATTCATTATGTAGAGTCCTCTCTTGGAATGCTGGAAAGGAGTGTTTGCTATGACCAGCTTTTTCTCTCAAGAAAGCTTTGTTAGCCTTTGTCTTGTTTCATTTTGTATTCCAAGGTCAAACTTGCCTATTGTTCCAGGTATCTCTTGATTTCCTACTTTTGCATTCCAATTCCCTATGATGAAAAGGACAATATTCTTGGTGTTAGTTCTAGAAGGTGTTGTATATCTTCATAGAACTGATCAACATCAGCCTCTTCAGCATCCATGGTTAGGGCACAGACTTGGATTACTGTGTTACTGAATGGTTTGCTTTGGAATCAAACCAAAGATTATTCTGTTGTTTTTGAGATTATATCCAAGTACTGCATTTCAGACTTTTTTGTTGACTATGATGCATCACCAACTCAATACACATGAGTTTGAGCAAGCTCCAGGAGTTGGTGATGGACAGGGAAGCCTGGCATGCTGCAGTCCATGGGGTAGCAAAGAGTTGGACACGACTGAGCAACTGAACTGGATGAAGGCTACTCCTTTTTTTTTTAACAACTGAACTGGATGAAGGCTACTCCATTTTTTTTAAACAATTCTCGCCCACAGTAGTAGATACAATGCTCATCTGAATTAAATTCACCCATTCCCATCCATTTCAGTTCACTGATTCCTAAAATGTCTATGTTCATACTTGCCATCTCCTGCTTGACCACATCCAATTTACCTTGATTCATAGACATAACATTCAAGGATCCTATGCAATATTGGGTTTTTTTTAGCATCAGACTTTACTTTCACACCCAAACTTATCTACAGCTGAGCGTCATTTCCACTTTGGCCCTTCCACTTCATTCTTTCTGGATATATAAGTAATGGTTGCCCATTCTTAACCAGCAGCATATTGGACACCTTCTGACCTAGGGGGGCTCATCTTACAGTGTCATATCTTTTTTCATACTAGGCAACAATCCTGGAGTGGTTCACCATTTCCTTCTCCAGGGGAACATATTTTGTCAGAACTCTTCATTATGACCCATCTGTCTTAGGTGGTCCTGCAGGGAATGGTTCCTATCTTCACTGAGTTACCCAAGCCCCTTTGCTATGACAGGGCTATGATCTATAAAGGATTAGGGAAGTAAGATCCCACAGACCCTGCAGCATGGCCAAAAAAAAAAAAAAAAAGACTTTTATTATTTATAGCTCAGTAAACAGAATGAATTTCATTTTAGCAATGATTCTCCCAAGGAAACTACAGAAACCCCGCCCCCCCCCCCCCCCCCCCCCCGGTAATGGTGTGCTTGTGCCAGCTTTGTATCATAGTTTAGGAACCCCTGACCTTAGGCAACTCAAATCTTTTATAAGGAAGCACACTTGCCTGGCCTTTTCTCATTATTTTTTTATTAGTAAGCTTTATTTTCTAGACTTTAAAATGTTATCAACTAAGAAACAAATCAAAACATTTCAGATTCAGGCAAAACTACACTGAGAGGCAAAACCAAAACCTGAAACATATTCATTGGAAAGAAACAATCTTTTGAAAACCCTCCCTACCATCCAGAGATACATGACTCCCTTCAAGATTAACTAACCATAAGTAAGAAAAAGGGTGTCCTTATTTGAGGGTGGTCACTTACTGCTCTGATGTAGCTGGCAGAATGCTCAGACCTCAGATTCTGTGGAGACTCCATCTGGTGTCTAAAGAGACTTGAGACTATTATAGGCCTTTCTATTCCCCTCATCAGAGAAGGCAATGGCACCCCACTCCAGTACTCTTGCCTGGAAAATCCCATGGATGGAGGAGCCTGGTAGGCTGCAGTCCATGGGGTCGCACAGAGTTGGACACGACTGAGCGACTTCACTTTCACTTTTCCTTTCATGCATTGGAGAAGGAAATGGCAACCCACTCCAGTGTTCTTGCCTGGAGAATCCAAGGGATGGGGGAGCCTGGTGGGCTGCCGTCTATGGGGTCCCACAGAGTCAGACACGGCTGAAGCGACTTAGCAGCAGCAGCAGCATTCCCCTCATCCCTCTGTCCCACTGCCAAATCAATCAGAAACAGGCACCTGATTAGATTATAGAGCTCACACTGGATTGATTTTGACTGGACCTCCATTTTCTCTAGGTTAGTTGATTGGATCAGATATACATTCAGGCAGCAGAGAATGATGGGGTGGCCAGGTAATCAAGGATCAATAGATTCACTTCACAAATACTGACTGAATTCTACCAATATAAACAGTTATTTTTTCTTTTAAGGCACTGAGTTGTCTATAATCCAAATCCTTACCATTCCCACCAGGTCTTTATTCTCTCTGGAGCATCTCTGACCTCCTTGCTTACTTCTGGGGCTGTTCAGTGGGTTAATACACACAGAGAGGAACATGCTTACTGTGCAATGAGTCACCCGAGTGAAAAGCCTGTCAGGACTCTTACTGCTGAGTCAGGCCATGACCCTGGACATGAGCATTCCTTGTGGTTGTCCTGGTTCCTCCATAACTTTCAGTTCTTGACCTTTTTTTGTGGGAGGAAAAGGTTTAACTTCAAAAGGCATGGCTCCCAATTCTAGAAGGGGTCATCCATGCTGCAGATAAACTCAACTTCTGGGCCTTGCCAACTCATGACCCAGGTGGATAATGGTCCTTCTTAATTAACCTACTGGGCTAGGGAAGTTATATAAATATCTTTTAGCAAAATACTAAAATCATAGAGACATATAACATGATTTTAAATCATGTTACCTAACTAAAATTATATTCTATCAAGGGCTACATTATATTAATGAGAAATTGTCTTTATTCCCTTAAAATCTCCTGTCTCTCTCCATTACAGAAGGCTAAAATGGCATGTTTTGACATCAGATGTCAGGTTGTATAACTAAACACCTGTGGGTGTATGTGACCTCCTTGCCTGTGGTAAGATACTGCATTTGTCAGCGTTCTCCTGAGTAACCACTAGGGTACAGCTGATGGTTGAGCAATGTGTCAGTTAGGGGTGCTACCCTTTGTTCGGTTGAAAATCCCCATATCACTTATAGTCTACCCTCCTTTTCTCCTTTCCCACATCCTTGGATTCCACCAACTAGATCCCGGAGAGCTATGTTTGCTCTTGAAAATCATCTGTAAGTGAATCTGGGCATTTCAAACCAGTATTTTCCAGGGTCATCTATATATATATATTAGAGGAGATTTACTATGGGAAAGGGTTTGCCTGCTCATAGAGGCTGAGAACCAGGTAAACTGACAGAGTTACTCTAAGTCTGGGGCCACCGACCTGAGAGCCAAGGGTCCACTGGTTTAAATTTCATAGTATGAAGGCTTGAGAGCCAGAAACTTTGATGTTCCTGGTAAGAAGTTACTGTTGTTCAGTTGCTCAGTTGTGTCCAAATCTTTGCAACCCCATGGACTGCCATATGCCAGGCTTCCCTGTGCCTCACCATATCCCGGTGCTTGCCTTAAAAGAAAAAAAAAAAATGAATGTCTGGAGATTCCCGTGGTATGAACTGAAAAGTTAGGAAAAATACATCATGGACAGCAGCAGTATGTTTATGATGAGGGTCTCTATTTCTGACCATTTCTTTACAACCATCCACCCAGGGATAAAAAACTGAGCACTGAAGAATTGATGCTTTTGAACTGTGGTGTTGAAGAAGATTCTTGAGAGTCACTTGGACTGCAAGGAGACCCACCAGTCAATCCTAAAGGAAATCAATCCTGAATATTCATTGGAAGAACTGATGCTGAAGCTGAAACTCCATTACTTCGGCCACCTGATGTGAAGAGCTGACTCATTGGAAAAGACCCTGGTGCTGGGGAAGATTGAAGGCGGTAGGAGAAGGGGACAACAGAGGATGAGATGGTTGGATGGCATCACCGACTCAATGGACTTGAGTTTGAAGAAGCTCTAGGAGTTGGTGATGGACAGGGAAGCCTGGCGTGCTGCAGTTCATGAGCTCGCAAAGAGTCAGACATGACTGAGCGACTGAACTGAACTGAACCCTAGGATGACTCCAATCTGTGAGTCTCAAGCTCCAATCTACCTAGAGAAATTTAGGTTCCTAGTTCTGACTCAACAGGACACGTGTCCACAAGCACTCTATTACCATGGAGACTATATTTCCCCGTGCAGTCCTGGCTCCCCTGCAAGATCACCTCTCCTTTTCACATTCACATTGAGCAGATGTCCGAAACCATGGGTCTGTTTTCACTTCATGATGTATCTTGTCCAAGATTTCGGTATCCAAGTGCTCAGAAGAAAGCTTTTCACTGATGCACCCAACTAGGCAGTGGTGTTACCACCATGTAATGGGCTCAGGATGATAGAATGTGTCAGTCAGCTAAAGGCCCTGGATCTGAGTGGGGTCACCATGACCTACTCCAGTCCCGAGCTCCTCCCAGCTCTGCTGGAGAAAGTGCAGCCACCCTCCAGGGGTTGTACTTAGAGTAATGTGGAATCAGGGACTCCCACCTCAAAGCCATTCTGCCTGCCCTGAGCCGCTGCTTCCAGTTCATGTCCTTCAGTCTGTGTGCCAGCCGTCTCTCCACGGCCAGCATGGAGAAGCTGCTGAGACACACCTTCAGGTTGCCCAGTCTAAGTGAGAGTTTCAGCTCTCAGGGAATCCTCCACCTGGGGAGACTTGCCCAGTGTCAGGCTGAACTACTTGAGATTCTGAAAGACTTGGGACATCCCAGAATCTTCTGGAATAGCTTCAATCCCTGTCCACACTGTGGAGATAATTAACCATGGGTAAGAAAAGGGTGTCCTTACATGAGGGTGGTAACTTATGACTCTTGTGTCTCTTGGGGTGCTCAGACCCCAGACGCTGTGGAGAACCCAGCTGGTGTCTCCAGAGCAGGAAGATCCTGCATCTCTTCTCCAGTGCTCCAGACTGCTATAAGCCTTTCTATTCCCATCATCCTTCTGTCCCACTACTAACCCAATCAGAAAGGGACACCTAAAAAAAAAAAAGAAAGAAAGAAAGGGACACCTGATTAAAGAGCCCATTGGATTGATCCTGACTGAATCTTCATTTTTCTCTAGATTAATTGTTTGAATCAGATATATATTCAGGAAGCAGAGAATGATGGGGTGGCTGGGTAATCAAGGATCCATTCACTGATTCACAAAGATGCTATTCTGAGTGATATTAAGGTAGTAAAAAAGGGCTTCCCTATGGCTCAGTGGTACAGAATCTGTCTGTCAATGCAGGGACGCGGGTTTGATCCCTGCTCAGCAAAGATGCCCTCTAGAGCCCATGCTCAACAGGCAAAGGCTCTGCAGTGAGAAGCCTGTGTACCGTCAGTAGAGATGCGCCCTCCAGTGGCCTCAACTAGAGAAAAGCCTGCTCCACCGCAAAGACCCAGCTCAACCAAAAATAAAATAATTTCTTAAAAAAAAAAAAAAGTAAAAGAGAGTGGCTCAGAGGAGACAGTGTCACCTTAGTATTTTTCTCAGAAAGCTGGGATCAGCACAGCAAACTTCATGAAAAGATGAAAACTAAGATGTGAGAAGAGGAAAAACTGAATCCTGTGGTCAAGAATTTTTCCCCAAGACTGTGAGGCACTGAAGGTGGGCATTGTGGGCTCTTTGGGAGCTTGGAGTCAGAGAAGAAATAAACCTGGGCCTTTCCCAAGTAACCCTGCCATCCAGAGACAGCTGCTACCAAGAGAGGGTTTTTTCATTTATTTATGTATTATTCTCACTGAGGACATTTTCCAGATGGAAAATGTCCCCAGTCATTTTTTCAGGGGTCTTATAAGACATACCATAATTTTATTGTCCCCTTCCCAATTATAATCAGCTCATTACTGTTTCCTCAGACTTATCTAAGTTCAACACAGATTCTGATCAAGGTGAAGCCATTAGGCACAGAAATAAATAATATTCTGTTTTTATCTTCTTAAATAGCGACACCTTTTCTGCACTAAATACAGAAACTCTTATTGGTGTTTAACATTCTACCACACTCAGGGATGACTCTTACTTTGGGATGCATCACACAAAGATTCCTTTATGTATTGCCATACATAAAGGGAGATCCATTCTCCATCTTCAAGAATTGTCCATGCCTCTCTTCCATCCCATTTATTTGATGATCATACTATTCTTGTATACCTCTGGCCACCAAGATGAAGACCCTCTGAAGGTCGTTCCCTCTCTTTGTAACTTTGGGGAATATTCCTTTCACCATATTCTCCCATGGATATAAATAAGCTTTGCGTGCATGCGTGCTCGGTCATGTCTGATTCTTTGCAACCCCATGTACTGCAGCCCACCAGGCTTTTCTATTCATGGGATTGGAATGGGTTGCCATTTTCTCTTGCAGGGGATCTTCCCAACCCAGGGATTGAACCCTTGTCTCTTGAGTCTCTGGCATTGGCAGGCGGATGCTTTACCACTGTGCCACCTGGAAGCGATGCCTTTGTGTAAAGAGGGTTACACTGGATTCTACTCAAAAGACACTTTAAACTCCATATCATCAACCCTTTTATAATTACCTGTAGTATGTTCATACATTTGGAAACCTCAACAGCGGCCACTGGAAAATATCCGCTTTCATTCCAATCCCAAAGAAGGGCAATGCCAAAGAATGTTCAAACTGCTATATAATTGTACTCATTTCACATGCTTTTGAACTGTGATGCTGCAGAAAACTCTTGAGAGTCCCTTGGACAGCAAGGAGATCCAACCAGTCAATCCTAAAGAAAATCAGACCTGAATATTCATGGGAGGGACTGATGCTGAAGCTTCAGCTTCAATACTTTGGCCCCCAGAAAGGAAGAACTGATTCACTGGAAAAGACCCTGGTGCTGGGAAAGATTGAAGGTAGGAGGAGAAGGGGACAACAGAGGATGAGATGGTTGGATGGCATCACCAACTCACTGGACATGAGTTTGAACAAGCTCCAGGAGATGGTGAAGGACAGGGAAGCCTGGCGTGCTGCAGTCCTTGGGGTTGCAAAGAGTCTGACTTGACAGAGTGACTGAACAACGGCAACAATACATGCTAGTCCACAGAGGTGGACTGACACAGGAGGCACCACATTCTTAGCTATTTGCAAGAGGCTTGGGTGTGGGTGTGGAGGAAACAAAGAGGAGGGTGGCCATTAGAAAGTTGGTTCGTCCACCAGGGTCTTGTCTTCTCTTTATGGTGATGGATTGTTATGAACTGAATGCTTGTTCCTGATCCATTACTTCACCAGCCATACACACACCCCAACACACACCCCACAAATACATATATGGAAGCTTTAATCTGTAGTAGGATGAGATTTGGAGTTACCATAGGAGGTAACTAGATTTGGATGAGGTCATGGAAGTAGAGTCCCATTTTAGCTTTAGTGCTCTTAGAAGGGAATGAAGAGTCCTGCATTCCCCCACCCCCCAAAATGTGAAGAAAGTAGGAAACTAGCTCCACAACCAGACCACAGTGCTTCCCTGATCTCGGGCTTCCAGCCTTCAGAATTGTAATATATAAGCTTTTCTGTTTAAGTCATTCAGTCCTTGGTATTCTGTTATAATAGCCTGATTCGACTAAAACATGTGTGAATGGGATTGAAGGAACGTATGGGAAGGTATAAGGTCTTCGTGACCACATGATTTTTTCCTTTGGCCAAATCACCCAAAGTACAGTTAAGTAGGTGGTGCTGTCCAGTGTAAGCTAAAGAATAATTCAGTTCAAGTGATTGTCTTTATAATGTAATCTATTCTTATATAACATTCTCTGTGAATATAACAATCATTCATTCATTATTTTGGGTCATTTCCTACAAAGATTTATTATATTCCTGGGATTCCACTAGGCTTAAATGAATTTTGGAAGTGAAAGTTACATGGATCCAATCTTTATTGAAATGAAACCCACCACATAGGTTTAACAGAAGCTTATAAGTAACAGAAATTCTCAAGTTTGTGTTACAGAACAGCAGATAAAGGAACAACTTGTTTAAAACCATCCTCTTGTAAGCTGTCTTCACCTGTTCAGCGGGCTTTCACTGTTCTGAAAAATTGCATACCCTAAAAACCTCCCATAGCTTCAGTTCAGTTCAGTTCCATTACTCATTTTGCACTTGTTGCAACCCCATGGACTGCAACATGCCAGGCTTCCCTGTCCATCACCATCTCCCAGAGCTTACTCAAATTCATGTCCATTGAGTCGGTGATGCCATCCAACCATTTCATCCTCTGTCGTCCCCTGCTCCTCCCACCTTCAATCTTTCCCATCATCAGGGTCTTTCCCAGTGAGTCAGTTCTTCACATCAGGTGGCCAAAGTAATGGAGTTTTAGCTTCAGCATCAGTCCTTCCAATGAATATTCAGGACTGATTTCCTTCAGGATGGACTGGTTGGATCTCCTCACTGTCCAAGTGACTCTTAAGAGTCTTCTCCAACATCACAGTTCAAAAGCATCAATTCTTCGATGCTCAGCTTTCTTTATAGTCCAACTCTCACATCCATACATGACTACTGGAAAAACCATAGCTTTGACTAGACGGACCTTTGTTGGTAAAGTAATGTCTCTACTTTTTAATATGCTGTCTAGGTTGGTCATAACTTTTCTTCCAAGGAGCAAGTGTCTTTTCATTTCATGGCTGCAATCACCATCTGCAGTGATTTTGGAGCCCAAAAAAATTAAGTCTCTTATTGTTTCCATTGTTTCCCCATCTTTTTGCCATGAAGTGATAGGACCTGATGCCATGATCTTAGTTTTCTGAATATTGAGTTTTAAGCCAACTTTTTCACTAAAAAAAATCTTGCCTGCCAATACAGAAGACATAAGAAACAAGGGTTCGATTCCTGGGTCGGGAAGATCTCTTGGAGGAGGGCATGGCAACCTACTCCAGGATCCTTGACTGGAGAACTCCAAGGACAGAGGAGCCCGGTGGGCTACATCCATAGGGTCGAAAAGAGTCAGACATGACTGAAGTGACCTAGCACAGCACAGAGAAACCCTGACTCTGAAGTCATGCTGCTGCTGCTGCTGCTGCTGCTAAGTTGCTTCAGTCGTGTCTGACTGTGCGACCCCATAGACGGCAGCCCATCAGGCTCCCCCGTCCCTGGGATTCTCTAGGCAAGAACTCTGGAGTGGTTTGCCATTTCCTTCTCCACTGCATGAAAGTGAAAGTGAAGTCGCTCAGTCGTGTCCGACTCTTAGCGACCCCATGGAGTGCAGCCAACAGGCTGCTCCGTCCGTGGGATTTTCCAGGCAAGAGTACTTGAGTGGGTTGCCATTGCCTTCTCCAGACCCTGAAGCCATAGCCAACTGTAAATAATTGTCAAATTCGCCACCAGAGGGCAGGCTTGTCCCAGCCAGTAGGCTGAACTCTAGAAAGTGGGCCGGGGGGTGCACCCAGGGTTTTCTTTCAAGATGTTGGCTTCCACAATCAAAGCATCACATCTTGGCAGAGGAAATGGCTAGCCCACGTGGGACTCTGCCTCAGATTCTGGTTGTCGCTGTGACCTTGGTTGTTGCAAAGGCCTGTGGTATCCCAATGTCAAATAATAACCCTGACATTTATGGAGGGTTTGTTCTGCACCAAGCGCTGGGCTCGGTGGTTTTATCTGAGTTAGAGATCATACGGTGCCCATTCAGTACAGGAGAGATAGATGCAGAGAGGGGAAGTGACTTCCTCCAAGGCACAGAGCCTGCAAGCGGTGGAGAGGCAGTCCTGTTTGTCTGTGCTCTTGAGTTCTGCACTGTGCTGTCCCAGTGCCCAAGAGTATGGTGCCCACTTTGAGCTTTCTAATAAAACACTGGAGTCATAGGCTCCCGTCTTATAGGAGGAAGTATGAAAGAGCATGAGGTTCAGATGTTTTCCTTGTTGTTTTCTCTGAAGAGTCTGTTGTTTCAGAAACTGCCCAGATTAAATAAAAATGGAGTAGTTCCACCTTCTACAGTAGTTCCCACTGTCTGGTCCCCCAACCAGCATCATCAGTATCACTTGAGAACTTGTTCTAAAAGTGATTTCTTTCCCCTCTGCAAATCCGTTGATCCAGAAACTCAGAGGGTGGGACCGATAATGGAATTTTAGGAAGTATCTCCTCCAACCTCCACCGCATCTGCCAGAGATGCTGAGGCTCCTTTTTTTGAGAGTCCAGGTAAAGCAAGGATGTAAGGAAAAGATCTTCTCTGGCTCAATTCCTCCCTTCTTTCCACTCCATCAGAGAAGGTCAGAAAATCCTCCACCAAACAGACCACTGCTATAGGTGGGTGAGCCTAATTGTTAATCTGATAGCACTGTTTTAGTCTGACTTCTGAATGCTCAGTAATCCAGCTCAAGTACTTCTGGTCACGGCAGTGTTAACAGCCATTTTTCAGAGTGTGCATGCGTGTGGGTGTAAGGTCATGGAACACTGACCACGTGTGGGTAGCCATAGACTCTGGAATCCACTCAGTCCCACCTCCATCCCCAACCATTGTCCCTCCACCTTCTCAAATGCCTGGAAAGGACTAGATACATGAATTGAGGTCTAAGGGATGAAACATGTACTGAGCCCAGAGAACTCCTGCCTGGTGTCCAGGCTGTGGATGAAAAAATGCCCACCCCTAGAATGACCACATCCTCATCTCTGGACTATGTGAATAAGATTTTTTTTTTTAATAAGATTGTTTATATTCAAGAGGAACTTGGCAGTTATGATGAAGGATTTTGAGATGTAGGGATGAGGCTGATTATCCAGTGGGCCTGATGTATTCACAGGGTCCTTAGTGAGGGAGACAGACAGGAATGAAGATGCTACGCTGCAGTCTCTGGATGTGGAGGAAGAGGCCAGGAGTCAAAGAATGCAGGTGGCCCCTGGAAGCTGGAAAAGGCAAGGAAATAACTCACCCCTAGAGCCCCCAAAGTCTCCTGTGGACTTTGCACTTTTAGACCTGTAGTTAAAGCTCTGTTTTTTTCCCAGTAGGCATGTATGGATGTGAGAGTTGGACCATAAAGAAAGCTGAGCAACGAAGAATGGATGCTTTTGAACTGTAGTGTTGGAGTGGACTCTTGAGAGTCGCTTGGATAGCAAGGAGATCAAACCAGTCCATCATAAAGGAAATCAGTCCTGATTATTCACTGGAAGGACTGATGCTGAAGCTGAAACTCAATTATTTTGGCCACCTGATGTGAAGAACTGACTCACTGGGAAAGACCCTACTGCTGGGAAAGATTGAAGGCAGGAGAAGAAGGGGATGACAGAGGATGAGATGGTTGGATGGCATCACCGACTCAATGGACATGAGTTTGAGAAAGCTCCGGGAGTTGCTGATGGACAGGGAAGCCTGGTGTGCTGCAGTCCATGGGGCCACAAAGAGTCGGACACGACTGAGCTCCTGAACTGAACTAAACTGGAGGCACTAAATCTGTGTTGCTTTAAGACACTGAGTTCATGGTATTTGTTTCAGCAGCAATCAGGACTTTATACGCTATCTTTCTGGGCCTTTACCTAACCTGTGAGGCACCTTCCCAACTTGGAGCCTCACACAAGCCACCCTGCAGCCTGAGCCACCTGTCCATGCACCTGATTGGTCCCTCTCAGCACTGCAGTCTCAGCCTGTGTCTCCTCTGCAGGGAAGCCCTCCCTGACCAGGTCATGTCCTCATGGCCCCCAGGACTGCTGTCATGCACCCCTTTACTTCAGCACACCTCAGGGAGCTCCCTTAGGCCCCCACTGGCCCCCTGACTCCCCACCTCTGTGAGCCTGCCCCCCTGACATCACCCTTTCACATCAGTATTTGTGTAAGATCTCCTTCCTGCTGGACTGAAGGCTCTGAGGCCAGAGGCTGCCTTGACCATGGTTCATGGGAGGTTTGTGGGATGAATGGAGGGTGGAGGAGGCATGAGGAGGCCACCCGGCTCCAGCTCAGCTGTCCCTTGTGTCTTCACCACAACCTTCCTCTATTCCCTATTCTCCCATCAGTCATTCAACAAACTTCACTCCCGGAGGGTAAGTAGCAAGTTGTGAGAATTTGGTATCATGGTACTTCTCTGGGCCTCAGTTTTCCCTTGTGTGAAATGAAGGAACTTAAGGGTCCTTCCATTTCTCCTGACATACAAGTGTCTCTTCTGCACATGTGTCTTACCTTGTGTCAAAGGATTTATTTGTGGGATGAAAAAGAAAGGAACCTGTAGATTTGGAGGAAGGGCAGGAACCATAAAACCCGGACCATGATTTCAAAGGCCCCTCAGGTGAGCCTGATTTAAAACTCTGGGTGTATCTGCAGCTGCCTGCTGTCTGGCAGGTGGTCTTCAGGTGGGTCTCCAGGTGGCCCCACCTGTGCTGTGATGGGGTGACAGATCTCAGAAGTGTGGGACAGGCTGCAGGCGTGGGGGAGGCACGGGAATCGCATGCTCCCTCCGGGACATGGCACCTGCTGGTGGTCTGGGGTAGGAGGAAGTGTAAATGCTCTCTCTGAGGGTGGCCTCTGGTGGTGGGAGCCATTTCTGCTTCAACTGTTCGTAGAGTCCGTAGTTTGTAGGGGGACCTGCAAGACAAACCAGAATCCGGGTGAACAGGCTTAAAGGAGGAGGCCAGCATCCTCGGGACAGGAGAATGAATGGTTGGCTCTGGAGGTTCCAGGCTGCTGGACCAGGCACTTGGATTGTCAGTGCACCCGAAGGGAGAGAGAGTAGTAATGTCTGTGTTCTCATTCGTGTCCAACTCTTTGCAACCTATGGACTTTAGCCCACCAGGCTCCTCTGTTCATGGAATTTCCCAGGCAAGAATACTATAGGGGGATGCCATTTCCTTCTCCCAGGGATCTTCCCAACCCAAGGATCTAATTCAGGTCAGAGGTTTGCAAGAAAGTGCTGGTCCTGCCAAACCCTGAAGTTCTCGGTGTGTGGCTTGCCTCCTGTTACTCGGGAAGGACCAGACGTTGCCAGAGACCTTGGACAATTCAGCTCGATGACTTGATTGAGCATGACCCCATCAACTCCTGGGTACTCACTGACCCGGCCCAGTTGGGAAGAGCATGCGCTTGGGAGAGTGATCTGCAGGAGAAACTCTTACAGAGAAATGCACTGTAACAAGCAGCTTGCCCTCTACCCTATATCCCTTCATATCGAAGGGTAGAACTGCAGAAAGATAAGAGCAAACTGTGGTGGGAGCTTGCAATGGATGTCAGATCAAGTCACTCTCCCGGCAAATCTGAGCAAAGTCTTGTTTCTGCAGGAAGGACACAATCCATACTCTGGCGAGCCCCTACCTGATGTGAAGCTTTTACTCTTGCTATGCCTTCCCTCCCCTGGAACACTCTTCCCCCCAGTTCCTGCATAGCTCCCTCCTTCTCAACTTAGATCTCCTCCACCAAGACTGTCCCCTGTCATCCCACCCAAATGAGACTCAACATACCCACCTCACTTTCTCCCCATTACCCGCTGGTTTTCTTTTCTATGTACCACTTATCCCAATCCAATATGATAGTGTTTACTAAATCTTAGGTTGTCTTATTCATTGATAATATCTTCTTTTTTTGTAAATTAATTTATTTATTTTAATTGGAGGCTAATTACGATATTGTAGTGATTTTTGCCATACAGTCACAAGAATCAGACATGTGTACATGTTCCCCCTTCGATAAAATCTTCTATGTCTCTTCACTGGGGTATAAATTCCCTGGGGGCAGGAATTCCTCCCTATTTGTCACTGCTGTGTCCCCAGGTGCTTCAATAGGGCAGGCACCTGGGGAATACTCAGTCGGTGCTAATGAAGTAGATGATGGATCTGAGTGTGCAGCAATGCTGCTCTCTATCACCTGTGCCCCAGGTAAACATGCTGCTGCAGGTGATGGCTTCATCACACAGCAACATCATTCAGCATCACAGGGAGAGGGTGGGCGAACCGGGGGGTAAATAGGACTCTTCCCCTCCCTTCTCATTCTAATGCTCTGCTGGAGTCAGGGTCACCTGCTTGGGTCCTCCCACTAAGGTGGGCACACCTCAGCCCTATGTGCTTATGAACCCCTTAGAGCCCAGTAAAGGAGACGATCCCGAAAGAAAAAAATACCGAGTAGAGGGAAGTCGGCTTTCTCTGGGAGCCACAGCAGCCGATGTCTGTTCCACGTGCGGAGCTCCGGCAGGCCTGGGTGATAGTGATGCCGGTTGTAATGGTCGTCGTAGGTGCTGATCAGATAGCGCTGTGAGGGCTCCTGGTGGTGGGTGATCAGGTGTTTGTACGGGAGCCCCTGGAAGGACAGACACAGTGCATGTGTCACCAGTCGGAGCGAGGCATCCCTCTGGCTGTGTCTGGAGGCAGAACCTGCCTGCTATGGAGTCTGTGGTGCAGATGGAGAGGGTCCCTGCTGTGGAGATGTGTCTGCCTGAGCCCTGGGGAGCACCAGTGGGAGACACACTTGTCTGCCCCACCCCAACACAGCTCACCTTCAAAGACACACCCCAGTTCGGCTGCAGTCAAGCCTCTGTATGAGGGGCCCCCAGCCAAGTCAACTCACCCTGAAAATGACTAAGGTGACACATTGAAATGAAAGTCAAGACCCCCAGCTGAACAGGAAGAGCCTGTGCTATCTCATTTCACACCCTCGTGATCTGAAATTACCCCCTTTGATTTGTCTTGAGTCTCATCCATCCAAGTGTCTATTTCCAAGGCAAGTGAATGATGCTATATGGTGAGCCTGACATCTGTACTTTCTATTTCCATCAGTTACTATGGGAAGAGTCAGAGAATGCTCCATAAATTGCCTTCTCCTGCAAAGGATTTAAGTCTCCCTCAGCTGGAAACTCAGCGAGTGATATCTTCGGTGGGGAAAAATTACAGGAAGAAGAAAGCCATGTTCTCCTGACACTGGGACATTTGCCTGAATCACTTCTTTTCCTAAGAAAATCCTCTTGGCCCTAAAAGGGAATCCTAGGGGCCTGGTCTGATTTACAGGTGAGGATAACATGGATTCCCAGGCTCCTCCTCTTGTCTGGAGCAGATGGGGAGGTCCATGTCTGCTATGTCTTAAATACACTGGCTGCACCCAGTATTTCAAATGATGGCTCTATAAACCAGTCAGATCACAATGCCAGAGGAAGTCAAGGGGGGTGTGCACAGACGTTAAGCCGGAGTTCCTAAGATCCGCGTCACCGGATCTGGATGTTTGGACTATATTTCCAAGGTCAGGGAAGCAAGTTCCCATCAACCAAGGGTTTCCATCAACCAAGGGGAGTTCTGAAGAGGCAACACAGCAGGGGAAGAAGAGAAGCCAGAAGGGATTTTCTTACTGTTTCTCTTGGTTTGGGGCACAATCCTGCCTTCTTGATCATGTACACAAGATTTTTGTTTCAGTCAGAAAACGTTGGCTTAAAAATCAGCATTCAGAAAATGAAGATTATGGCATCAGGTCCCATCACTTCAAGGCAAATAGATGAGAGAAAAGTGGAAGCAGTGACAGATTTTATTTTCTTGTGCTCTAAAATCACTGTGGATAATGACTGCAGCCATGAAATTTAAAGATACTTGCTCAATGAAAGGAAAACTATGACAAACCTAAACAGAGTATTAGAAAGCAGAGACATCACTTTGCTGACAAAGGTCCATATAGTCAAAGCTGTGGTTTTTCCAGTAGTCATGTATGGATGTGAAGGTTAGACCATAAAGAAGGCTGAGTTCTGAAGAACTGATGCTTTTGAATAGTGGTTCTGGAGAAGACTCTTGAGAGCAAGGATATCAAACCAGTCAATCTTAAAGGAAATCAACCCAAAATACACATTGGAAGGACTGATGCTGAAGCTGAAACTCCAATACTTTGGCCACCTGATGTGAAGAGCCCACTCATTGGAAGAGACCCTGATTCTGGCAAAGACTGAAAGCAAAAGGAGAAGAGGGTGGCAGAGGCTGAAATGGTTAGATAGCATCACTGACTCAATGGACGTGAATCTAAGCAAACTCCTGGAGATAGAGAAGGACAGGGAAGCCTGGTGTGCTGCAGTCTATGGGATCACAAAGAGTTGGACATATTTTAGCTACTGAGCAACAAGAACTGTTAGCTGACAATAGAGAGGACTGCCTTTGTTTTTTGCTTGTTTCTTATTGCTCGAGGTCTTCGTTGCTGTGCATTGGTTTTCTCTACCTGCAGCGAGAAAGGGCTACTCGTCGTTGCAGTGCACAGGCTTCTCTTTGCAGTGGCTTCCCTTGATGCAGAACATGGGCTGTAGAGCGTATTGCCTTCAGTAGTGACGGCATGAGGGCTCAGGAGTTGTGACATACAGGCTTAGGAGCCCCACGGCACGTGGAGCTTCCCGAATTCCAAGGATCTAATCTGTGTCCCCTGCACTGGCAGGCGGATTCTTATCCATTGTACCACCAGGGAAGTCTGAGACAGCTGCCTTTGAAAGAAGAGATTATCACTTACAATTCCTAAGAGAAGGGGTATGTCACATCTCACAGGGCCACATGGGAAGCACCAGGGTGAGCCAGGAGACAGAAGGAGTGAAGAGAGCATGGTCCAGAGGCTTCGTTCTGGTTTCTGTGAAATGAAAATATCTCCTGCCATATTAATTAACAGGAGATATCACAGCCATCAATGATTTCTGCCTTCCAAATGTAAATGAGGGCTCTCAAAAAGCTCTCAAAACTGTGATCCAGCAGATATTGCCACCACCACCACTTCCCCTCCCCAACCCCCACGGTGATTCCTGAGGAGTTCAGAGGAATGCAAGAAATACGGGAAACAAGAAAATAGGGTTGGCCCCAGATAGCTGAGGTACATATGAAAGGAATGGATTCAATGGGCCAAGGGGCTTGCATCTTCCCATACATAGAATGCTAAATTCCCTAACTTGATACTTGATCTCTGCTGTTCAGACTGCCTGCTCCCTTTGTAGCAAATTTGAATATAGCCTTACTTGCCTCCTGTTTGCTTGGAGCAATTTTCCCAGAGCTACTGAGATGCTGTATCCCGGGCTCAGAGTCCTAAACATTTCCACCAAATAAAATAACTCTTTACTTTCAGGTTGTGACATATTTTTTAGTTGACACTTCCAACAGAGTATAGGCAAGGCAGGGTGAGCAAATTTGAGAGGTGTAGGATTGCAAAGTTTCAATAATTCCAGGGTATCTCTGGTTGTCTGTGCCTGGCTCTGGAGTAGGGGATGGTAGCCTGGCATGCGAGTCTTAGATGAAAGAGGTGGTTGGAGGGATGGGCTGTGAATTGGTTAGTTAGAATCTGAAAGGCAGATGGCAGGCAAGTTGTGTATTATCCCCGGGAATTAGCCCTGGGAGGTAGAGCCTCGCCAGGATTAGCAAGGTGTCTAAAATACCAAAGTATCATAAAGTACAGAAAATTTAAAAACATGATTAATACATCTGCCAAGGGGAAAAAATAAGCAGGGTGACAATATACAGCCTTGGTGTACTCCTTTTCCTATTTGGAACCAGTCTGTAGTTTCATGCCCAGTTCTAACTGTTGCTTCCTGACCTGCATACAGATTTCTCAAGAGGCAGGTCAGGTGGCCTGGTATCCCCATCTCTTGGAGAATTTTCCACAGTTTGTTGTGATCCACATTGTCAAAGGCTTTGGCATAGTCAATAAAGCAGAAATAGATGTTTTTTCTGGGACTCTCTTGCTTTTTTAATGATCCAGTGGATGTTGGCAATTTGATCTCTGGTTCCTCTGCCTTTTCTAAAACCAGTTTGAACATCTGGAAGTTCACAGTTCACATACTGTTGAAGCCTGGCTTGGAGAATTTTGAGCATTACTTTGCTAGTGTGTGAGATGAGTGCAATTGTGTGGTAGTTTGAGCATTCTTTGACATTGCCTTTCTTAGGGATTGAAATGAAAACTGACCTTTTCCAATCTTGTGGCCACCGCTGAGTTTTCCAAATTTGCTGGCATATTGAGTGCAGCACTTTCACAGCATCCTCTTTTAGGATTTGAAACAGCTCAACTGGAATTCCATCACCTCCCCTAGCTTTGTTTGTAGTGATGCTTCCTAAGGCCCACTTGACTTCCCATTCCAGGATGTCTGGCTCTAGGTGAGTGATCACACCATCATGATTATCTGGGTCGTGAAGATCTTTTTTGTACAGTTCTTCTGTGTATTCTTGCCACCTTTTCTTAATATCTCCTACTTCTGTTAAGTCCATACCATTTCTGTCCTTTATTGAGCCCATCTTTGCATGAAATATTCCCTTGGTATCTCTAACTTTCTTGAAGAGATCTCTAGTCTTTCCCACTCTATTGTTTTCCTCTATTACTTTGCACTGACCCCTGAGGAAGGCTTTCTTATCTCTCCTTGCTATTCTTTGGAACTCCGTGTTCAAGTGGATATATCTTTCCTTTTCTCCTTTGCTTTTCACTTCTCTTCTTTTCACAGGTATTTGTTGAAAGGTCGGGTGTGTTGAGTCCTGCCCTGAAAAAGTGCCGCAGACAGGTTCCGGAGGCTGGCTAAACTTCCGGGGACCGACCCCCCCCTGCAGCCTGGTACTACCAGGAACGGACACAGAGCCCTTGGACACCCACCGCCGCTGTAGCCCGCGCTTTCTTCCTTATATAGAAGGACCTGACCTGGACGCCTGGCCTTGATATAAAACCTCTCCCCACCTCTCCTTCCTCGCAGACTCCCTTTGTCTCCTCACTCAACCGCTCCTCCCCGGGAGTTCTGCCCGAGAGCGACCGCCCAATAAAGGCCTTCACCACTGGTCCTTAGAGGTGGCTCTTTCTTCCCGCGGCATTTTCTAACATCTGGCGCCCAACGTGGGGCTCAAACCCACGACCCTGAGATTAAGAGTCTCATGCTCTACCGACTGAGCTAGCCGGGCCCAGGCGACAGACCAACCCCCCGGACGGCAGGATACGGGGTAAGTCCCTTCGGCTTTGGGGCCTGCCCTCCCTGGCGACCACCTCCTAGGGCCCCGTAACGGGTGCGCACTTACTGGGCCCTCCCGGTCACCAGCTGGTGGGGAGACGTCCCCAGCGGCTGAGTAGACCTCCGGCTCCGGCCTCCGGCTTCGGCCTTCCAGTCACCAGTTCGTGAGGGAGACGTCCCAAACAACTGAGTAGACCTCCGGCTCCAGCCTTCCCGGGCCCCTGCAGTCGTGAAGAAGACGTTCTCCACGACTACACGGACCTCCGGCTCCCCTTGACTCGTCCGAAGACGTTCGGACGGCGGGGGTTGCCTCCACGCCCTGTGGTCGCCATGGGATCGACAGCCTCCAAACCCGATCCCCAATACTCCACCCCCTTAGAGTGCCTGCTGGCTAACCTGCGGACCCTAAGACTAAAAGGATATATCCGCCCCAAGCAGCTCACCTTTCTGTGTTCACAGGCCTGGCCTCAATATTCCCTAGATAATGGCTCACAATGGCCAGCCGCAGGGACATTAGACTTTAACGTCCTCCGTGATTTAGATAATTACTGCCGGAGAACGGGAAAATGGTCTGAGGTCCCCTATGTCCAGGCCTTTTGGACGTTGCGCTCTCGCCCCACCCTGTGCACCACCTGCGCTCCTAGCCAGATCCTACTCACCATGGCCCCCCCGACTCCACCGTCCCGGGCCAACCCAACTACCCCCGCCTCTGAGTCCTCTGCTTTCTCCGTTCCCCCGGAAGATCTGGTGGCCCCTCCTCCCTATGCCTCTCCGGCTGTCCCCACCCCTTCCTCTCCGGCTGTCCCCACCCCTTCCTCTCCGGCTGTCCCCACCCCTTCCTCTCCAGTTCCCGCCCCCTCCCCCTCCGCTCCGGCCCCTTTTGTCCCTGCTCCCGCCCGCGAGATTCCACTGCCGGCCCCAGACCCTCCGGCCCCTTACCCTATCTTATACCCTCCCCTTTCCCCTGTCACTCCCTCCGCTTCTCCGGTTAGCTCCCACACTCGCTCCAAGGGCTATCTGGTAGCAGACGATGGTTCCCATAGCAACCCTCCAAGAGCCTCCCCTCCCCCTCCCCCAGCCCCGCTACTCCCTCTGCGGCAAGTAGCGGGAGCCGACGGCCTGGCCCAGGTTCACGTCCCCTTCTCTCTCCAAGACTTAGCACAGATTGAGGCCAAGCTGGGATCCTTTTCCTCCAACCCCACTCAGTACATTAAGCAGTTTACTAGTCTGACCCGCACCTACGCCTTAACATGGCAGGACGTATATGTCATCCTGGGGTCTACCACCACCCCCGAAGAGAGGCAGGCCATTTGGACGGCAGCCAGGGCGCAGGCTGAGCAGCGTCACTGCGCCAGCCCCTCCCCCGAGCGTCCCCCGGGAGCTCAGGCAGTTCCTGACACCGACCCTAATTGGAACTACCAGGAAGGGGGTGGCGGCCAGCTGCGGGTACGCTATATGATAGAGTGCATTCTCGATGGGATGGAAACGTCCTCTCATAAGGTTGTAAACCTCCTCAGACTAGATGAGGTGACTCAGGGGCCCGACGAAAACCCAGCCATGTTTCTTAATCGGCTGACTGAGGCCCTTGTTCAATACACTAGACTGTCCCCTGAGTCCCCCATTGGGGCAGCTACCTTGGCCAATCGTTTTATCTCCCAATCCGCACCTGACATCCGAAAAAAGCTGGCCAAGGCTGAGGACGGCCCTCAGACCCCTATTCGAGACCTGGTAAAAATGGCCTTTAAGGTTTACAATGCTCGTGAAGAAACTGCTGAGGCCAGTCGAAAGGCAAGGCTCAAGCAAAAGGCCGAATTTCAGGCGAGCCTCCTAAACCAGCAAACCCAGGCCTTGGTAGCGGCCCTGCGGCCGGCGGCGGGCTCGGGGCCCCGAAACCCCTCTCCGGGGGCCTGCTTCAAGTGCAGCCAAGAAGGACACTGGGCCAAGATGTGCCCCAATCCGCGGCCTCCTTCCAAGCCGTGCCCGTTGTGCAAACAGCGAGGACACTGGGCTAGCGACTGTCCCCAGGCCTCTCAGGCCCCGACCTCTAGGGGCCGGAGACCAGAGCGCCCCAGGGAGACTTCCTGCCCTCCTCCGGCCTTAGAGCTGCTGAGCTTCGACGATGACTGACGCCGCCCAGACTCGGGAACCCCGATAACCCAAGCCGAGCCCAGGGTAACGCTCCAGGTAGCGGGTAAGTCTATCAACTTTCTAGTTGATACGGGGGCTACCTATTCGGTCCTTCCCTCTTTCGGGGGCACTTTACGTCCTTCCCAGGTTTCGGTTATGGGCATTGACGGCCAACCCTCGTGTCCGCTCCAGACCCAACCACTATCCTGTCAATTAGATTCCTGCCTATTTACCCATTCCTTTCTGGTCATCCCCTCCTGCCCTACTCCTCTCTTGGGGAGAGATATTCTCGCTAAGCTAAAGGCCACTCTTCACCTAACTCCAGAATCGGCTCCCACGTCAGGGGCCTTCCTGATGCTACTTGTTGACCCTCCAACCTCTTCTGTTAATCCTGAGGTCTGGGACACCCGAGTCCCGGTGGTGGCCCGGCACCACCCTCCAGTCCTCATCCGGCTAAGGGACCCCACCTGTTTCCCAGCCCGGCCCCAGTTTCCTCTGTCTACCCATAACCTCAGGGGGCTAAAGCCCATCATCGACCGCCTCATGGGACAGGGTCTCCTGATCCCCACGACCTCCCCCTGTAACACGCCCATCCTCCCTGTTCGAAAGGCTTCAGGAGACTACCGGCTAGTGCAGGATCTCCGCCTGATCAATGTGGCGGTGGTCCCTGCCCATCCACTTGTTCCTAACCCCTACACCCTCCTTTCTTCCATACCTCCCGAAACCTCTCACTTCACCGTTATTGACCTCAAAGATGCCTTTTTTACCATCCCACTGCACCCCGACTGCCAATTCCTCTTTGCTTTCACCTGGACTGACCCCGACACCCAGCTGACCACACAACTCACATGGACCGTACTCCCTCAGGGGTTCAGAGACAGTCCCCATTACTTTGGGCAGGCTCTGTCCTGGGACCTGGCCAAATGCTCGCTCCGTCCTAGCACCCTTCTCCAATACGTAGACGACTTGCTCCTCTGCAGCCCCTCAGAAGAGACCTCCCGACGACATTCTGCGACTCTTCTTTATTTCCTCGGTTCTCAGGGCTACAGAGCCTCACAATCCAAAGCTCAACTGACTCAGACTTCTGTTGTCTATCTAGGCCTCCAAATCACCCCTACCACTAAGGCCCTGACAGCAGATCGGTGTAGCCTCCTCAGGTCCCTCTGCCCTCCGGCCAACGGAGACCAGATATTGTCCTTCTTGGGACTGACGGGATTCTTCCGACACTGGGTCCCAAATTACGCCACTCTGGCCAAACCCCTATATGCCGCCGCTAAAGAGACTCCCACGGGACCGCTGTCTTCCCCCACCGAAGTGGCTCAGGCCTTCCACGCTTTACGCTCAACCCTATTGGCTGCACCCCCTCTCCCAACTATCCCCACCATTTATACACTGATGAAAAGGGAGGGATAGCCTTTGGAGCCTTGGTGCAGCCGATTGGCCCTGAACTGCTGCCTATTGCTTACATATCCAAACAACTTGACCCCACAGCCAGGGGATGGTTCCCCTGCCTGCGGGCACTAGCAGCAGCGACAACATTGTACGCTGATGCTAAAAAGCTGATTCATGGTCAGCCCCCGACCATCTTCTCACCTCATCGCCTTGGTGATCTTCTAGCCTCTAGATTTCTATCTGACCTCAGCGAATCCAGGCTCCAGCAGTTTCACCTGGTATTTTTGGACAATCCGCAAGTTTCCGTGGGTCGCTCTCCACAATTAAACCCGCTTTCCTCATTGCCCTCCCTCCCCCTTTCCTCAAACCCCCCAGCCCACTCATGCCCAGAGGTCCTTGAGTCCCTTATGCAACCACCTCACAACCTGTTTTCCGAACCTCTACCAGATCCAGAGCTAACTTTGTTCGTCGATGGGAGCTCAAAGAGAGATCCCGACGGGAACCGAAGGGCGGCTTATGCTGTGGTAACCACCCGAGAAGTCCTGGAGGCTCAGCCCCTGCCAGCCGGGACGACCTCTCAGAAGGCTGAACTAACAGCCCTAACTAGAGCCTTACATTTAGCAAAAGGAAAAAGGGCCAATATTTACACAGACTCCAAATATGCCTTCTTGATTGCCCATTCTCACGCGGCAATCTGGAAAGAGCGGGGCTTCCTGACCACTAAAGGATCCCCCATCTGTAATGCCCCCCACATTACTCGACTGTTAGATGCCTTATCCCTGCCCAAAGAGGTCGCTATCATACACTGCAAGGGACACCGAAATACTCAAGATGCTGTCGCTCTGGGTAATAATATGGCAGACCAAGTGGCTCGACAAATCACCTTACAACAAGCCCCCGAGCCCTTGCTGGCTTTGAGATCCACCCTCAACCCAGATTATTCCAGCAAAGAAGCCAGAGCCTTGCTAGCACAGGAAGGGTCTCAGAGGCACCCGTCGGGATGGATATTACTCCATAATAAACCGGTGCTTCCCGAGCGCCAGGCTAAGGCCATAATATCCCAAATCCATAATACCCTCCACATCGGACCAAGGGCTCTCTTTTCCTTTCTCAGCCCTGTCTTTTCTCCCCTACATCTCAGACAGACCATATATGCTGTCCACCGCTCCTGCCTAACATGTGCTTCCACTTCTCCTCAAGGAGGACTCCGACCCCTACAAGAGACTCACCAGCTAAGGGGACATATGCCCGGGCAGGATTGGCAGATAGACTTCACCCACATGCCCAGACATCGAACCTACCGCTATCTGCTGGTCTTAGTAGACACCTTTTCAGGATGGGTCGAGGCCTTCCCCACGGCCCGAGAGACGGCAGCGGCGGTGGCAGAGGTCTTGACGACCCATCTCATTCCCAGATTTGGGTTGCCAAACTCTCTCCAGTCTGACAATGGGCCTGCATTCATCTCACAAATCTCCCAGCAGGTGGCTACGGCCCTGGGCATCGACTGGCATCTCCACATTCCCTATCGGCCCCAATAGTCAGGCAAGGTAGAGCGGGTGAACGGCATCATCAAGACGCACCTGACCAAGCTCGCCTCAGAACTGCGGCTGTCTTGGGTCGACCTCCTCCCTCTGGCGCTCACTCGCATTCGCACCACACCACACTCCAAAACAGGTTTGACCCCTTTTGAACTGCTCTACGGCAGGCCCTACCTCCTGACTCACCTCCCAGAGGGAGAGGCTCCCCCACTCGCGGGATACCTCCCCCTCTTCTCCCTCTTACGATCCTTGCTGAGAGAACACGCAGACCGGGTCCTGCCACAACCGACGGACGATGAAGGGTCGGCTCAGCCTCTGGCCCCGGGAGATCAGGTACTGCTAAAAGCTTTAAATCCCCGCCCGCTACAACCTCGCTGGACGGGGCCCCATACTGTAATCCTCACCACCCCCACGGCAGCCAAACTTCTGGGACACGAGCCCTGGTATCACCTAACCCGGCTCAAACGAGCTCCCCCGGGTCTCCCGGAGACAGGGGTGGCCGCAGCCCAGGCCCCTCCTCCCAATTACTCCTACCGCTCCACCCTCACGGGGACGACCAAACTGACTATCACCCGAACCCCTCTGTCGTCGATCCCAAAATAATTGAGAGACCACCTCCCGATATCCGATGCTGACCTGGCATCACCCGCTGTGGCTGCTAACAGTCACAACTCTGGCCATAATTTTTGCCATTGGATTAGCGGCCGCGGCCCCCCGCAATTGGTCCTCCACTCTTCGACTGTCCCTGGCCCTCACATATCTAGCCATCTGCTTCCTACTCCTGGGGTGCTATTCCCTTGGGACACCCTGACCTGGTTACCAACTCCATCCATACGAGACTCACAAGGCTGGTTGTCCGCCATACCCCTTCACCCCTACCTCAAAACAATGCGGGGCTCTCTGCTCTGGGTTACTCTGGGGGTATTGGGGGTCCTGCAAAAAGGGGGGCACACCAACCAAAACCCCCACCAGCCTTTTCAAGTCACCTGGATCTTAAAAAATGGAGAGACCTACGAAGAGCTAAACCAGACCACAGCCACCCAACCAAAAGATAAGTGGTGGCCGGACCTATACTTTAATCTTACAAAGTTAATCGAACAATCAGGATACTCCAAGTGTAGGGTCAGGTCCCTCGGGTTTTATGCCTGCCCGGGACACCAGCGGGGAGACATAAAGACCTGTGGGGGAATGGTGAGCCGCTACTGTAAATCCTGGGGCTGTGTCACTTCCAACGATGGGTACTGGAAGTGGTCGGTGACCAAGCCAGATCTGATCAATATGTCCTTCACGGGCCCTCTCCCGAAATCAGGTTGGCAGGGGCAACCCTCCAACCAAGGGCAATGTAGCGACCAGGTCCGATTATCATTTACACAGCAGGGACGGACTGAAAATAGATGGATTTCCGGGCTGTCCTGGGGGGTAGTGATATATGATACCTATGGCACGGGAAGCAATAGCGCAACGTTATATGTCCAGCAAGTCCTGCAACCCGCCCAGACCCCTGCTGTGGGGCCCAACCAAGTTATTTCACCCCCCAGCCCCTCACCACAAGGGACAGATGCCACGAAGGTTGTGACCTCACCTGCCCCTACCCCCTCTCTTCAGCTAACCCGGACAGACCCACTGGAAACACAAGAACCCCTGTGGGACTTGATCAAAGAAACCTACGGGGCCCTCAACCACTCCAATCCTAATGCAACCCAATCCTGCTGGCTTTGTTACACCTCACACCCACCTTACTACGAGGCTGTGGGCTTAAATGCCACCTACAACTTATCCTCTCTCTCCAACCCACCGCAGTGTTCTTGGGGAGATCGCAAGGTGGGCCTTACCATAAAAGAAGTATGGGGTTCGGGGACCTGCTTGGGCACGATTCCTACGGATAAACAAACCCTATGCGCCCAGACTGACAATGACACCAGTTTCATCAATAAGACATACGTCATACCCGAAATCGGGGGGTGGTGGGTATGCTCACAGACTGGGCTGACGCCCTGTCTCCATTTGGCTGTCTTTGACCAGAGCAGGGAATTCTGTGTCATGGTAGTGGTAGTACCCAAAATTACATACCACCCAGAAGAGGTCCTCTACAACTTTTGGGACCGAGACACCCCAGCTCCTAGGCATAAGAGGGAGCCCGTTACGGCTATTACCCTAGCAACGCTGTTCGCCCTGGGGGCAGCCGGAACGGGCATTGCTTCCCTCACCACGCAACATCAGGGCCTGATCACCCTGAGAGTCGCCATTGATGAAGACATTGCACGAATAGAAAAGTCTATGATGGCCTTAGAAAAATCCCTAACCTCTTTGTCAGAAGTGGTGTTACAAAACAGACGAGGCCTAGACCTGATCTTTTTACAACAAGGGGGCCTCTGTGCAGCCCTCAAGGAAGAGTGTTGCTTTTACGCAGACCATACAGGGGTAGTAAGAGAATCCATGGCCAAGGTAAGAGAAGGACTAGAGCGCAGAAAGAGGGAACGGGAAGCCCAGCAAGGTTGGTTCGGATCATGGTTCCAAAACTCCCCCTGGCTGTCCACCCTGCTCTCGACCTTAACGGGACCACTTATAATCCTCTTGTTGCTCTTAACTTTCGGGCCCTGTCTCTTAAATAGGCTCTTGGCCTTTATCAAACAACGGCTCAACACGGTCCAGCTGATGGTGTTGCGACAGCAGTACCAAGGGCTTCCAACAAACATTCCGTGACAAAATTAGCGGTAGACGCTCCCTGCCATCCCGGCCACACCCTACCCCTCGCCGCCCCCGTTCAGCAGGAAGAAGCCAGAGAGAACCGGCGCCCCTTGTCCTATAGCAAAAAGGCCGGGATGAAAGGTCGGGTGTGTTGAGTCCTGCCCTGAAAAAGTGCCGCAGACAGGTTCCGGAGGCTGGCTAAACTTCCGGGGACCGACCCCCCCCTGCAGCCTGGTACTACCAGGAACGGACACAGAGCCCTTGGACACCCACCGCCGCTGTAGCCCGCGCTTTCTTCCTTATATAGAAGGACCTGACCTGGACGCCTGGCCTTGATATAAAACCTCTCCCCACCTCTCCTTCCTCGCAGACTCCCTTTGTCTCCTCACTCACCCGCTCCTCCCCGGGAGTTCTGCCCGAGAGCGACCGCCCAATAAAGGCCTTCACCACTGGTCCTTAGAGGTGGCTCTTTCTTCCCGCGGCGTTTTCTAACATTTGTAAGGCCTCCTCAGACAGCCATTTTGCTTTTTTGCATTTCTTTTTCTTGGGGATGGTCTTGTTCCCTGTCTCCTGTACAATGTCACGAACCTCCGTCCATAGTTCATCAGGCACTCTGTCTATCAGATCTAATCCCTTGACTCTATTTCTCATTTCCACTGTATACCTGTAAAGGATTTGATTTAGGTCATACCTGAATGGTCTAGTGGTTTTCCCTGCTTTCTTCAATTTAAGTCTGAATTTGGCAATAAGAAGTTCATGATCTGAACCACAGTCAGCTCCCAGTCTTGTTTTAGCTGATTGTATAGAGCTTCTCCATCTTTGGCTGCAAAGAACTGGACATGGAATAACTGACTGGCTCCAAATAGCAAAAGGAGTACGTCAAGGCTGTATATTGTCACCCTGCTTATTTAACTTCTATGCAGAGTACATCATGAGAGACACTGGGATGGAAGAAGCACAAGCTGGAATCAAGATTGCCAGGAGAAATATCAATAACCTCAGATATGCATTGATGCCACCCTGATGGCAGAAAGCAATGAAGAACTAAAGTGCCTCTTGATGAAAGTGAAGGAGGAGAGTGAAAAGGTTGACTTAAAACTCAACATTCAGAAACCAAGATCATGGCAACTGGTCCCATGGCAAATATATGGGGAAACAGTGACAGATTTTATTTTTTTAGGTTCCAAAATCACTGCAGATGGTGACTGCAGTCACGAAATTAAAAGATGCTTACTCCTTGGAAGAAAAGTTATGACCAACCTAAACAGCATATTAAAAAGCAGAGACATTACTTTACCAACCATGGTCCGTCTAGTTAAGGCTCTGGTTTTTCCAGTAATCGTGTGTGGATATGAGAGTTGGACTCTAAAGAAAGCTGAGCGCCGAAGAATTGATGCTTTTGAACGGTGGTGTTAGAGAAGACTCTTCAGAGTCCCTTCAACTGCAAGGAGATCCAACCAGTCCATCCTAAAGGAAATCAGTTCTGAATATTCACTGGAAGGACTGATGCTGAAGCTGAAACTCCAATACTTTGGCCACCTGATGCAAAGAGTTGATTCATTGGAAAAGACTCTGATGCTGAGAAAGATTGAAGGCAGGAGGAGAAGGGGACAACAGAGAATGAGATGGTTGGATGGCATCACCAACTCAATGGACATGAGTTTGAGTAAACTCTGGGAGTTGATGATGGACAGGGAGGGCTGGTGTGCTGCAGTTCACGGGGTCACAAAGAGTTGGATACAACTGAGCGACTGGACTGACTAACTGAAGGGGATAAAAATCCCATTGATTCATGGCCTCTTTGAAAAGCTGAAGGGAGAAGAGTTAAGTGGGGTGGGAGATGGAAAAGCAGGCTGTGGCAGTGGGGGAGCACAGGATGAAGGACCCAGAAGAGCTGATAGAACTGAAGCAGCCATGTGAAAATGATGCTGTGTCCAGGCACACAAGCAGACTATTTGAACAGAGTCCCCAGGAATGAATGTCCCATTGCTTGATTCTATTTTGTGTGTGTGTTGGAGGGGATATCTTAATTTTAACCAGATTATATATGTGTGATTGATTATCCCTTTCATCAGAGTTTGTGATGGGGAAGCAAAGGTCTTTTAAAAAGGGCACCCGATGTGTATTGAGACCTAGGCCACATACCTCATGTACATTGATGGTTAGGCGCAGGGAGCCTCGGACTGTGGGTTCTAACTTTGACTTCTTTGTATTAAAATGCAACTGGGAATAAATCTACCATATGACTCAGCAATCCCACTACTGGGCATAAACCCTGAGAAAATCGCAATTCTAAAAGACACATGTACTCCCAATGTTCATTGCAACACTATTTGCAATAGCCAAAACATGGAAGCAGCCTAGTTGTCCATCAACAGATGGATGGATAAAGAAGATGTGGTACATATACAATGAAATATTACACTGCCATAAAAAAGAATGAATTTGAGTCAGTTCCAGTGAGGTGGATAAAACTAGAGCCTACTTTAGGGAGTAAAGTCAGAAAAAGAAAAACAAACATAATATATTAAAATATATATACAGAATCTAGAATATATATAACATGCACACATATATATAACAAATATATAGCATATGGGAAGATATACAACACATGTATAGCATATTAACACATATTTATGGGAGGGAGGTTCCAGAGAGAAGGACATATGTATACCTATGGCTGATTCATGTTGAGGTTTGACAGAAAACAACAAAATTCTGCAAAGCAATTATCCTTCAATTAACAAATAAATTTTTAAAAAATAAAGTAAAAAGTAAATATAACATATTAACACATATATATGGAATCTATAAAAATAGTATTAATGAGCCTATTTGCAGAGAAGGAATGGAGACACAGATATAGAGAATGGACTTGTGGACACAGTGGGGGAAGGAGAGGGTAGGACAAAAGAGAAAGTAGCATTGACTTATATACACTATCATGTGTTTTAAAATAGACAGCTGGTGGGAAGTTGCTATGTAACACAGGGAGCCCAGTCTGGCAATCTATGATGACCTAAAGAGGTAGGATGAGGGGATAGGAGGGATGCTCAAGAGGGAAGGAATATATGTACGATCATGGCTGATTCACATTGTTGTATGGCATAAACCAACACAACACTGTAAAAAATAAATAAATAAATAAAATAACTACAAAAATAAAATAAAATTGTATTTTTGTGTTCAGTGCACACTAATGCTAGTGGTTAGCAACCCCATGTACTGGTATGGACTCCAGGAATGCCAGTGGGCCAGGGATGCTAACACAGAACTGAAAATAACGACACTGTTTATCCTAACATGAATTTCCAGATGCAGAAGTTGTCATTGTTATTGTTCAGTCACTAAATTGTGTCCGACTCTTTGCTACCCCATGCACTGCAGCACACCAGGATTTCCTGTCCTTCACTACCTCCTGGAGTTTGCTCAAACTCATGTCCACTAAGTCAGTGATTCCATCCAGCCATCTCATCCTCTGCCACTCTCTTCTCCTTTTTCCTTCAATCTTTCCCAGCATCAGGGTCTTTTCCAGTGAGTCAGCTCTTCGCATCAGGTGGCCAAAGTATTGGAGATTCAGCATCAGTCCTTACTGTGAGTAATCAGGGTGGATTTCCTTTAGAATTGCCTCATTTGATCTCCTTGCAGTCCAAGGTAGATGAACAGTCAGCTCTGGCAGATGATAAAACAAGATCTAAGGAGGCTCCTTGCTTGACTGTTTGATTTGCTGACAAGCCCCTGCTCAGTGCCTTACCAACAAGCTACAGATTTTAGATGAGACACTCACCACTCTTGGGCACATTTTATCTGAAAATGAGGGTGTTGAGCTGGACAATCCCTTGGGTCCCTTCCAGTTCTAAAATGCTCCATCCTGGGAAATATCCATCCCTCACCCAGAATTTAAGCAGAGGTAAGGTTATGTGGGAGCCTGCCAGGCTACAGATCATGGGGTTGCATAAGAGTTAGACATGACTTAGTGACTGAACAACAGCAACAGCGATAGTGTTATGTGGGGTAGAGAAGTGAGGGGACAGACATCACCTCTATAAGCAACAGACTGACAGAAAAAGAACTTGGGGTAGCACCCAGAGTGTAGTGAGAAAAGGGCATACTTGTGCACCCAGTGGGTGAACAATTACAGGCTTATTCTCTCCAGGCTGAGCCTAGTGGGTGGCACCCACAAGGGTTGATGTAAGAGGAGGCTTTCTCTCCTATTTCTGTAAGGGCCAGGATTTCTGAGCTTCCAACACTCTCTCACCTAATTTAATAAATGTCTCAAGTGTGTGATCTTGAGCCTGGGAGGCAGGTTCTGAGGCTGCAGTGCCCTGTTCCCTGCTCTGGAGGCCTGGAACCCAACCACACTCACAAGTAGGCGCTCCACGAGTGAGAGCAAACTGAATGGCCCTTGACTTTTCATACGAAAGAACAGGATGCCTGGCCATCAGTGATATTATACAAACACTGTCTATGCAAACATCATCACTACTCACTTTTGGAGTGCCTTGTGTGATTCCTGACTACACTCCCCCTAACTCAACATCTACCTTTGTTTGTTTCACACATCCTTTGCCTACCTCCTGTTGGAAGGTTGTGGAAGGATGGGGAAAGTGGCCCAGAAAAAGTGCTGGGATACCCAGCGAGGGAAACACCATCCACTTGAGGTCAGGTGGACATCTGCCCACCCAGTGAATAAGGGTAAATGATATCAGCAGCCTCTCTGCACTGCACTTGGCTGGGTAGGGTATTAATGAGACCACTCCTGTGTCCCCAAGAGAGAACTGAGCCTAGAAAGAGTCTGGTTGTTTAGTGTCTCCTGAGCACTGGGAAGGGGCCAGGCAGGGTGTGGGGCCCTGAGCCCTCTTACCTCAACTCTCCTCTTGCTGTACCACTTGGAGATCTGGTCAGGTCTGTGGTCTGGGAATGGGACGTACTCATTTCTGTAAATGGTCTGGGGGGGGTTCTCAGTGGCTTTTGTGAACTGAAAAAAAAAAAAATGTTTTTTTCAGGACAGTTTCTGTGATGCCCCTTCTCAGACTTCTGCTGCATCCCCTCAGTTCCCAACCATTGGAAACTGGGCAGAGAAAGGGTAAATAGGCATCCTGCACAATGTGGGCTTGATTGTACCCCATCCCTTTCAGTACTTGAAAAGGAGTACATTCAGGGACTTGGCACGCCAGTCCAAGACCCCTGGGGAAAGCTGTTTGGTGTCACCTGGTCCCTCACGGTCTACACCTGTTCCCTTTCTCTCTTGTCACTCCCTGCCCCTCCTCTCTCCTGCTTGACTCTTCCCTTTCTTTTTCTTCTTTGTTTCTCAGTCTTCCCAACTCTATGCTTTCTTTCCCCTGAAAATGAGTGTTAGAAGCTCCGTTGTGTCCAACTCCTTGCAACCCCATGGACTGTAGCCCACCAGTCTCCTCTCTCCATGGAATTCTCTGGGCAAGAATACTGGAGTTGCCAGGGCCACCATGCCTTCCATGGTGTCCAGGGCTTTACCCAACTCATCCTGGGATGGCATTGGCCCATCTCAGTAGAGTGAGAACAGCCTCTGCACTGGTTTTGTGTCTACAAGAGACACTGGGCACCCTCAAGCTTCTCCTTGGGACTCACAGAAGAGGTGACCCAAGCCCTCTGGAGCCTCACCATCGCAATTGCAATAGAAGCCCAGAGAGAGAGTTTCTGTTGATGAGTGGGCTCGGAAGCTGACTGCTAGTAACACCAGAGAGGCATCCACAAGCCCTTTGAATTCCAACCACCAGTAACACCCTGTGCAGGATGCCTTATCTAAACAACAAACAAAACAAAAATACAAACCCGACCATAAGCAGACAGGATTACCACCTCACTCAGCCTTGCCCATCAGAGGAAAAACAAACAAACAAAAACTCAGCACAAATCTCACCTTATACGAAGTTTACACAGACCACCGGACCAATTTTAGGAGGGCAGACACCAAAAGAAAGATAGAATTCAACCTTGAAGCCTGGGAAAAGGAGAACTCAAACACAATAAGTTAAAAAACAAATAATTAAAATGCAGAGAAATACTACACAAATGAAGGAACAAATTAGAAACACAGTAGTCCAAATAAATGAAGAGGAAATAAGCAAATGATCTGAAAAAGAATTCAGAATAGTGATAGTAAAGATGGTCAAAAACCTTGAAAACAAAATGGAGGAAATGCAAGAATCAATTAACAAATATCTAGAAGAATTAAAGAATAAACATATAGAGACAAACAACACAATTACTGAAATTAAAACTAATCTGGAAGGAATCAATAGCGGAATATCTGAAGCAGAAGAATGAATTGGTGAGCTGAAAGATAAAATGGTGGAAATAACTTCTGAAGAGCAGAATAAAGTAAAAAGAATGAAAAGAACTGAGAATAGTCTCAGTGACTTCAAACACAACAACATTCAAATTATAGGGGTCCCAGAAGAAGAAGAGAAAAGGTAGGGGTGTGAGAAAATTTTTGAAGAGATTATAGTTGAAAATTTCCCCAACATGGAAAAGGAAATAGTCAATTAAGTCCAAGAGGTTCAAGGAGTCCCATACAGGATAAACCCAAGGAAAAACACACCAAAACACATACTAATCAAACTGACAAGGACTAAACACAAAGAAAGAATATTAAAAGCAGCAAAGGAAAAACAACAAGTAACACACAAGGGAAACCCCATGCATTCAACAGAAACTCTGCGGGCCAGAAGGGAATAGCAGGATATATTTAAAGTACTGAAAGGGAAAAATCTACCACCAAGATTACTGTACCCAGCAAGGGTCTCATTCGAAATTGATGGAGAAATAAAAAGCTTTTCAGACAAGCAAAAGTTAAGAGAATTCAGTACTGCTAAACCAGTCTTGCAATAAATGTTAAAGGGACTTATATAGTAAAGAAATACAAGAGAAGGAAAAAGACCTACAAAATCAACCCTAAAACAATTAATAAAATGGCAATAGGAACATATATATTAATAATTACTTTAAATGTAAATGGATTAAATGTTCCAACCAAAAGACACAGACTAGCTGAATGAATACAAAACAAAGACCCATATTTATGCTGTCTACAAGAAACCCACTTCAGACCTAACTACACATATAGACTGAAAGTGAGAGGATGGAAAAATATATTCCAAGTGAATGGGAAGCAAAAGAAAGCTGGAGTAGCTTTCTTTTAGTGTCTTTCAGACAAAATAGACCTTAAAATAAGGAAGAAAGGTTACAAGAGATAGGGAGGGACACTATATAATGATCAAGGGATCAATCCAAGAAGAAGACATAACAATTGTAAATATCTATGCACCCAACATAGGCGCACCTCAATACATAAGACAAACACTAACAGAAATAAAAGGAGAAATTGACAGTAACACATTAATAGTAGGAGACTTTAACATGCCACTTGCACCAATGGACAGATTGTCAAAACAGAAAATTAATAAGCAAACCCAAGTCTTAAATGATACATTAGATGAGATGGATCTCATTGATATCTTCAGGAAATTCCATCCAAATGCAGAAGAATACACCTTCTTCTCAAGTGCATATGGAACATTCTCCAGGATAGACCACATCTCAGGTCACAAATCAAACCTCAGTAAATTTAAGAAAATTGAAATTGTATCAAGCATTTTCTCTGACCACAATGCTATGAGACAAGACATCAATTACAGGAAGAAAACTGCAAGAAACACAAACACATGGAAATTAAACAATATGTTTCTAAATAACCAGCAGGTTACTAAAGAAATCAAAAGGGAAATTAAAAATTTTCTAGAAACAAATGACAATGAAAATATGACAACTCAAAACCTATGGGGTGCGACAAAAGCAGTTCTAAGATGGAAGTTTATAGTGATACAATCCTACCTCAAGAAACAAGAAAAACATCAAATAGACAACCTAACTTTACACCTAAAACAACTGGAAAAAGAAGAAACAAAAAAACCCCCAAAATTACTAGAAGAAAAGAAATCATAAAGATATGAGTAATAATACATGAAAAAAATGAAAGAAACAACAGTAAAGATTAATAAAACTAAAAGCTGGTTCTTTGAGAAGATAAATAAAATTGACAAACTGTTAGCCAGACTCATCAAGCAAAAAAGAGAGAAGAATCAAATCAACAAAATTAGAAATTAAAAAGGAGAGGTTACAACAGACAGTGCAGAAATACAAAGGATTATAAGAGATTATGATGAACAACTATACGGCAATAAAATAGATAACCTGGAAGAAATGGACAGATTCTTAGAAAAATTCAATCTTGCAAGACTGAACCAGAAAGAAATAAAAATTAGGGACAACCCAATTACAAGCACTGAAATTGAAACTGTGATCAAAAATCTCTCAAAAAACAAAAGCCCAGGACCAGGCGGCTTCACAGGAGAATTCTATCAAGCATTTAGAGAAGAGTTAATGTCTATCCTTCTAAAACTCTTTCAAAAAATTGCAGAGGGAGGAACACTTCCAAACTCATTCTAGAAGGCCACCATCACCCTGATACCAAAACCAGACAAAGATAACACACAAAAAAGAAAACTACAAGCCAATATCACTGATGAACATAGATGCAAAAATTCTCAACAAAATTTTAGCAAACAGAATTCAGCAACACATCAAAAAGCTCATACACCATGATCAAGTTGGGTTTATTCCAGGGATGCAAGGATTCTTCAACATATGCAAATCAATCAATGTGATACACCATATTAACAAATTGAGAGATAAAAACCATATGATAATCTCAATAATGCAGAAAAAGCCTTTGACAAAATTCAGCACCCATTTATGACGAGAACTCTTCAAAAAATGGGCATAGAAGGAAACTACCTCAACATAGTAAAAGGCATATATGATAAGCCTACAGCAAACATTATTCTCAATGGTGAAAAACTGAAAGCGTTCCCCCTAAGACCAGGAACAAGATGAGCATGTCCACTTCCACCACTATTATTCAACATAGTTCTGGAAGTCCTAGCTACAGCGATCAGAGAAGAAAAAGAAATAAAAGGAATCCAGATAGGAAAAGAAGTAAAGCTCTCACTGTTTGCAGGTGACATGATACTGTACACAGAAAACCTTAAAGATAGTATCAGAAAATTCCTAGAATTAATCAGTGAATTTAGCAAACTTGCAGGATACAAAATCAATCACAGAAATCACTTGCATTTCTATATACTAACAATGAAACATCAGAAAGAGAAATTAAGGAATCAATTCCATTCACCATTGCAACAAAAAGAATTAAATATATAGGAATAAACTTACCTAAGAAGACCAAAGAACTGTACACAGAAAATTATGACACTAATGAAAAAAATCAAAGTCAGCATAAATGGAGAGGTAGTCCATGTTCCTGGATAGGAAGAATCAATATTGTGAAAACAACTACCAAATGCAATCTACAGATTCAAAGCAATCCCTAGCAAATTACCAATAACATTTTTCACAGAACTAGAACAAAAGATTTCACAATTCATATGGAAACACAAAAGACCCTGAATAACCAACGCAGTCTTGTGAAAGAAGAATGGAGCTGGAGGAACCAGCCTTCCTGACTTCAGATTATACTACCAAGCTGCAG
This sequence comes from Muntiacus reevesi, assembly GCF_963930625.1. Classification (NCBI taxonomy): domain Eukaryota; kingdom Metazoa; phylum Chordata; class Mammalia; order Artiodactyla; family Cervidae; genus Muntiacus; species Muntiacus reevesi. Next base: position 100,601,667 of record NC_089253.1, read on the forward strand.
TCATGAAGACAGTATGGTACTGGCATAAAAACAGAAATATAGACCAATGGAACAAGATAGAAAGCCCATAAATAAACCCATGCTCCTATGGATACCTTATTTTTTACAAAGAAGGCAAGAATATACAATGGGGCAAAGACAGCCTCTTCAATAAGTGGTGCTGGGAACACTGTACAGTGACATGTAAAAGAATGAAATTAGAACACTTCCTAACACCATACACAAAGATAAACTCAAAATGAATTAAAGACCTAAATGTAAGACCAGAAACTATAAAACTCTTAGAGGAAAACATAGGCAGAACACTGGGTAATATAAATCAAAGCAAGATCCTCTATGACCCACCTCCTAGAATAATGGAAATAAAAACAAAAGTAAACACATGGGACCTGATTAAAGTTAAAAGCTTTTGCACAGCAAAGGAAACTATAAGCAAGGTGAAAAGACAACCTACAGAATGGGAGAAAATAATAGCAAATGAAACAACTGACAAAGGATTAATTTCAAAAATACACAAGAAGCTCATACAACTCAATACCAGAAAAACAAACTACCCAATCAAAAAGTGGGAAAAAGACCTAAACAAACATTTATCTGTTTAGACATACAGATGGCTAACAAACACATGAAAAGATGCTCAACATCGCTCATTATTAGAGAAATGCAAATCAAAACTACAATGAGCTATCACCTCACACCTGTCAGAATGGCCATCATCAAAAAGTCTACAAACAGTAAATGCTGGAGAGGGTGTGGAGAAAAGGGAATTCTCTTGCAGTTTGTGGGAATGCAAATTGATACAGCCACTATGGAAGATGGTATGAAAGTGAAGTGAACGTGAAGTTCACTCAGTTGTGTCCAACTCTTTGGGACCCCATGGACTATACAGTCCATGGAATTCTCCAGGCCAGAATACTGGAGTAGGTAGCCTTTCCCTTCTCCAGGGGATCTTCCCCACCTAGGGATCGAGCCCAGGTCCCCCACATTGCAGCCAGATTCTTTACCAGCTGAGCCACAAAGGAAGACAGTATGGAGACTCCTTAAAAAACTAGGAATAAAACCACCATATGACCCAGCAATCCCACTCCTAGGCATATACCCTGAGGAAACCAAAATTTAAAAAGGTACATGTATCCCATTATTCACTATTATTATTATTATTCACTATTTACAATAGCTAGAACATGGAAGCAACCTAGATGTCATTCATGAGATGAATGGATAACGAAGGTGTGGTATATATACACAATGCAATATTACTCAGCCATAAAAAGAAATGCCTTTGAGTCAGTTCTAATGAGGTGGATGAATCTAGAATCTATTATACACAGTGAAGTAAGTCAGAAAGAGAAAGATAAATATCGTATTCTAACACACACATATATATACGGAACCTAGAAAAATGGGACTAAAAAATTTACTTACAGGGCAGCAGTGGAGAAACAGACATAGAGAATAGCCTTGTGGATATGGGGAAATGGGAGGATAGGGTAAGACGTATGGAAACAGTAACATGGAAACTTACACTACCATATGTAAAATAGATTGCCAACAGGAATTTGCTGTATGGCTAAGGAAACTCAAACAGGGGCTCTGTATCGACCCAGAGGGGTGGGATGGGGAGGCAGATGGGAGGGAAGTTCAAAAGGGAGGGGATATATGTATACCTATGACTGATTCATGTTGAAGTTTTACAGAAAACAACAAAATTCTGTAAAGCAATTATCCTTCAATAAAAAAATAAATAAATTTTAAAAGAAAAGAATACTAGAGTGGGTAGCTATTCACTTATCCAGGGGATCTTCCCCATCCAGGGATTGAACCCAGGTCTCCTGCATTTTTTATCATCTGAGCCACCAGAAAAGCCCTATTATAGCACAATTTTTTATTTTTTTTAATTCATTGTAGTAAAAGATGAATAACAAAATTTACGATTTTGACTATTTTTATTTTTATTAAGCTGCAGTGCATACTAGTTGCAACACAAAGGATCTTTAGTCTTGGCATGCAGAATCTTTTTAGTTGTAGCATGTGGAATCTAGTTCCTTGTGTGTGTGTGTGTGTGTGTGTGTGTGTGTGCGCGCGCGCGCGCGCGCGCACGCATGTGCACTCAGTCGCTAAGTCATGTCCAACTCTTTTGTGACCCTATGGCCTGTAGGCTGCCAGGCTCCTCTGTCCGTGGAATTTCCCAGGCGAGAATACTGAAGCAGGTTGCCATTTCCTTCTTCAGGGGATCGTCTGGACCCAGGGATCAAATCCTCATCTTTTGGTTCTCCTGCTTTGGCAGGCAGGCTCTTTACTACTGAGCCACTTAATTAGGTGAGTCCCTAATTAGGGATCAAAACCCAGGTCCCCTGGGAGCTTGCAGTCTTAGCCATTGGACCACCAGGGAAGTCCCATTTTTAACTACTTTTAAGTGTGCAGCTCAGTGGCATTAACTACATTCACATTGAAGAGCAATCACCACCTCCATCCACTTGCAGGACTTTTTCATTATCTCAAACTGAAACTGTCCCCTTTAAGCAACAGCTCTCCATTCTTCCCTTGCTCAGCCCCTGGCAACCACCATTCTATTTTGTTTTCATGAATTTGACTACACTGCTGTACCTCAGATCTTCCCAGGTGGCGCTATTGGTAAAGAATTCGCCTGCCAGTGCAGGAGCTATGAGACATTGATTCCATCCCTGGGTCAGGAAGATCCCCTGGAGGAGGGTATGGCAACCCACTCCAGTATTCATGCCTGGAGAATCCCATGGATAGAGGAGCCTTGGGGACTACAGTCCATGGGGTTGAAAAGAGTTGGACACGACTAAAGCAACTGAGCACGCACGCACGCACTGTATCTCAGATAAGTGGGAGTATGCAGTATTTGTCTTTTAGTGACTAACATTACACTATGGATGGAGGTTCATGACATTGTACAGAAGACAGGGATCAAGACCATCCCCAAGAAAAAGAAATGCAAAAAAGCAAAATGGTTGTCTGAGGAAGCCTTCCAAATACCTGTGAAAAGAAGAGAAGCAAAAAGCAAAGGAGAAAAGGAAAGATATACCCATTTGAACGCAGAGTTCCAAAGAATAGCAAGGAGAGATAAGAAAGCCTTTCTCAGTGATCTATGCAAAGTAATAGAGGAAAACAACAGAATGGGAAAGACTAGAGACCTCTTCAAGAAAATTAGAGATACCAGGGGAACATTTCATGCAAAGATGGGTTCAATAAAGGACAGAAATGGTATGGACCTATCAGAAGCATAATATATTAAGAGGAGGTGGCAAGAATACACAGAAGAACTGTACAAAGAAGATCATCACAACGCAGATAATCACGATGGTGTGATCACTCACCTAGAGCCAGACATCCTGGAATGTGAAGTCAAGTGGGCCTTAGGAAGCATCACTATGAACAAGGCTGGTAGAGGTGATGGAATTCCAGTTGAGCTGTTTCAAATCCTAAAAGATGATTCTGTGAAAGTGCTGCACTCAATATGCCAGCAAATTTGGAAAACTCAGCAGTGGCCACGGGACTGGAAAAGGTCAGTTTTCATTCCAATCCCAAAGAAAGGCAATGCCAAAGAATGCTCAAACTACCACACAATTGCACTCATCTCACATGCTAGTAAAGTAATGCTCAAAATTCTCCAAGCTAGGCTTCATCAATACGTGAACCGAAAACTTCCAGATGTTCAAGCTGTATTTAGAAAAGGCAGAGGAACCAGAGATCAAGTTGCCAACATCTGCTGGATCATCAAAAAAGCAAGAGAGTTCCAGAAAAACATCTATTTCTGTTTTATTGACTATGCCAAAGCCTTTGACTGTGTGGATCACAACAAACTGTGGACAATTCTGAAAGAGATGGGAATACCAGACCACCTGACCTGCCTCTTGAGAAATCTGCATGCAGGTCAAGAAGCAACAGTTAGAACTGGACATGCAACAGCAGACTGGTTCCAAATAGCAAAAGGAGTATGTCAAGGCTGTATATGGTCACCCTGCTTATTTAACTTATATGCAGAGTACATCATGAGAAAGCTGGGCTGGAAGAAACACAAGCTAGAATCAAGATTTCCAGGAGAAATATCAATAACCTCAGATGTGCAGATGACACCACCCTTATGGCAGAAAGTGAAGAAGAACTAAAGAGCCTTTTGATGAAGGTGAAAGAGGAGAGTGAAAAGGTTGGCTTAAAGCTCAACATTCAGAAAACTAAAATCATAGCATCTGGTCCCATCACTTCATGGAAAATTGATGGGGAAAGGGTTGAAACAGTGGCTGACTTTATTTTTGGGGGTTCCAGGATCGCTGCAGATGGTGACTGCAGCCATGAAATTAAAAGACACTTGCTCCTTGGAAGAAAAGTTATGACCAACCTAGACAGCATATTAAGAAGCAGACATTACTTTGTCAACAAACGTTCGTCTAGTCAAGGCTCTGGTTTTTCCAGTGGTCATGTATGGATGTGAGAGTTGGACTATAAAGAAAGCTGAGCACCGAAGAATTGATGCTTTTGAACTGTGGTGTTGGAAAAGACTCTTGAGAGTCCCTTGGACTGCAAGGAGATCCAACCAGTCCATCCTAAGGGAAATCAATCCTGAATATTCACTGGAAGGACTGATGTTGAAGCTGAAACTCCAATACTTTGGCCACCTAATGTGAAGAACTGACTCATTTGAAAAGACCCTGATGCTGGGAAAGATTGAGGGCAGGAGGAGAAGGGGACAACAGAGGATGAGATATTTGGATGGCATCACTGACTCAATGGACGTGAGTTTGAGTAAACTCCGGGAGTTGGTGATGGACAGGGAAGCCAGGCATGCTCCAGTCCATGGGGTTGCAAAGAGTCGGACATGACTGAGTAACTGAACTGAACTGAACTGAACATTGCACTTAGCTTAGTGCCTTCAAGGTTTATCTACACGGTAGCATGTTTCATAATTTCATAATTTCTCTTAAAGATTGAGAAATATTCCATGGTATGTATATGCTCTATTTTGCTTATTCATTTCTCACTGAATTACTTCTACATTCCAGTTCCTGTGAATAATGCTGTTAAGAATATAAATATGCAAATATCTCTCTGCAAGAGCCTGCTTCCTCTCTTTTTAATAAGGTCTTTCATGCATAAAGTTTTTAATTTTGGTGAAGTCCAGTTTATCTATTTTTTCTCTTGTTGCCTATGTTTAGAGTGTCATATCCAAGAAGTCAGTGCCACATTTAATGTCATGTAGCTTTTCTCCTGTTTTCTTCTAAGAGTTTTATAATTTTAGGTCTTACATATAGACCTAAAGACCTTACATCTAGGTCTTTGACTCATTTTGAATTAATTTTTGAATATGTTGTGAGGTAGGTGTCAAACTTCATTCCTTTGCACAGGTATGATTGTAGCTGGGCTTTTCATACATGGTCTTTATTATGTTAAGGTGAAGTGAAAGTCACTCAGTCATGTCCAACTCTTTGTGACTCCATGGACTATACAGTCCACGGAATTCTCCAGGTCAGAATACTGGAGTGGGTAGCTATTTCCTTCTCCTGAGGATCTTCCCAACCCAGGGACCAAACCCAGGTCTCCCACATTGCAGATGGATTCTTTACCAGCTGAGCCACCAGGGAAGCCCAAGAATACTGGAGTGGGTGGCCTATCCCTTCTCCAGCAGATCTTCCTGCCCCAGAAATGTAACGGGGGTCTCCTACACTGCAGGCAGATCCTGGTAGCTGAGCTACCAGGGAAGGCCTATATTAAAGTAGTTAAAAGCTAAGTAGAATTCACCAGTGAAGCCAGCTAGGCCTGGGTTTTTATTTGGGGGAGATCTTTGATTACTGATTCAATTTCCTTGCTAGTTATATGTCTATTCATACTTTCTATTTCTTCATGATCCTTTCTTCAATATACCCTGCCCTTCTTTGGCTCTTGTAACATTTTTTTACTTAAACTTTATTTTCTATGAAATTAATATAGTGCCACCTCACTCTCTTTGAGTTGATATTTGCAGGGAGTATCTTTTTCTAGCCTTTTATTTTCAACTTTTGCATGCCCTTAGATCTAAAAACAGTCTGATAGATGGTGGATGAAAAAAAATCTTTTTTCCCCATTCCGCAAATCTCTTTTGATGAGCATTTAATCTATTTACATTTAAAGTAATTACTGAAAAAAAAAGAAAAAAAGTAATTACTGCTATTTACTTTTACCATTTTGTTATTTGTTTTCTTTTTTGTCTTATAGGGCTTTTTGCTCCTCACTTTCGCCATTACTACTTTTCTTTGTGTTTATTTAATTTTTAGTAGTGACCTATTTTTCTTTCTCATTTCCTCTTGTGTATATTTTAGAGAGATTTTCTTTGTAGTTATCATGGGAATTATACATAACATCTTAAATTTATAATGATCTATCTTATTTTTAATTAATTTTAGCTCTTTATTTTGTATTGGAGTATAGCTGATTAATAATGTGATAGTTTCAAGTGGACAGCAAATGGACTCAACCATCCATACATATGTATCCATTCTCCCCCAAACTCCCCTCCAATCCAGGCTGCCATATAACCTGGAGCAGAGTTCCCTGTGCTATATAGTAGGTCCTTGTTGGTTATTCATTTTAAATATAGCAGTGTGTACATGTTGATTCCCACACTCCCTAATTATCCATTCCCCCCTCCCTTCCCCCACTGGGAACCATAAATTCATTCTCTAAGTCTGTGAGTCTGTTTCTGCTTTGTAAGTAAGTTCATTTGTATCATTTGTTTTTAGATTCTGTGTATAAGGGATGTCATATACTATTTCTCTATGTGACTTACTTCACTCAGTATGATAATCTCTATGTCCATCCAAATTGCCTAACAATCTATTTTAAATTCATACTACCTTACCTTAACTCATTAATAAAAACCCACTCTGATATAGCTTTGTCTTACCTCATTTTATGTTATTGATGCCACAAATTACATGTTGATATACTGTGTACCCATTAACATAAATTTATAATATATAATGCTTTTGCGTTTTTTAATTGTGCGGAAAATAATGGAATTACAAACCAAAATTACAATAATGATGGTGTCTATATTTGTACATTTATCTTTACCAGGGGTCTTTATATTTTCATATAACTTCAAGTTACTGTTTAGCATTTCTCCATACCAACTTCAAGGACTCCCATTATCACTTCTTGTAGGGAAGATGTAGCAGTAATGAACTCCCTCAGCTTCTGTTTATCTGGGAATGTTTTTATTTCTCCACTTTTGAAGGAAAGTTTTGTTGGCTAAGCTATTCTCAGTCAATAGAGGGATGGGGTTTTTGGGGGGTGGGGTTTGGTTTTGCTTGGGGTTTGGTTTTGCTTAGTTTTGGGTTTGCAGGGACTGAGCCCTTTAAAGATATTACCTCACTGTTTTCTGACCTGCAAAGTTTCTGCTGAGAAATCTAATGATAAGCTTGTTAGGGCTCCCTTGTATACGATGAGTCATTTTTTTCTGGCTGTTTTGAAGATTCTCTCTTTTTCTTTGACTTTCAACAGATTGATTATAATTGTCTCTGTGTGAGTATCTGGGGATTTAACTTATTTGGTCTCTACTGAGCTTCTGGGATTTGTAGGTCCATATCTAGTCTGGGAGTTTTCAGTCATTATTTCTTCAAATTATCTCTCTACCCCTTTCTATTTTAATTTATCCCATAGTCAGTATATTGGTCAGCTTGAGGGTGTATCACAAGTCTTTGGGTCTCTGCTCAATTTTCTTCATTCATTCCCCTTTTTGCTACCTAGCCTCAATAATTTCAAGTAATCTATCTTCAAGTTTTCTGATTCTTACTTCTGCCTGTTCAAACCCACTTTTGAATGTCTCTAGTGAATTTTTTTCATAAACGTTACAGTATATTTCAATTCCATTATTTTCATTTGGGCTTCCCAGGTGGCTCAGGAATAAAGAATCTGCCTGCGAATGCAGGAGATGTGGCTTTGATCCCTGGGTCAGGAATATCCCCTGGAAGAGGAAATGGCAACTCACTCCAGTATTCTTGCCTGGAGAATTCCATGGACAGAGGAGCCTGACAGTCTATGGGGTCACAAAGTGTCAGACACAACTGAGTACACACACACATACACACACATTTTTGTTTGGTTCCTTTTTAGAATTTCTATCTTTCATTAATATTCTCATTTTACTTATATATTATTTTCCTGATTTCCTTCAATTCTTTGTCCACATTTCCTTTTAGCTCTTTAAGTATATTTAAGACAGGTTTTTTTTTGTTTGGTTGGTTGGCTTTTTTTTTGTTTGTTTGTTTTTGTTTTTCTCTGGTACTACTGCTGTCTGTATTTCTTCAGGGACTGTTTCTTCCATTTAATTTTTTTACTTTGAATGGACCATCTTTTCTTGTTTCTTTTTATGTCTATGTTGGTTGGTTGTTGTTTTTTTACATTGAGCACTTGAGAGAAAAGCAGCCATCTCTCCTGGGCTTTGCAGACTGGCTCCACACAAGGAAAGATCTCTACTAAGTAGTGGGCATGCTCTGAGCCTTGGAGTCAGGTAAGAAGGTTTTAATCCTTCTTAGGACTTTTCTGAACATGAGCATGCATCCTGCCTATGACTCTGTGTCTGTGTGTCTGTGTGCTTTTTATTTCTCCTTGTATACATAGCTGCTTTAAAATTCCTTAATTTTTCCAAGAAGCCTCTCTCTGGTTTCTTTTCAGAGTCTTAGATGCTCTGTTGCATCCCTCTACCTATAATTTCTTACCCCCAGAAATTTCAGCTTTCACTACTGTTGACCACGGCTGCTTTCCAAGTTCTTCCTAGCCTGAAATATGAACTACCTACTTTATCCTGTTTGACCTCTGAGTTAGCAAACCAGAGACCAATCCCTCAGGCAGCGTCCAGACAAGTTACAGTGTTGCTCCACTCCCTCTGTGTTCCAGGGAGGGAACTGGGAACTGGGCCACTGCTTCTCCCACACTGCACCATGCTGTGCTGGGACAGGAATGGGGGGAGGGCAGGGAGAAACACCATGGAGTTTCCCACTATTTTGAATGTGGCTTTTTCTAAAATGGGCATTTGATTTTTTTGCTATAGACCTTTGTTTTCCAGAGCTCCCATATATTTGTTTCAATTAGGCTAATAGTTGCTTTTTAAGTGTTTCCGTGGGAAAACAAGGGGCCTGGAACTTCTTAGTCTGCCATCTTTCTGAAATTGCTCCAACTCTGCTCTCTTTATGCAATCTCCTCTCAGTGTAGGGTCAGCCCATAATATCCCCAGGTACTACTTTGCCTACAGGAGCCCAATGGGAATGCTTAACCAGTCTTTCTTGCTCTTGGATTACACACACACCTACTCCACAAACAAAGACAAGTGCAGTCAGAGCTAAAAATGACCAAAAGCCATGTCTGATCAGAAGGGTGACAAATGCTAAGGTTCCCGCATGAAAAGAGCCTCTTCTAGTTCTCAGAAGTCACTACTAACCTTCCCCACACTTACACCAAAGCTGCCAATCCTGTCTCAGCTTCTTTTCATTGCCTATTTTCCAAGAAGATATGAAGATGTCTAGATATCTCTGCAGAAACTTAATGCGGGTCAGTCTTGATTGCCACAAATGAAGATACTCCATTTCATGCAGGTCAGTTTAGGCAAGTATTTTGAGCTGGTCTTTAAGACACATGGGAACACCAGGAGCACCTGCTCCGTTTTGAAGGTGAACGGGGACATGCACAAGCAGGGCAAGGGTGCGGAACAGGCGCCGGAGAGCAGCGGCTCATCACTGGCCGTCCAGACAAGGAGCGGCAAGCCTGCTTTGGCAGGTGATACACCCGGAAGGGCCCGCCCAGGGAGAGCAGATGTTCTTCAAATCAAGATGAAGCTGAGTTCGGAACAGAGAACATCCGATGCCTAGAAACACTCCACTGACTATAGAACTTCAAGGCACAACCTTACTGACACCTGTACTATGATGTTTTCAAGATATAAATGGGGATTTTGATGACTGCTTGAATGTAACTCCTCTGTGTTAGGGAGTCTATCTGCATAGAGTCCCTAACGCCACCTTCTTAAGATTCAAGTATTTGGGGCCCTTGATTTAGAAATAATAATACCCTCGGGTGGTACAGTGGTAAAGAATCTGCCTGTTAATGCGGGAGACAAGGGTTTGAGCTCTGAGTCGGGAAGATCCCTTGGAGTAGGAAATGGTGACCCACTCCATTCTTGCCTGGAAAATTCCATGGACGGAGGAACTTGGCGAGCTACAATTCGTGGGGTTGCAGAGTTGACTGAGCACACACGCACACAATGCCCTCACTCGTCCTCCCTGCCAGGTCTCCTTCTGAGCCGTCTGTCCACCTTCTTTTTTCTTACCTTCCTCCTCTCCTCTGTCCAGTTTCCGGTGAGCACTCTGGTTGAATACTTGGTCTCAATCTTCCAGCTTGGCGTGGAGAATGGCTGTGGACTTACGGCAGTAAGAAACTGCATTTGTCCCAAGCTTCTTTGACTTGACACAATTTAAGTTTTCGAGGTGGGAGATGTTATGAAGCTGCTGTTTGGAGTGCCTTTTTTTCTTTTCAGCAGTCAGAATGTAGATGACACCCAGCTAAATTCACACTAAAGGGCACTGAGAGTCCACTTTCAGTCTCCAGAAAGAGGTGATGTGATCTTGGATTCCCTACTGTTGACAATCTCCATGGTGATAGACTGTGAGTATAAATACTCTCCTTAAGGGGGCAGCTGATTCCTCAGAAGCAAAATTGATGTTAAAAAAGCAAATCAAACCAACAGCAATCACCACAAAAGCAGGACCCAGAAGGACCTGGTTCCATGTCATGTAACCTCCTGGTTACCAAAAGGTATCATGCATGCTGCATTTTAATACTTAGATGAGCTGAGATGATGATCACATTCTACCGTTTAATGAATGCTGACGTTTTAGGCCCATGCTGAGACCTTTACATGTACTCACTTGTTTAACCCTCAAAGAGTCCTATGAAGCAGGTGCCATAACTGTACCCATTTTATGGATGAGGACAATGAAGTAAAGAAGGATTAAGTAGCTACCTCAAGTCACACATGTGGAGAGTTGGGATTTAAATCCACTCTGATTCAGTTCTTTTACCACTGGGCTCTGCTCGTTGCCCATCTGCCCCTTTGCCTAAGGGGCTTCCAGGAAGAATGCTAATAAATATGATTCATTCAGATCATCTTCATTCATTCATTCCACAGTCATTCTATCAAGCATATGCTACATCCAGAGCACTGACCTGGAGCTATTAGTACAATGCTCAGTGGCTAGACCAGGGCTCCATTCCAATAGAGCTCAGTCCAGTGAGATAAAGACCATGACTTTGCTTATTCTTTAAGCCAAAAAATCAAGAACCAACCATCTAGATATCTACCAATGGAGGGCTGGCTCAACAAACTGTAGCATATCATATAATGAAATACCCTGTAGCTGCTAAAAAATGCTGACATAGGAAGATACCTGCAATATATGATTAAGTTAAAGAATCAGTAGGCTTCCCTGGTGACTCAGATGGTAAAGCGTCTGTCTGCAATGCAGGAGACCCGAGTTCAATTCCTGGGTTGGGAAGTTCCCCTGGAGAATGAAATGGCAGCCCACTCCAGCACTCTTGCCTGGAAAATCCCATGGACGGAGGAGCTTGGTAGGCTACAGTCTGTGGGGTCACAAAAAGTTGGATATGACTAAGCAGCTTCACTTTAAAGAAGCAGCACACTGTAGTCTTATTTTTAGTTTAGTTCAGTCTCAGTCATGTCCAACTCTTTTCAACCCCATGGACTGCAGTACACCAGGCTTCCCTGTCCATCACCAACTCCCGGAGCTTGCTCAAACTTGTGTCCATTGAGTTGGTGATGACATCCAATCATCTCATCCTCTGTCATCCTCTTCTCTTCCTGCCTTCAATCTTTCCCAGCATCAGGGTCTTTTCCAGTGAATCAGTTCTTCGAATCAGGTTGCCAAAGTATCAGAGTTTCAGCTTCAGCATCAGTCCTTCCAATGAATATTCAGGACTGATTTCCTTGAGGATTGACCGGTTTGGATCTCCTTGCAATCCAAGGGACGTTCAAGTGTCTTCTCCAATACCACAGTTCAAAAGCATCAATTCTTTGGCGTTCAGCTTTCTTTTCAGCTCTCACATCCATACATGACTACTGGCAAAGCCATAGCTTTGACTAGATGGACCTTTAAAAGGCAATGTCTCTGCTTTTTAATATGCTGTCTAGGTTGGTCATAGCAAGTGTCTTTTAATTACATGGCTGCAGTCACCATCTACAATGATTTTGGAGTCCCTCAAAATAAAATCTGTTACTCTTTCCATTGTTTCCCCATCTATTTGCCATGAAGTGATGGGACCAGATGCCATGATTTTAGTTATTTGAATGTTGTGTTTTAAGCCAACTTTTTCACTCTCCTCTTTCACTTTCATCAAGAGGCTCTTTAGTTCTTCTTTTTCAGTAGTCGTGCTTGCCACAAGTAAAGACATTCGATTTCAAGCAGGCAATTCAGAGAAAGTGTTTTCCAATGACCTTGAAACTAAAGTAGAGGAATTCCAGGAAACTATTTGTTCTGTGTTGAAACAAACCATGTGGCAAAGAAAGGGCATGGTAGATAGAACAGAGCAAACTCCTATTTGCCAGGACTATATTTGAATAGGGCTTAAGCCAGGAAGACAGGATGTCTACCAATCAAAACATAGGAGAGCTACGTGTTCTGTATAATTCCATTTTTTAAAAGTTCTTATTATAAACTATAACACAAACATGAAAAACTACATTAAAAATAAATGAAATGGTTTATAGTCAATTTAGTTATAATAAATTCCATGCTTTCCATAAATGGAATCCTATAGCATGTATTCATCTGAGTCTGATTGCTTTTCCCCAATACATTTAATGTTTTTAAGAATCATCTGTGTTGCATGTGGCTGTGCTGTGCTTAGGTGCTCAGTCATGTCTAACTGTGTGATTCTATGGACTGTAGCCTGCCAGGCTCCTCTGTCCATGGGATTCTCCAGGCAAGAATACTGGAGTGGGTTGCCATGCCCTTCTCCAGGGGATCTTCCCAAGCCAGGGATTGAAGCCAGGTCTCTCACATTGCAGGCAGATTCTTTACCATCTGAGCCACCAGGGAAGCCCTTGTAGCTGTGGTTCCTATAAGTTTGGGGGGACACAGAACAAGTCTCCTGATGACCAGATACTGCCATTTTTCTAGGGCAGTGTTCTTTCAAATTTTTAGTCTCGTAAAACCTATAGAAGACCCACAAGACTTCTTAAAGTGTGGATTATATTAGTGGTCTGGAGCCAGATTGTACCAGTTTGTGAGAGCTGATACTACATTCTGTAGTCATGTTGGTTACTTGAAATTGGTCATGGTAGGAATATTTACACCACAGAATTGGCCAACCCAATGAATTATATATTAATATTTATTAATTTATAAATAACAACAAACTTTTGATCTATGGGAGCATGCTGTTTAGTTTAAAAGGGAAAATCAGTCTTACAGAGATATATAGTTATAAGAGAAAGAAGAATTTTCCTAGCCTTTGAAATTAATTGTTTGGTTTGCTTTTTTTTTTTCTTGGCCATGTCTTGCAGTGTGGGATGCCAGTTTGAGACCAGGGATGGAACCCATGTCTCCTGCAATGGATGTGTACAGTCTTAACCACTGGATCGCTAGGGGAGTCCCCAAGTGGCAGTTTTCAAAGGTTAATTGGACTGTGGAGTCTGAAACTACTCAATGAACTCTTTGAGCTCTATTATATTAAAATCCACTGGTTGATCTTGTACTTTGGATAGATCTTTAACCTACTTGTAATTTTGTAACATCATGGTGGTCTTTTGGAAAATATTATTTTATAGAGCTGTGCAGATAGATCTTCCAAACGTTAACATGTTTCACTATACAATATTCCTCAAAATCACATTTGCTAATATCCCTACTGATATCATCAGAAAAGCACATAGTAGGAAGTTGACAAAGTCATATTGGTAGATACAAGTTTTCCAAAAATTCTAGGTTTAGCTTGAAAGCTCAAAGTTTTGTTATCGGCAGTAACTACTGACTATCCCTTTCTTTGAAGTGAGAGCCTTTCGTAATCACTTCTCGGCCTTTTGGCTAAGATCAAGTGAGAGCCCTTCATCATTCATATTTTTAAAACACATTTGGCAAATGTTCCAACTCGAATAACCATGGTTTTGTCTGCCAATTGTTCTTCCAAATAAAAGTTTCATTAAAAAAAAAAAAAAAAGCTCTGGGAATTCCCTGGTTGTCCAACGGTTAGGACACTGTGCTTCTGCTGAAAGGGTCTCAAGTTGATCACTGGTCAAGGAACTAAAATCCCACAAGGTGCAAAAAAAAAGCCCAACTTACTTCGCTCACAACTCAAACAATTGCACACACAGCATTCTTTCTCAAGAGAACCATTGAACGTGGACATGCCACAGCAGCGCTTTCTCATTTTATCACGCAGCATGTAAAAAAGATGTCTGCTCAGATGTTGAGATTTAATAAAATTAATAATTTCTACTTCTTCATCACGGACACTCTATGTGAAACTAGTGACTTTTTTTAAACTGCAAGTGTGTGGTGGTGAAAAATATGACTGATAATGGCACTGCTTTGATTTATGCACAGGCTCTTGCATTTTTACTCACCATCACTTTTGTACTATCAATGCAAATGCCAAGAACATGGAAAAAGGTAAATAATACCTTAATATCATTAAGAAGGCATGCTCAGTCGCTCAGTCATATCTGACTCTTTGAGACCCCATGGACTATAGCTCCCCAGGCCTCTCTGTCCATGGAATTTCCCAGGCAAGAATACTGAAGTGGGTTACCATTTCCTTCTCCAGGGGATCTTCCCAACCCAGGGGTGGACTCGAGTCTCTTGTGTCTCCTGCATTGGCAGGCAGATTCTTTAACACTGCTACCTGGAACAGTATTGACATTGAGGATCTCCTGAAAGGAGCCTGGGGATCTCCAGGGGTCCATGAACCATACTTTGAAAACCTCTGCTCTTGGATATATACCTAGGAGCAGGGTTTCTGGGTCATAGGGTATGCGTGTCTTAACTTTGCTAGACAATGCCAAACTAATAATATTTTCCAAAGCATCACATCAATTTATTATGCATCCCCTCAACAGTGTATAAGTCTTTGTTTCCATTACTCCACATTTTCTAGAACTTTTTAATCATCCCAAACAGAAATTATGTACCCATTAAGCAATAATGGTTAATTATTGTTCCCCATTCCACTGTCCCTCAGGCTCTGGTAACTGCTTTTCTACTTTCTCATCTCTGTGAATTTGATTGATCCACGTACCTCATAACTTATTTTGCTTAACTTAATGTTTTCTAGATCCCTCCATGTTGTCATGTGTCAGAATTTCATTCCTTTTTTTTTTTTTTTTTTTTTGATGCAAAACTCTATGACTTTATTTAGTTAAAAATGACACCAAAGAGAAGCTAGGTAGTCAAACTACATGAAATAACCAATCTTTGAAACGAGGTCTCTCCCACTGCAGAGTCCTCAGTGCTGGATTTTTATGGCTGAATAATAATATTCTATTTTGTGTATGTGTGTGTATATGTAATATCACACTTTCTTTATCTGTTGATGGACATTTGGACTGTTTCCACCTTTCAGCTATGTGAATAATGCAGCTGTGAAAACTGGTTTACAGATAGCTGTTTGACCTACACTCTATTGAGTTTTCACCTAAGAGTGGAATCAGCCCCAGAAAACTATTTTACACAGCAACCACACCATTTTTACTTACCCACCAGCAATGCACAGGGTTCTTGTTTCTCCATTTCTTTGCCAACACTTGTTATTTTTTTATTTTTTCTCTTTTCTTTCTCTCTTTTTTTCCTGATAACCTATCCTAATAGGTGTGAGGTAGTACCTCACTGTAGTTTCAATTTGTATTTTCCCAATATCTGCCTCAGTGCAGGAGACGTGGGTTCAATCCCTGGATTGGGAAAATCCCCTGGAGAAAGAAATGGACAGTATTCATGCCTGGAGAATTCCATGGACAGAGGAACCTGGTGGGCTACAGTCCACGGGGTCTCAGAGAGTTGGACATGACTAAGTGACTAACACACACAAAGGGTATTGATCATCTTTTCTGTGCTTATTGCCCATTTGTATACCTTCTTTGGAGAAATGTCTTTTGCCTATTTTTAAACTGTGTGTGTGGGTGGGTGGGTGTCTGTGGATGTGTGTGGGAGTGAGTTGTAGGAGTTCTTTAAATTCTGAGTATTAATCCCTTATCAGATATAAGTTTAAAAAATATTTTCTCTCATTCTGTGAGTTCTTTTCACTCTCTTGCTATCTCCTGTTCCTATGTATTTTATATTTTATGCTACTTAAATGAATTATTTTTATTTCATTTTCTGATTATTGTCTATATATTAAAATAGAATTAATTTTTTTAAACAATAACTTTATAGCCATTAACTTTGTTAATTATCTTATTAACTCTAGTACTTTCCCTGTAGATTCTTTGAGAGTCTGCATGCAAGAATATAGCATCTGCAAGTAATAACTATTTTATTTCTTCTTTTCCAATTCTAATTGGTTTTATACTTGTCTTTTACATTGCCTAGGACCACCCATACAACGTTGATTAAAAATGACATGAGCAACTCTTGTCCTATTCCTAGTAAGGAAAAATGTTTAATGTTTACTATTAAAGATGATGTTTTTATAAATGCCATTTATTGAGTTCAAGAAGTTTCCTTCTATTCTAAATTTGCTGAGACAGCTTTCATAAATAATATTTAACTTTTTGCATCTATTAAGATAATCACAGTTTCTTTCACTGAATCCATTAACGTGATAAATTATATTGATTAATTCTGTAATGTTAAACTATCTTGCATTTCTAGTATTAAACTGTCATATATATGATCATGATATAGAATCCTTTTTCTAATATTTCTGGATTCTGCTTGTCAAATGTTTTTTAGAAATGTTTTGTTTCTATATCCATGAGTAAGACTTTTGTAGCCTGAATGTTTCATTTTGCAATTTGTTTGAGATTTTATTATTATGATTAAGTTAACCTCACAGAAAGAATATGCCTACTTTTTATAATTTCTAGAACAGTTTACATAAGATTAATGTGTTTAATCCCTGAATATTAAGTAAGTCAAGGCATCTGGGCCAGGAGATTTTTGTTTTGTTTATCTTTTTTTGAAGGCTTTTCATTGTAGGCTTAATATTTGTTATTAGTTACAAAGATAATCTCATTTTTCTCTTTCCTTTTATGTCAGTTTGGTGAGTTGTGTTTTTCTAGGAATTTACACATTGCATCTAAATTTTCAAATTTGGGATAGTATGTTGTTCAAAATGTCCCCTTGTTTTTTTTAAATATCTCTAGGATCTGTGCTGGAGTCCCTTTTTTATTTTTAGAATTTACTCTTGCACGTTTTTTTCTGTATTGGTCTCATTAGATAATGATCAATTTTATTAGTTTTTTCAGAGAGCCAAAATGTGGCATTGTTGATCACCCCTTTTGCATCAGTATTTTAGAGATTTTGCCCAAAATATACATATGAAGATAAGTATATTGGAAAGTATAAAATACTTTTTATAGTCATTTTAATTGGAATATAATTGCTTTTCAAGATTGTGTTAGTTTCTGCTGTACAACAACATGAACCAGCCATATGCATACACATATTGCCTCTCTCCTGAGACTCCCTCCCAACCCCATCCCACCCACCTAGGTCATCAAAGAGCAACAAGCTGAGCTCCCTGTGCCATACACCAGCTTCCCATTAGCTATCTATTTTACCCATGGTAGTGCATATATGTCAATGTTGCTCTTTCAGTTCATCCCACCCTCTCCTTCCTACCATGCCCATGTCCACAAGTCCATTCTCTATGTCTGCATCTCTCTTCCTGCCTTGCAAATAGGTTCATCAGTACCATTTTTCTAGATTCCATATATATGCATTAATATATGATATTTAATCATTCAATTATTCTAGGAAATTCTCAGTTATTACAAGTTCAAATATTGCTTCTGCCTCCGTTCCTTCCAGAACACCAGCTGCATATTTGCCTCAACTTTCTCACTGAATCCTCAAAGTCTCTGGCCCCCCTTCCATATTTTCTATCCTTTTGTTTCTTTGTACTTCTGAATAGCTTCTTCTGATCTCTATCCCAGCCCACAGATCCTCTCTCAAGTGTGCCTAACGTGAAATTAAACCCACCCATTGATTTGTTGCATTTTTCAGTTCTAAACTTTGCTTGATTAATAATCTATGTATATATGCTACTTTTTACAATTCCAGGTTTTTTTTTAACTTCTGAATTACAGATTATTCCTTGTTGCCGCAAATGTTCAAATTTGTAGGTTTATAAATCTACAGATTTATATATTTTAGACTTATAGATTGTAGTTATATATTGTGTTAGTCACTAAGTCATGTATGACTCTTTGTGACACCACAGACTATATAGCCTGCCCGGCTCCTCTGTTTTCTCTGGGCAAGAGCACTGGATTGGGTTGCCATTATATAAAGATTTATATATTCTATTTATATAGATTATATTTATAAATATATGTATATAGACTTTACTTGGACATAATAAGCAGAGCTATTTTATAGTCTGTGGCTTCCTTTCTTTTTACCTGTTGTTTCTGTGGGTTTCTATTGCTAGTTTCTCTCTTCTCATAGGCCTGGTATCTGAAAAACTAAATGTGAAAATGGTGTGAGGTCTAGGATGATACTATCTTCCTCCAGAGATGATTGCCATTTGCTTTTCCAATCACCTATGCCTATTAGAAACAGGATTACTTTAATCCAACATAGGTTCAGACACTTTTGGTGTCTGCTCAGCACTACACAGGAGGAGCTACAGCAGACTCTGCAAGCCACAGGAGAAGGGTCTAATTTCAGAGAAGGTGGCACCCTTCTATGGTGAGACCTCACAGGTGGATAATGAATTGACTTCTCCCAGTCCAGTACATTCTAGAAACACTTCTTAAAGATGGGCGATCAGCTTCAGGTTATTACAAGGAATGGGATTGGGGATGGTGGGAAGGGGTTGCTGAGTACTCAGACGAACTTGGCTTCTACTTCAAGTCCCACCTCTTATCAGCTGTTTCCTTTTGAACAAGTTCCTGGGTCAAGCCAGCTTTGGTGTCCTAATCTGTAAACTGGGAGTAATTTCATGTCTGCGGTCACCATCCACACTGATTTTGGAGCCCAAGAAAATAAAGTCTGTCACTGTTTCCACCTTTTCCCCATCTATTTGCCGTGACGTGATGGGGCCAGATGACATTCTCTTATTTTTTTAAATGTTGAGTTTTAAGCCAATTTCTTCACTCTCCTCTTTTGCCCTCATTAAAAGTTTCTTTAGTTTCTCCTCGGAGAAGTGGGTGACAGAGGATGAGATGGTTAGATGGCATCACTGACTCAATGGACATTAGTTTGAGCAAAGTCTGGGAGACAGTAAAGGACAGGAAAGCCTGGACTGCTGCAGTCCATGGGGTCACAAAGAGTCAGACACAACTTAGCGACTGAACAGCAAAAACAAAATTGGGAGTCAATATCCTATACTTAATAAAATAAGATTATGAGAATACAATAAAATGTCACCTACAAAACACTTCATAAAATACCTGTCACATATAAGAGGTCAATAAATGCTCAACCCTCTCTTTCCTTTGTGCCTAAACCAAGCCTGTTTTAGCAACAAAATCCATTCCTTTCCCTATATTAGAGGAGCGAATTTGGGAAACTGGGGCAAAAATACACAAAGGGAACAATGTATATTCTTTTAGAATAGAGAATTCCTGAGCACAAAAACAGCTTGTTATCCCTGCCAGGGGATAAGCTATGAGTCTGGTAACCAGCATGTCTGTAACTGTCCACTGAACAGCAGATACCTAATCACAACTTACATTGATTCAGCCTGCTTTACACAAATACCCAGATGTGCTCAACATGATTATCCCCATTTCAAGTCAAGAAAACTGAGGGCTTAGGAGGTTAAATAAATGCTGGGCCTCCAACTGGTTCTTGATTATGTATCTTCCATCACTCTGCCTCTTTGCAGAAGCTGCAGTAACAAACCCAGAATGCAATGTCTCTTCAACTTAAAATTAAAACTGCTCTATCCTTTGGTGATGACAAAGCAGGGAGTTCTTTCACAATAAGGAGGTCAGACTCACACTTGTGGGTTTTTCCCTGCAACAAGAAGTGCTTTGAAACTAAACCCCAGATACCGCCTTATCAGAGTCAACATTGTACAGCCATTTGCAAGAAACCAGCTGCAATGTCGGAGCAGGGGTGATCTAGCCAATAGCAAGCCTTGGAAACCTGGGAAAGAGGAGCCAATCTGCTGATTCTGGTGCCCTTTACTTTGCTAGATGAAGATAAGGATGTTAGAGGTAACACACCAATAACATTGCAGCCTGACCCAACTCCTCAGCTGATTCTTGGAGAGGTTCATTTGAATTAAGGACATTTCCTGTTAAAATACAGACCTGCCAGTCAACTATGTCCCATGCAACCAGGTGTTAAGCAATTTTCAATTTTCTTTCAAAATCAATTTTCTTTTTGCTTTTGGGATTGGTGGTTACAATCCAACTACTTCCCTCCCAGCTGAGATCTGCTGGGGAAAAGGGGGAGATGGGACAGTCATTTTTTAAATTATTGTTGTTATTATTCATTTTTGGCTGTGCTGGGTCTTCGTTGCTACATATGGGCTTTCTCTAGTTGTGGCGAGTAGAGGCCACTCTTTGTTGCAGTGCCCAGGCTTAGTTGCCTCATGGCACGTGGGGTTTTCCCAGACCAGGGATCAAACCCATGTCCCCTGCATTGACAGGCAAACTTCCAACCACTGGACCACCAGGGAAGCCCAGACAGGCATCTTTACAGTATCTACTAATGGGGAAAATTGTGTCAGGTGAAGGATAGATTCAGTGATTCCTGAATCTATCACAGAGAATCATACATGCAGAAGCGGGCACATGCAGATACATTCACTACAAATTTGTAGGGAATGGCTAAGAACTATAATAGAGTCATCCCATGGATTACCATGCAGTAGCTAAAAAGAGCAAGAAGAATCTATACGGTTTGCTAGGCTGGATTTCTAAGATACATTGTTGAGTGGAAAAAAAAAAAAACTCACGTGGTACAACAGGTACAGAATAATCTCTGCTATATACAATATACAGCTAAGCCATCCCACAAAATAATACTCTGTATTTTCTGTAGGTACCTATCTATACATGTGAAAGCCTAGAAACAGGTTTTAAAGGGTTGAGAAACCAACCCTGCACTCCCCGAAGAAGGTAACAACAGATACATCCAAATCAAAAGGACTAGAGTTGAGGGAGGGTGCTCAAAGAGACTTTAGCTTTATCTCTAAAAGGAGAATATTTTTATAAAAGGGAATTCCCTGGTAGTCCAGTGGTTGGGACTCTGTGCTATCGCTGCAGAGGACGCAGGTTCCATCCCTGGTCTGGGAAGTAAGGTTCTGCAAGTAACACAGTGCAGCCAAAATAAATAAAAGGAGAGTGTCTTTGCATATCACTTGCTGGCTGTTCAGTCATGTCTAACTTTTTGCAACCCCATGGACTGCAGCATGCCAGGCCTCCCTATCCCTTACCATCCGGAGTTTGCCCACATTCATGTCCATTGCCATCAGTGATACCATCCAGCCATCTCATCCTCTGACACCCTCTTCTCCTTCTGCCCTCAATCTTGCCCAACATCAGGGAATTCTCCAATGAGTCAGCTGTTCACATTAGGTGACCAAAATATGGGTGCTTCAGCTTCAGAATTATCCTTTCAGTTGAGTATTCAGGATTGATTTCCTTTATGGTTGACTGGTTTGATCTCTTTGCAGTCCAAGAGACTCTCAAGAGTCTTTTTAGCACCACATCACTTATATAAAGAGCCTCTTGATGAAAGTGAAAGAGGAGAGTGAAAAAAAGGGCTTAAAACTCAACATTCAAAAAACTAAGATCATGGCGTTGAGCCCCATCACTTCATGGTAAACAGATGGGGAAACAATGGAAACAGTGACAGACTTTATTTTCTTGGACTCCAAAGTCACTGCAGATGGTAACTTCAGCCTTGAAATTAAAAGATGCTTGCTCCTTGAAAGAAAAGCTATGATAAACCTAGAGAATGTATTAAAAAGCAGACATTACTTTGCCAGCAAAGATCTATATAGTCAAAGCTATGGTTTTTCCATAGCTTTGGGCTTCCCTGGTGGCTCAGATGGTAAAGAGTCTGCCTACAGTGTGGGAGACCTGGGTTTGATCCCTGGGCCAGGAAGATCCCCTGGAGAAGGAAATGGCAACACACTCCAGTATTCTTGCCTGGAAAATCCCATGGACAGAGGAGCCTGGCAGGCTACAGTCTGTGAAATTGCAAAGAGTCAGACATGACTGAACGACTTCACTTTCTTTCTTTCTATGGTTTTTCCAGTAGTCATGTATGGATGTGAGTGTTGGACCATAAAGAAGGCTGAATACTGAAGAATTGATGCTTTTGAACTGTGGTGTTGGAAAAGACTCTTGAGAGTCCCTTGGACTGCAAGGAGATCAAACCAGTCCATCCTAAAAGAGATCAGTCCTGGGTGTTCATTGGAAGGACTGATGCTGAAGCTGAAGCTCCAGTAATTTGGCCACCAGATGCAAAGAACTAACTCATCATAAAAGACCCTGATGCTGGGAAAGATTGAAGGCAGGAGGAGAAGGTGACGACAGAGGATGAGATGGCATCACCGACTCTATGGACATGAGTTTGAACAAGCTCTGAGAGATGGTGAAGGACAGGGAAGCCTGGCGTGCTGCAGTGCATGAGGTCACAAAGAGTCAGACACGACTGAGCAATTGAACAAGAATGGAAATGAAAATATTATGATTGAGAGTGTGGTTAGCTGTAATACTGACCACAAGTATCTGCCACTGTTCTTATTCTCCTCTGTCCTGTCAACATCAAGCTTAGTTGACAAGACATAGGTTTTGGTCTGACCAATGAAAGGTGAGCAGAAACAGTGAGCATCACTTTTAGCAGAAGCTTGGGGAGCCAATGCGTGAGTCAACGTGCTATTTTTCCCTCTGCCATGAGACAAGAGATATCTCAAATAGAGGTTGTTCCATCAGCCTGGATCTGTGGGTAGATGAATGTGGAGTCATGCTGCCATTGACCTTTGCTAAGGTGCTTCAGTTGTGTCCAACTCTTTGCAACCCTATGGACTGTAGCCAACCAGACTCCTCTGACAATGGGATTCTCCAGGTAAGAATATTGGAGTGGGTTGCCACGCCTTCCTCCAGGGGATCTTCTCCACCCAGGGATTGAACCCACATCTCTCACATCTCCTGCACTGGCAAGCAGGTTCTTTACCACTGAGCCACCTGGAAAGCCGCTGACATTTGAGGGTTGTTGTAATATGTAATTCAGCAGGAAATAGACCTTTGCTGCCATAAGATACTGAGACTGTGGTGCCATTTGTCACTTCAGTGGAGCCTGATCTGTACTAGCCTGTATATCACTAGCGAGTCCAGAGATAGGAGGAGAGAGCAGGCAGGTACTCCAGTGCCGTGGGTACAGGGGTAGAGGGAGACAAGGTTTAGAGCCAGACAGTCAGGGAGGTCCTGGGTGGAGGTGAGAAGTACCCTGAGGAAGACACCATTTTTTTTACTTTGCCCTAAGATCTTGTCCTCAATTGTCTTCTGACAAAAGAAAACAATTTTGGTTACAATGTGTTATCTTTTATCTGATGGCACTTGCTGTGGGCAAACTGGCAGATCTTTGCAGGGAAGTCCTGGGAGCTTACTGAGAAAACACTCCCAGAGTGTCTAGGCTTAAAGGTGGCTCCATCTTCCGAGCCGTGTTAGCAGGGCACGCCAGCTGTGCATTTCCAAATGGGGCTATGGTTACCTATTCCAAAGCCATTGTTACTTAGAGAAAGCTAAAATCAAGAGCAAAAAAAAAAATAATAATAAAACCTGATGGCAAAAAGACTTGACACTATCAATCTGCCTCAGATCAGAGAGTAGCTAACACCCCGCCGGACGGGAAATGACTCACATAAGGTCATGTGACTCAGTCATATCTCTCATTTAAATTCTGAATGATAGGAAAAAAACGAGCTAATGGGCTACAGAGCTTGGCAGAAAGGGTTTGCTGTCAGACCAGAGCCGCTACGCTCAATGTCCCACCAACTACAAGGCCTTGGGTAAACTACTGAATCAACTCACCTTGAGCCTGACTAGAAAGGGTCAGGAAATGAGTGTGGTTAATATCTCTGGGCCTCAGTTTCCTTATGTGTAAAATGGGCTTAAGAGTACACACTTCGTAGAATTCACATGTACACATAGTGAAGGGTGGGGTGGAGCAGGACAGCATACCTGGTGTATTAAGTTAAGACTGATGACGATGGCTTGCTGAATGAGGGGACACCAGCACCTCGCACAGGGTCAACAGGGAGCTCCCCCCGCATCCAAACTCTCTTTGAGGAAGTGAACACCTAGGAGTGATTTCAACTGAAAGTACAATTTCAGTACACTCACACAAAGCAGGCAAAGTCACAATATTTATTATTTACAGATCCCAGAAATGCGGGTGGGGTGGGGGTGTGCAGTGAACAGGGGCAGCGAGGGCAGTCCTCTGTTCCAGGTCACAAGTGAGCAGGGGATGAAGAACAGGACAGCAAGCAAGCATCTATTCCTTCTAAGGTGTTGGGGTGGAGGTCACTAACTTTTCACAGGCTCAACTCTAGAATGGTTATTCTAAAAGATGACCAGGGAGAAGCAGGAACTTGTGGTGGGAATCCTAAGCACGGGTCTTTATCATAATGTCCAGACTCTGGATGTGAGCAGAGCTGTCATACCATGAAATGCCTAGGCAGCAACCCAGCATAGCTGTTTTTCATCACAGTGAGGTGGCAGATTTAAACAGCCCTGTATGGAGCCTAGCATGCAGCGGACTCTCAGTGAACATTCATTCCTACCCCTTTTCCATTCCCTGAGCCTCAGGAACAGGTTGCAGGAAGGACAGCCAGGAAGCATAAAGGAGAAGAGAGGAGTATCATGTCCCCAGATCAAACCAACCACTGTGGGTGAAAGGGCTTCATTTCTCCCACAACCTGCAGACGGAAGCAGCCTCAGAAATAAGCCCACCCAGCATTCTTCCATACCCTAGTGCAAGTGGGTGAAAGGGTAACCCACTATCTCCACTGGGCACCATCTTCCTGTGGCTCACCTACTCCTCACCATCCCACCATTGAAGAGCTGATCACCAAATTTCCAGAAGGTTGGCTCACTTCCCTCCACCTATCTCCAGAGCTGGGGGTGAACCAAGGCCACAATACAGGCCCAAGGCCACCAGTCAGTTCAGAGACCTGTTTCAGAGGGGACAATTCTCTCCAACAGCTGAGTGGCCAGCAAGCTATGTGCTTTTAGTGAGTTGTTCCTAATTCTCCCACAAAGCTGGTCTTCCTGCTGTGAATGGACCAAGAAGCCATCCAGTGGGATTCCTCTCTGCCCCACGTGTCAGCTTGAACATTCACCTGAATGCAAGTTAAGGGCAAACATGGGGCCCTTTGTGCAGTAGACTCTGTGCAGGTCCTTTGCTTCTTGGCCTATAAAAGCCACTGGCCAGTCAGGAGCAGAGGCTCCTGAGGACCAGGTGGGGTCAGCCTGAGAGCTTGGGCTATCCCTTTCAAAGGAATTTTTATTTCTAAGTGGCAAGTGGTCAACTTGCCCAGTGGTTCTTGACATCTCTTACCACTTCCAAGGACCTTGGCTCAGGCTTCATTTGAGCTTCTACAGTAGAGTAAGTGTTGACATGAGGGAGAACTCATCTATCCCCCATGCCCATCCAAGCACCAGATGGAGTTGATCCCACCCTCCACTCCAAGGAGGTCATGGGACTTGGGGCTGGCCACTCATAGCATTCCATATTCTTGGTTTTAGCAACTGGATACACCACTCAGAAAACCAACAAAGTCATCAAATTGCAGTGTGATTTCTGCTGGGACTGCTGAGAATTAAGTAAGTTCATTATAATGAACTTGACTATGGGAAAAGACAAGCCTGGAGGTACTCAGGGCCAAATCTAGAGAGGGGACAGTGAAGTTCACAAGCATGGACTATAGTAAAGAGAACATAGCTGGTGACACTGTATGCGTTCCTGGATCAAACCATGCCTGATTTATCCTTGCAATTTGTAGCTACATTAGCCAATACATTCTCTCTTTAATTTAGGCCAGTTTGAGCTAGTTCTGTGTCTTAAAGTAGTGATAGTTCTCACTAACATATCTTCAGTTCTTTGGGCCCTCCTTTGATTTCCACTGTGGACATGGTTGAGTTTGATCAGATTTCATCTTCGTAGGTCTCCAGCTTGGGACTTAGCTTCCCTCTGGACTCTGCTCCTTGAGCACATATAATACTATTTACAAGCCCTTGGCTGAAAGCCTGACTTTGACTCCAAGAGCTCCAGTCTGCCTTTATCTACCACTAAGTGTCAACTACCATGGAAAACCTACTCAATCCATCTTCACTCTTCCAGTCCAGGCAGTTGAGACTCTGAGCTCAGAGACAGATAAAGGGCAGGAAAAATGTCACCATGTACCCAGAGGGGGAAGATGAAACCAGTTTCTGCACCACCACCCAGCACTAGGACATCAGGACTCCTGCCCTCTGAGCCAGATTGGAAAAGGCCCAAGAGATTGCACATGATGCTCCCAGCTTATTCCAAGGCCCAGACAAGTAGACACTCCTGTTGCCCACAGCCTGGAACAGCCTGGGCAGCCTGAACTCTCCCTCAAGGAGGCCATGAATGGTCTTTACTTGCTCATTCCCTCTTGCAAATGGTCACTGAAGAATGTCAGCTCGATTTTTCCCTGACAGTGATCATGGATCATAGACAGAGAGCCCACCCTTCCCCTAAACCTGTCTCTTCTGCTGTTCTCCTTTTAGATATCAGAGACATGCATTCTAGGATTCCAGAACCTGAAGTAAGATGACATGGTAACCTCCACACTCTCCCCAGCCCTACCCAGCATCACCTACATGAACAACAGGGACCCCCAATGAGAATCAGATGATGGCAGAATCCACACTTTTGCAACTGCAGCAGGAAGGAAGATGGTCACAGCCCCTTTATGAAATGAGCCACAGCATCCAGAATCCTCGAGGAGCAGGGGAAGTAAAAGAATCTCATGTCAATGGTAGTCAACACTCCATGAAAACCATCCTCCATGTGGTGCCAAGTTACTCTAACCCCCAGGTCCTCCAACCTCTTCTTGTACAACAGCGACTCGTCCCGAAGTATATCATACTCACAGCTCACGATGCAAGCTTCAGGGAGCCGAGACACTACTTCATCGTCTGCAATCAAGGGTGAGTTCATCACATCTAGAATGATGTTTGTCTCCAGATAGGCAGCCTCATTCAAGGGCTCACGGGACACAGGCAGGTAGCCTCTCTTCTTAAACCTGTCTGGGATGTTTTCTGCACCCAACCACTTCCTGTACTTTTCCCAGACTTCCGCAGGCAAGTGGGCGCCTTTCAGTGCAGCGCTTCTCCAAGAGGGGCTGATGTCCAGGTAACCACACCAACAATAGAAGGCCAAATTCTGGCTGAGCAGTGGCATGTTCTTGTTCTGCTGATAGGAAGGGGACTGGAAATCCAGGCTCTGGACAGTGGAATAGATGAGGATCTGAGCACGAATCTTGGGGAGATCAGAACGGTCCACAAACTTTTGACAAAGAATCGTTGCCACGGCCCCACCCACACTGTCACCACAGACTATGATCCGAGCTGGATCCACCCCATACGTATTCAAGGACTTCAAGAAGTGGATTGTACCCACCATGCAATCTCTTACTACCACTGGAAACCTATGCTTAGGCACCATGCGATATCTGAAAAGGAATCAACAAATATGGTTTACACTCACCACTCCCACAGGGCCCCAAACACCTGTGTCTAACATCCTTCTGCCCATATTTCTTCTATTAAGTTCTTTTTCTGAAGCTTGAGAAGGTGAAGTCAAAGTAGAAGGCTTAAATGAGATGACAGACAAAGCCTTCAATGCCCAGGCACGTAGGCTCAGAAATGTCTGAGGACTGACTTCTGTCAATTTTAGTTACTTCACTGGCTATATCCCCACCAAGATGTTGGCAGTGGATATCTCTTCCTGGCATGTGCATTTAAATGAAACTGCAGGAAGAGCTTGATCAGAAGGAACCACCCAGGCCCTGGGTGATGATGTGTCAGGCAGCAGGCAGGAGACCCAGGGAGGGTCTCTCCAGGTGTCTGTGTGCCCTGTTGAGGTTCCAGATCGTGTGGTGACTCGCCCAGATAGGTTAGGAGAGACAGTGGCTTTTTCATTTTTCCTGCCTCCTTCAGTGGGTCTCACCAGGGTGGACCTCCCTCTCCAGAGCACTTGGAAATTATGTGGCACTGTTTGAGGTTATCCTGGTTACAGCGGAGGGCATTGTGCGTATTTGGTGGAGGGAGGTACTCAGTGTAGAAGGTGCAGGGCTGTTCTGTTCCAAGTACAGTGTTCCATCCAGACATGCACTGGTAGTGAAGCTCTGCCCCAGATGTACTTTGCAAAGACCACCCCCTATCCAGTTGCCAGAGGCTCCAATGCTCTAAAGGCATCCTTTAAAGATACCTAAGGGCCACCCGCAGGAGGAATGCCCCATCTCCGCCTCTCCCTGCTTCTCCCTTCCTCTCTCTCTTCCTTGCCCTCCTGCACACCGTCATCTCACAGCTTCTGCTCCTGGCATCCCTCAACACCTGCCTGCCACAGACTCCTTTATTGCCCCTGGGGCTCCTGGAATCCCAGCATCTCTGCATCCTTACTCACCCAACTGCTAGAACCACTGCATCACTCTTCTTGCACAAGTTACAGCATATGCCATGGTGTGTTTCTAGAAAATAAAAGGTTTGAAATGTTCAAGCTAGGGAGGTTTAGTGGGCTCCTTTTGCCAGCCATCCTCACCTGCCCTTTCTTAAGGATAACTTCAGAGGTCAAAGGGCCAGGCTGATTCTAATAAGGCTTTGCAGATTCTCCTCCAGCTGTAGTAAGCCTCCCTCTCTACTTTCTCACTCTTCTCTGTCAAGCTGTCTCAACAGCTTTCTCTAAGACTCACCTGCAACCATATCTGTTCTACAGTACATTCACAGCATCTGAGAAGATGTCTGACCGTGGAGTACAGTAGTTCAGTGGGTAAGCTATAGATTCAGACCTGAGTTCAGATCCCAAGCTTTCCTCCTTTTAGCTTGACCTAAAGTTGTACCGGGCGGGTCCCTTCACCTCCCTGAGGCTTGATTTCCTCTTCTGTAAAATAGATATAACGACAATGATAGGACTGCTGAGGACTCAGATGAGATGCTTCCAATATATATTAGGTGCAGACAAATACTGTTTGATTCCACTTACATGAGGTACGTAGAATATAGAACAGTCAAATTCATAGAATCAGAAAGTGCACTGGTAGATGCCAGGGTCCAGGGGCTGGTGGGAGGAGAAATGAGGTCTAAGTGTTTAATGGGGACAGAGATTCAGTTTAAGAAGGTGAAAAATTCAAGAAATGGATGATGGTGAGAGTTGTACAACAATGTGGATGTATTTAGTGCCACTGAACTGTACCAATAAATATGTTTTATATTATGTGACTTTTACTATAATTTAAAAAAATTTACAAAAAAGATTATGCATCTACACAGATTCCATAGTATCTTCCATGTAAATATTAATATTAATAATGTCAACAAATAAATATTGGCTCACTATCATTGATTATGTAAACCAAAACAAAACCACAGTTGTATTAAATCCCTTATTCTCAAAGTCTACAGCAAAGGGACCCTGGCATTCCACAGATCAAGAAGTACTATGTAAAGGTGGTTCTTCTCCCTAATTTATCCACAATGGAAAAAATTAAGATATATAATAACATTGACCCAATTTTGCACTCATTTCCCTCCTCATTAATTTTCCTCAACTCTTTGGTCTTCCTGTCTGTCTGTACCAGAAATTTGTCTCAAGCAATACCTATTGTGAAACACACTTGAGTTTTCATTGTTTTTAATCCTTATTTAGAGCTAAATAGAGGTGGTGGTCACACATTTGAATGTACTAAATACCATCGAATTGCACAGTTTAAAATGGTGAATTTTATGTCATGTGAATTGTGTGTGTGTGTGTGTGTGTGTGTGTGTGTGTGTGTGTGTGTGTATAGGGAGAGAGAGAGAAAAAAAAAGAAAGTGAAGCCGCTCAGTGATGTCTGACTCTTTATGACCCCATGGACTGTAGCCTACCAGGCTCCTCTGTCCATGAAATTTTCCAGGCAAGAGTTACTAGAGTGTGTTGCCATTTCCTTCTCCAGGGGATCTTCCCAACCCAGGGATCAAACCTGGGTTTCCCGCATTGCAGGCAGACGCTTTACCATCTGAGCCACCAGAGAAACCCTGAATATATATGTATGATATGTATACATATGAATATGATCTGGGCCCCAGTAACTGTCCTGGTGTCCCCTGGTCATAAAAGCAGCTTTGAGACCCTGGGAAAATGACAGGAGGGCCACCTCCTGCTGAAAGATGTGTCCACCCGGCTGTGCTCTGGGACATCACACTCCAGGCAAAGGATCTAAGGAAAGGACTCTTACTCAAGCTCCCTAGGATGCCCCCGCCGCCGTGGTAGAAAACAATGCCAGGCCTGAGACCACTTGTGGATGCCTTGGGCTGGTAGAGTTTCACGGGGATCGTCCCAAACCGGAGGTCCTTGACCACCACATCCGGATACTTCCTTAGTGGCGGCAGATCATGAACGAAACGGACAAACTGGGGCATAGCACAGATTCTCAGTTTCTCAAAAATCATCCCCTGTTGGTGAGAGAAAAGGAAATGGGATGAGAAGTGTTTCAGAGTGTGCTGTGCCAGGGCTCTATCACCGCAGTACCCTCTGCAGAGTGACTACAGACTGGACCACAAGCCTGCAAGTCCCCCGCTGTGCCTCCATTACCTGCAGAAAATTCATCCTCACCGAGACCCTCACTGCTCCAGTACTAGCACCTCTCAATCCTCTCTCCTCAGAAACCCAGCCCCACAAACCAGGCTCTGGCCACCCCTCAAGGGACCCTGGAAAGGCTTCCACCTCAGCCTGCATGTGTGGTCTCTTCCCAGGGAGGCCTTTCTGGACCATTCTAGTCATCATGGCCATCCTAAGCACCTGCTGCTATTTTTATGAGTGATAATTGCATAGTGGTTATGTTTTTGTAAAGGGATGGTGAGGCAGAGGGAGGTCTTGTTTTTTAGAGATACCTACAGAAATATTTTTAGATAAAATAATACGATATCTGGGATCTACTTATAAGGAAATGGGAATGAGGGAAAACGTAGGGGCACAGATGAAGTGAGATTGGTTGAGAATCAATAATCATGAATGCTATGGGTTGAATGTCTGAGGCTTCTTTATACTATTCTGTCTCCTTGGGTTAAGTCTGTAAGTTTGCATGATAAAAAATATAAATAAGTAATGTGGGCTCTCTGCCGGGCACCCTCTTTCCAGTGGTTCCTCATCCTTTCTGTACCAAGGGCATTTTGGCTTTTAGCAAAGTCTGTGGCCTTTTCACAGAATACATTCCAATATATAAAATAAAACACATAGGATTATTACATTTTACTGAAATATAGCTATCAAAATATTAGAGTAAATGTATGCTATAGTAGTATACCTTCAGTACTTCCTTATTAGCATACTAAATAGAAGATCTAGTGGCTGGTCTAATACTATCATAATTTCAAAAGAACAAGGTACACATGTGATTGTTTGCAATCTGCTATGCCTGTAACAGGCTCTGAGAATATCCATGATTCCTCTTGCTGACAGAGTTGAGGGTTCTGCTATCCCAATGGTGATTTGTTCCCTTCATGCAAGATGGAAGGAAATACCCCATTTGCATTAGAGGTTAAGTGAAAATGGGGCAATTTCCACCCCATCCAAACTCATGGACTCCTTGCATTCTGTTACCCTTGGGGGTTCTAGGAACTCCAGGTTAAGAAACTACTATACTCTACTGTAGCCCTACTGTTTTACTCTCCTCACAGCACCTGCCACTCTGTCATTTGGTTTATTTGTAGCAAGTTTGCTTATTTATTGCTGACTCCCCACCCCACACTTCCAGGAGTGTTCAGACTGCTTGCAAATCACCTCTCTCTGGGGCTTTCTTTCTTTCACCCATCACTAATCCTCAGAGCTGGGAAGGGAGAGTGACACATAGCAGTTACACAACTTTGTAGAAAAAAAAAATTTTTTTAATAGCAATAAGGCTAATATTTATGGACAGTTTACTCTGTACTGGGCACATAAAGTCCACTCTGGGTAGATTAACTCATTACGTACCCACTAAGTGCTATGAAGCTGGGGTCTATTACTTTCCCTGATCCTGCAGATGAGGAAATTGAGTCACTGTATTTGGAAACCCAAAGTGTAGACTATGAGAGTCAAGGTCAGGAAAACCACAGGACTGAACCATCCCATCTCGTACAAGCTGACCCCATAGGTAAGAAAATTGGCCCCCGAGTTCTCCTCCATCAAGGTTACATTGAGAACAAGTGCTTGCCATCACTTTTCATGAAGTAAGAGACTTATATGTATCTTCTGTATCCAATCTCCATCAGCCCTTTGGAAAATCATAGCAAATCCTAATTGGCAATATTTACACAACCCTTGCCATGATCTACTTACAAGTATTTGATTAAATTATACAAACCAGCAACAATGAGCAGAATCTGACTCTATTACAGAGTTTTCCATCTCTCAAAAGCAACAAAATATTTTTCTAAAAAGTCACATTCTGGAGTTGCACTCATCTCTACTCATTTACTCATCTGCTGCATCTTTTTATTTTGTGGTTGGCTGGTTCTAGGTAGCAGGTAGTCAACAGAGGCCCCAAATTCAGAACAATTATCCCTGTCTTCACCACTCCACAGAATGGTGGATGCCATGGAGAAAATAAGACAGGGGTGGAATTTCTCTGTTATCTGAGGAAGTGAATCATCTTTGGCTTAATCATTTTGATTAAGTGAATCAATGTTGTGGCTCTTAGCTGAGGCCAGCTTGAAAAACGTCAGGAAGAGGTTAAGAGTCATGTTATCCAATAGAAAATCTTCAGGTTTGGTAATACACTGTCAGCCTCCACAGCCATGATGTGACTGTTAATTTAACTGAAAGTACTGGTATGTCCTTTTTCTAGTTAGTTAGTGTTGGTTGCTCAGTCATGTCTGACTCTTTGCGACCCCGTGAACTGTAGCCCGGCAGGCTCTTCTGTCCATGGGATTCTCCAGGCAAGAATACTGGAATGGGTAGACATTCCCTTCTCCAGGGGAGCTTCCCGACCCAAGGATCAAACCCGGGTCTCCTGCACTGGCAGGCAGATTCTTTACTGTCTAAATCACCAGGGCAGCCCGTTGTTTTGCTAATCCCGCTCTTAATTCTCTGGAAAGAAAGTGAACTTGCTCGGTCATGTCCAACTCTTTGCAACCCCATGGACTGCAAAGGTCTGCCAGGCTCCTCCGTCCATGGAATTTTCCAGGCAAGAGCACTGAAGTGGGTTGCCATTTCCTTCTCCATGGGATCTTCCTGACACAGGGATATTATTCTCTGGAGGAGGGGACAAACAAAACACAAAACTCACCCATGTTATCAAAAGCTGAAAGATGCCGTTGAGGACCCGCAGTCTCATTGGATGGCTGATGGCAGCCGGGATGTCTGTGGTGAGGAAGTGGTTGCCAAAAACCCATAGTCCAACACCCACGAAGGCCACGCA
Source organism: Muntiacus reevesi (assembly GCF_963930625.1). Classification (NCBI taxonomy): domain Eukaryota; kingdom Metazoa; phylum Chordata; class Mammalia; order Artiodactyla; family Cervidae; genus Muntiacus; species Muntiacus reevesi. The sequence continues at coordinate 100,635,480 of NC_089253.1, forward strand.
AACTGTAGCAAGGAGCAGGAGGAGGAAGGAAATCAACATCCTGCTGTTTCTACCATGGGAGAGGCCAAGAGGAGACTGTGCTCAGGACAGGACCATTTGACACAGCTGGGAGCTGGCAGGCTTGCTCCACTTATACTTGCACCGCCTGCACTCCCCACCTTCCCAGGTGTTGCAAGCATTGGTCCAGCTAGGTGAGTCACAAACTCAAGTGAGGGCCTGGTTCTAGGACAAGGCCCGTACAAAGGAGGAAGCGGCTTGTGTAACCTGACCCAGCTGGAAAGGAGAGCTCCAAAGTCCAAGCTTGCATCTAGCACTGCTACTAGAAATGGCCTTGGCTAAGTGACTGCAAGGAGATCAAACCAGTCAGTCCTAAAGGAAATCAGCTCTGAAGATTCATTGGAAGAACTGATGCTGAAGCTGAAGATTCAATACTTTGGCCACCTGATATGAAGAGCCAGCTCATTGGAAAAGATCCTGATGCTTGGAAAGACTGAAGGCAAAAAGAGAAGAGGGCAGCAGAGGATGAGAGAGTTGGATGGCATCACTGACTCAATGGACATGAGTTTGAGCAAACTCTGAGAGATAGTGAAGAACAGCAGAGCCTAACATGCTGTAGTCCATGAGGCTGCAGAGTCGGATGCAACTTAGAGGCTGATCAATAACAAAGTGACTGTGGACATCACCCACACTCTTCCTTCCAACAACACTCTGATCATATCACCACCTCCTAATTCCACTCTGGTTGCACTTACTAATCCTCAACCTGCCAGAGGCCCCAGGGCATTGGCACTTACTATTCCCTGTGCAACATTCTTCCCTGAGACTTCAGCTGGCCTCAATTGCTCCCCTACTATGAGTCTCTGCTCAAATGTCACCTTCTGAGTGAGGCCAACCCTGGTCACCTTATTTAACACTGTAAGTCCCCACCAGTATTCCTATACCCACCCTGGCCCACCTGCATGCTCTGTTGCTATGGCCTTTATCATTGTCTGGGATACCACATGCTTCACTTGTTCACATATTACCTTGAATGTAACCTATGTGAGGACAGGAATTTTTGTCTTGTTCCTTGCTTTCTCCTCAAAGGCTAGATCAAGGTTTGGTACTTAGTGGATGCTCAGCAACATCTACTGAATGAAAGAATGAATGAATAGGCTTTGTCCTTTTCATCATAAAGCAGAGAAGAAAAAACTGAACTCATCTGTCTTTCCAGACTGGGTCAGAGATTGATATCAGCATTCAGAATCTTCCGTAACAACACTATCCCTCATCCTCTGTAATAATGATGATGTCTGCCATGTCTCCCACCTCCCCCACCCTCATGTCAGGGCAGTGGTTTTTAAACAAGGGGATTTTACCCTGCCCCCTGGACACATCTGGTCATGTCTAGAGACATTTTTGGTTTTTGCCATTCCATGGGGTGGGAACTGGCACTGACATCTTGCGGGTGGACCCCAGAGATGTTGGGAAATATCGTACAGTGCACAGAATGGTCCCCAGAACGAGGAATATTCTGGTCCAATGTATCAATAGTGTTGAGGTTGAAAAACCCTGAGTTAGTAAGACTTGGAGTTATATCCTGCTGAATGCCAGCATTCTGATAATGAGCAAGTTATACTCTCTGACCCCCCATTTCCAAATCTATAAAATGGGAAGGATAATAATAGCACCCCCATGGAGCTGTTGGGTGCAACAAAGGCACTGTGTCTGTAAGCACCTAGCCTGAGCCTGGGTGTTTTGTTGTTCAATTGCTAAGTCATGTCCCACTCTTTGTGACCCCAAGAACTGCAGCACTCCAGGCTTCCCTGTCCTTCACCATTTCCCAGGGTTTGCTCAAATTCATGTCCATTGAGTCAGTGATGCCATCCGACAATCTCATTCTCTCTCATCCCCTTCTCCTGGGTGTGGTAACACTCAACAGATTTCAGAGAGCAAGGCTGAGACAAGGTCTATAACAAAAGACAAAATAGGACATTATATAATGATAAAGGGATCAATACAAAAGGAGGAATATCATTCATTAACATATATGCACCTAATATAGTAAATAATTAGGCAAATATTTACAGACATAAAGGAAGAAACTGATAATAATATTATAAAATTAGGGGACTTTAACAGCCAACTTACATCAATGGACAGACCACCCAGACAGAAGATCAATAAGGAAGTAGTGACACACAAATTGGAAGTTGAAATGAATGTCTACAGGACATTCCAACCAAAAACAAGAGGACACACATTCTTTTCAAGTGCATATAGAACATTTTCTAGAACAGATCACATACCAGGGGGAAAAAACCAAGACTCAACAAATTAAGATTATAGAAATTACGTTAAGTATTTTTCTGAACACAATAGTATAAAACTGGAAGTCAAATACAGGAAGAAAATGGGGAAATTGCAAACATGTGGAGACTAAACCATATACTACTAAAAAATGTGATCTTAGAGAAAATGCTTTAATTTTTCACTGTTGAGCATGATGTTAGCTTTTAGGCTTTATTATGTTAAGGTAAGTTCCCATTACACCAACTTTGTAGAGAGTTTTTATCATGAATGAATGATGACTTTTGTCAAATGTTTTTTCTATATCTATTGACATGATCATGTGATTTTTATTAATGTTATGTGGTGTGTCACACTGACTGATTTGCAAATACTGAACCATCCTCGTATCCCTGGAATAAATCCTACTTGATCCTAATGCATAATTCTTTCAGTGCATTGTTAAATTTGATTTGCTAACATTTTGTTGAGCAGTTTGCATCTATGCTCATCAGGGATAATGGCCTATAAATTTTTGTGTGTAACTTTGGTTTTGGTATCTGGGTAATGCTGGCCTCGTAGAATGAGTTTGGAAGCATTCATTCTCTTGATGTTAACTCTTTAAATATTGATCAAGTTCACCCGTGAAGCTTTTTGGTCTTTGACTTCAGCTTATTGATAGTTTTTAAATTACTCATTCTGTTTCATTACTATTAATGAGTGGTAATAAATAATAAATAAGGAATAATGAGTAGTAATAAATAATAAAAATCTGGTCTACTCAGATTTTTCTGTTTTTCCTGATTCAGTCTTGGAAGATGATATGTTTCTTCTAAATGGCCCAAATTGTTGTCATATAATTGTTCTCAGTATTTTCTTATGATTGTTCGCATTTCTGTGATATTGGTTGTAACTTCTCCTCTCACTTCTAATTTCAGTCCTCTCTCCTTTGTTCTGGTGCATCACCATTTCTTTTCTCTTGTTTCTATCTTTCTCCAAGCAATTTTCAACATCTGACATACTGTGTATTTCTACATATTCACTTGCTATGTCTCATCTATGAAATTAAAAGACACTTGCTCCCTGGAAGAAAAGTTATGACCAACCTTGACAGCATAATAAAAAAGCAGAGACACAAAGGTCTGTCTAGTCAAAGCTATGGTTTTTCCAGTAGTCATATTTGAATGTGAGATCTGGACTATAAAGAAAGCCGAGCACCAAAGAACTGATGCTTTTTAACTGTGGTGTTGGAGAAGACTCTTGAGAGTCCCTTGGACTGCAAGGAGATCCAACCAGTCCACCCTGAAGGAAATCAGTCCTGAATATTCATTGGAAGGACTGACGCTGAAACTGAAGCTCCAATACTTTGGCCACCTGATGCAAAGAGCTGACTCATTTGAAAAGACCCTGATGCTGGGAAAAATTGAAGGCGTGAGGAGAAGGGGACAACAGAGGATGAGATTTTTGGATGGCATCACTGACTCAATGGACATGAGTTTGAATAAACTCTGGGAGTTGGCGATGGACAGGGAGGCCTGGCGTGCTGCAGTCCATGGGGTCACAAAGAGTCTGACATGACTGAGTGACTGAACTGAACTGATGTCTCCTCAGAATTATCCAGTGACTTCCCTCCTCACCCTTAAGAAAAGCCAAACTAATCACAGTGGCTGAGAAAACTACCATGAACAGTTTCAGTTACCCCCCCCCCAACCTCTTTTCATCCTATTTATCTCCTCAGTCACTCTGCCACTCATATTGGGCTCCTTGTTGCTCCTTGAAGGCATCGGGCTGCTTCCTGCCATAGAGCCTTTGTACTTGCTCTTTCTTCTGTTCATTAGGTTCATCTCACAGATACCTGCATGGCTAGCACTCTCATTTCTTTCAGAATTTATGATCAGATAGGTCTTCCTTAACTTCCTATTTGTAATTCCATCAATTTCCCTCTGCACTAGAACTCCTCATTCTCTTTTTACTGCCTAGCATATATCACCTTTAATCATACCATGATTTATCTTATTTACTTCATGAATACTGTAAGTTTCATGAAAACAGGTGTTTTTGACTCTCTTAAAATCATGTAAAGTGTCTCAGTAAACAGTGGTTGAATGAATGAACAGAAGACTGAAAAATAGGAAATGCAAAGGCGAAGTTGTAAGGGATTTTAAGAAAATATTAAAATTCTAATTTGGCCTGGTTCCTTCTGAGATGCCTGATTGCATTGCTACAGTATTGTGGATACAGTGGTGTGGCATTTCCTGCCTTAAATGCTAGCTCAATGCTGATTTTGCTAAAGGGAAGGAACCATTACATTTTACATGGTGGTAATGACTAACTTTCCCTCTATCTCCCAGATAATATTGTTTTGGGCCTTCACCACCACCAAAGGATCACTTCCAGATTTCTCAGCTGGGCTTTTCCCTTTGACAACCCAGGGGATTCTACTCCTACAGACTTACGCATTTCCTGATTGCTGTTCACTCTCACATAACAGACATTTGGAGGCAGAGGAAAGGGAAGTCAAAGTTTCAGTTAATGACCTCTGTTGCTTTGGTGTTTAGGAGGCAAAATCATCTGTTGAGAGAGGGTTGAGCTAGGATAGAGATGATGAAATATGAACCATCACTGATGAGATTGGGAAAGATGACTGATGACAGAAAAGAGAGTGGTTGAGCAGGATAAATGTGTTTGGGAAAAACACAGTATTTAAGATGTTTGAAGCAGGTTTAGAAAAATGCATCATTTGTGGTTTAAAATTTAAATGATTAACAAAATACATTTTAAAATTTCAGCCTCACCAATATCTTTAAAAATGTATATGTAGTACATATATACAATGGAATATTACTCAGTCATAAAAAAGAATGAATTTGAGTCAACTCTAGTGAGGTGGATGAACCTAGAGCCTACTATACAGAGTGAAGTAAGTCAGAAATAGAAAAACAAATATAGTATGTTAACACATATATATGGAATCTAGAAAAATTATATTGATGAACCTATCTGCAAGGAAGGAATGGAGACACAGTTGTAGAGAATGGACTAGTGGACACAGTGGGGGAGGGAAAGAGTGGGATGAATAGAGAAAGTAGCATCCACACATAGACTATCTTGTGTAAAACGGATAGCTGATGAGAAGTTGCTATATAACAAAGGGAGCCCAATCTGGCGCTCTGTGATGGCCAAGAGGGGTAGGGTGTGGGCAGGGGATGGAGGCTCAGGAGGGAGGTGATATATGTATAATTATGGCTGATGCATGTTGTTGGATGGCAGAAACCAACAGAACGTTGTAAAAATTAAAAAACAAAAAATGCATGTTAAATATTGATATATATTTTTTCATACCGAAATACTTTAATGGGAATATCCAATCCTCACAAAGGTAAGGAAGCAAGAATATGTACATAAAGCTGTTAACCTTTCAGAACGCAATTCTATATGTATCAGAAGACTTAAAAATGCTTTATACCTTGAATGTTAGTAGTAACTATTAGGTTGGTGCCAAAGTACTTGCGATTTTGCAGTGTTGAAATTTGTGATTTGCTATTGGAATATATTCTTAAATAAATGTGGGTTATGTTATACATCTTTTTAATGCACACTTCTTGTTTTATGTTTTTTTGTTAATGACTTATTACTTGCTATTTATTTTAAATTTATTTGAGACTATAGAAAAGATGTTAGATAAAAAGCAAATTCCAGTAATTTTTTTATTCAAGTTCAAAATGGGTTATAAAGCAGCAGAGACAACTCACAACATCAACAATGCATTTGACCCACGAACTGCTAATGAACACAGAATGCAACGGTGGTTCAAAAAGTTTTGCAAAGGAGACAAGGGCCTTAAAGAAGAGGAGTGTGGTGACCAGTCATTGGAAGTTGAAAACAACCAGTTGAGAGGATCACTGAAGCTGATCCTCTTAGAACTACAGGAGAAGCTGCTGAAGAACTCAATGTCAACCATCCATGGTCATTTAGCATTTGAAGCAAATTGAAAAGGTGAAAAAGCTCAATAACTGGGTGCCTTGTGATCTGACCAAAAGTCAAACAAACTGTCATTTTGAAGTGTCATCTTATCTTATTCTACGCAAAATCAACAAACCATTTCTTGATCAAATTGTGACGTGTGATGAAAACTGAATTTTATATGACGACTGGTGATGACCAAGTTCAGTGGGGTTGCACCAAGAAGAAGCTCCAAGGCATTTGCCAAAACCAAACTTATACCAAAAAAAGATCATGGTCACTGCTTGGTGGTCTGCTGCCCATCTGATCCACTACCGCTTTTGGAATCCAGGTGAAACCATTGCATCTGAGAAGTTGCTCAGCAAATCAATGAGATGAACTGAAAACTGCAATGCCTGCAGCTGGCATTGGTCAACAGAAAGAGTGCAATTCTCTATGACAACACCCAACTGCACATCACACAACAAATGCTTCGAAAGTTAAATAAATTGAGCTAAGAAGTTTTGCCTCATCTGTCATATTCACTCAACCTTTTGCCAACTGACTACCATTTCTTCAAGCATCTTGACAACTTCTTGCAGTGAAAATACATTACAACCAGCAGGATGTAGAAAATGTTTTTCAAGAGTTTGCTGAATCCTGAAGCATGGATTTTCATGCTACAGGAATATATAAACTTATTTCTTGTTGGCAAAAATCTGTCGGTTGTAATGGTTCCTATTTTGATTAATAAAGATATGTGTGAGTCTAGTTATAATGATTTAAAATTCATGGTTCAAAGCTGCAATTACTTTTTCATCAACCTAATAAATATGCTCTGGGTCCTTTGGCCCAGTAATTACACATATTAAAAATATATTAAGGAAATATTGCAAAATACTAAAGAAAATTGTCTTATATATCAAGACAATCACTGTAGCACTTTTATAGCATTAAAATATTGGAAAACAACAAGTATACAGCAACAAATAAATAATTAAAAGGATAGGAACTATGATGCACACTTTTAAAATTACATCTAAAAGAACTACAAAAATGATTATACTGTAATATGAAAGAATAAAAGTAGAGTGAAAACAGACTATTCTAAAACACAATCATAATTTAAAAAAGGAAACAATACAACATTAAATACAGTTGTATATTAGAGAAGAGGTGAGAAGAGTCTTCCTTCTTCATATGACAACTAGAGAACAAACTTCAGAGCTATAACAAATTAAATGTAATCTGGGCAATTTGTTCAGTTCAATAAGCAAATATTGAGCCTAATAAATGCCAGGCAGTACCCTAGGTTCTATTATGTATAAATGGCATTTTGTGCTAAAGCTAAACAATTTCAAAAGGAAAACATGTGTTTCAAACATGAGACATTTGAGTCTTGACAAGAAAGGAAGGGAAAAAGGAGAGATAGAGGCAGAGAGGGAAGGGAAAAGGAAAGGTAGAAATTAGAAGTATTTTATTGAACTATCCCAGAGTTACAATATAGTTCTGCACTTCCTCAAAAATGCCATCATCCAAAGAAGCAAAGAATATACAGTGGAGAAAAGACAGTCTCTTCAATAAATAGTTTTGAGAAAACTGGACAGCCACAGGCAAAAAAGAAAAAAAGAAAGAAACTAGATCACTACCTCACACCATACACAGAAATCAACTCAAAACGGATTAAAGACTTGAATGTAAGAACTGAAACTACAAAACTCCTAGAAGAACACAGAGGCTGCATGCTCTTTGATGTAAGTCTTAGCAATATCTTTCTAAATATGTCTCCTCAAGCAAGGGAAACAAAAGCAAAATTAAACAAATGGGGCTACACTAAACTAAAAAACTTCTGTACAACAAATTGAAAAGATAACCTACCAAACAGAAGAAGATATTCACAAGCTATATATCTAATAAGGGATTAATATCCAAAATACAGAAAGAACTCATACAACTCAACAACTAAAGAGCAAACATTATCCAAAGGGCTGAGGGCCTGAAAAGGCATTTTTTCCAAAGAAGACATACAGTTGACCAACAAGCACATGAAGAGACATTTAACATCACTAGCTATCAGAGAAATACAAATGAAAACCACAGTAAGATACCAACTCATCCATATTAGAATGGCTATTATCAAAAAGACAAGATATAATAAGTGTTGGTGATGATGTGAAGATAAGGGAACCCTTGTACACTGTTGATAGGACTGTAAATTGATGCAGCCACTATGGGAAACAGTGTGGAGGTTCCTTAAAAAATTAAGAATAGAACTACCATATGATCCAGTTACCCCCCAAACAAGGTATTTATCCAAGAGTATGAAAACACTAATGATAAAGAAACTGCCTGCCAATGCAAAAAACATAATAGATACAGGTTCAATTTCTGGGTTGCCATGATTCCCCTAGAAGAAGGCAACCCACTCCAGTATTCTTACCTGAAGAATCTCATGGACCGAGGGGTCTGGTGGGCTATGCTCCATAGGATTGCAAAGAGTCAGACACACTGAAGCAACTTAGCACACAGCATGAAAACACCAGTTTGAAAAGATACATGCATGCACCCTTATGTTCATCACATTAGGTATGATTGCTGAGATATGAAAATCACTGAAGTTCCCAATGAATGAACAGATGAAGAAGCGTATGTGTATCTACTCAATCATTTAGTTGTGTCCTACTCTTTGCGACCCAATGGACTGTAGCCCACCAGTCCTCTGTCCATGGAATTTTCCAGGCAAGAATACTGGAGTGGGTTACCATTTCCTGCTCCTGGAGATCTTTCCAACCCAGGAATCGAACCCATGTCTCCTGCATTGCAGACACTGGCAAACAGATTCTTTACCACTAGTGTCACCTGAGAAAAACTGCAAGATATCATTATTTTTATGACTGAGTAGTAGTTTGTTGTGTGTGTGTATACATATATATGTGTGTATGAAGTCATATATATAAACACACACACAATGGAATACTACTCAGCCATAAAAACAATGAAAGCTTACCATTTGCAACAACATGAATGGACCTTGAGAGCATTATGCTAAGTGAAAAAAATCTGATGCACAAAGACATATAATGTCACTCATATGTATAATATTACATAAAAATGAATAAGTAAAAATAAATGGACAAACCAACCCAAATAAAAAGAAACGCATAAATATAGAGATTAGAGTAGTGGTTACCAGAGGTAACGGGAGGATGTGGAGGGTGAAATGGGTAAAGAAGTCAACTACATGGTGATAGATGGAAATTACACTGTATACAGAAGTAGAAATATAATAGTGCTATACTGTATACAGAGGTGGAAATATTAATGCTGAATATATGAAACATATAATGTTACATAAATCAGTAATACCTGAATAAAAAATAAATCTAATTTTTAAAATGATTTTTAAAATGCCATCATCACCTGCAGTCCTGAAATCAGTCCCCAAACAAATGTCATCAGTGATATACAAATTCTAGACACCATTTCTCTAATGATATTTGCTCCAAATCTACAGATAGGTTCCCATTCACACGATTGTTTAAGGATAGGGAAATAACACTAGCACTCAAAAATCAGAAAAATAAAAACATAAAAAATAAATAGACCCAATTTGGAGAAAAATATGGACATCCTCAAAAATCAACCCACCTTGTTGATCAAAAATGTTCATAATTATTCAAAACTAACTCAATATACTCAAAAATAATCATTAATGGATTTATATTGATATTTATGGTCACATAATTTTCATTTTATGTCACTTATTATTAATATTAAATAATTGCTATTGTTGTTGTTCCGTTTCTAAGTCATGTCCAACCCTTTACAATCCCATGGACAGCAGCACACCAGGCTTGCCCGTCCTTTACTGTCTCCTGGAGTTTGTTCAAACTCATGTCCATTAAATTGGTGATGCCATCCAACCATCTCATTCTCTGTTCATTCTCTGTTGCCTCCTTCTCCTCCTGCCCTCAATATATCTCAGCATCAGGGTCTTTTCCAATGGATCAGCTCTTCACCTCAGGTGACCAAAGTATTGGAGCTTCAGCTTCAGCATCAGTCCTTCCAATGGACATTCAGGGTTGATTTTCTTTTAGTATTGCTAGTTTGATCTCCCTGCTGTCCAAAGGACTCTCAAGAGTCTTCTCCTGCACTACAATTCGAAAGGATCAATTCTTCAACTCTCAGTCTTCTTTATGGTCCAACTCACACATGTACATGACTGTATATGACTACTGGAAAAACCATAGCTTTGACTATACAAACCTTTGTTGGCAAAGTGATGTCTTTTTATTTTTAATATGTTGTCTAGGTTTGTCATAGCTTTTCTTTCAAAAAGCAAGCGTCTTTTAATTTCATGTTTGCAGTCACCATCTGAAGTGATTTTGGAGCCCCCCAAAATAAAATCTGTCACTGTTTCTACTTTTTCCCCTTCTATCTGCATGAAATGATGGGACAAGATGCCATGATCTTAAGTTTTTGAATGCTGAATTTTAAACCAGATTTTTCCCTTTCCTCTTTTCATCCTCATTAAGAGGTTCTTTAGTTCCTCTTTATTTTCTGTCATTACAGTGGTGTCATCTGAGTATCTGAGGTTGTTGATATTTCTCCCAGCAATCTTGATTCCAGCTTCTGATTCATCCAGACTGGCATTTCCTATGATGTACTCTGCATAGAAGGTAAATAAACAGGGTGACACTATATAGCCAGATGGACTCTTTCCCAATTTTGAACCAGTCCATTTTTACATGTCTGTCTCTAACTGTTGCTTTTTGACCTGCATACAAGTTTGCAGATATTGGCAATTTGATCTCTGGTTCCTCTGACTTTTCTAAATCCAGCTTATACATGTGGAAGTTCTTACTTCACGTACTGTTGAAGCCTAGGTTGAAGGATTTTGAGCATTACCTTACTAGCATATGAAATGAGCACAAATGTCCAACAGTTTGAACAGACTTTGGCATTGCCCTTCTTTGGGAATGAAAATGGACATTTTCCAGTCCTGTGGCCACTGTTGAGCTTTTCAAACTTGCTGGCATATTGAGTGCAGCACTTTAACAGCATCCTCTTTTAGGATTTGAAATAGCTCAACTGGAATTCCATCACCTCCACTAGCTTTGTTTGTAGTGATGTTTCCTAAGTCTCACTTGACCTTGCACTCCAGGATGTCTGGCTCTAGGTGAGTGATCACACCATCATGGTTATCTGGGTCATTAAGACCTTTTTTGTACAGTTCTTCTGTGTATTCTTGCCACCTCTTCTTAATCTCTTCTGCTTCTGTTAGGTCCATACCATTTCTGTGCTTTATTGAACCCATCATTGCCTGAAATGTCCCCCTGGTATCTCTAATTTTCTTGAAGAGATCTCTAGTCTTTCCCATTCTGTTGTTTTCCTCTATTTCTTTGCATTGATCACTGAGGAAGGCTCTCTTATCTCTCCTGGCTATTCTTTGGAACTCTGCATTCAAATGGGAATATCTTTCCTTTTCTCCTCTGATTTTCACTTCTTTTCATTTCACAGGTATTTGTAAGGCCTCCTCAGACAACCATTTTGCCTTTATGCATTTCTTTTCCATGAGGATGGTCTTGGTCCCTGTCTCCTGTACAATGTCACGAACCTCCGTCCATAGTTCATCAGGCTCTCTATCAGATCTAGTCCCTTAAATCTATTTCTCACTTCCACTGTATAGTCATAAGGGATTTGATTTAGGTCATACCTGAATGGTCTAGTGGTTATCCCTACTTTCTTCAATTTAAGTCTGAATTTGGCAATAAGGAGTTCATGATCTGAGCCACAGTCATTTCCCATTCTTGTTTTTTGCTGACTGTATAGAGCTTCTCCATCTTTGGCTGCAAAAAATATAATCAATCTGATTTCAGTGTTGACCATCTGGTGATGTCCATGTGTAGAGTCTTCTCTTGTGTTGTTGGAAGAGGGTGTTTGCTATGACCAGTGTGTTCTCTTGGCAAAACTCTATTAGCCTTTGCCCTGCTTCATTTCATATTCCAAGGCCAAATTTGCCTGTTACTCCAGGTGTTTCTTGACTTCCTACTTTTGCATTCCAGTCCCCTATAATGAAAAGGACATCTTTTGGGGGTGTTAGTTCTAAAAAGTCTTGTAGGTCTTGATAGAACTGTTCAACTTCAGCTTCTTCAGTGTCACCTGTTGGGGCATAGGCTTGAATTACCGTGATATTGAATGGTTTGCCTTGGAAACAAACAGAGATCATTCTGTCATTTTTGAGATTACATCCAAGTACTGCATTTCAGACACTTTTGTTGACAATGATGGCTACTCCTTTTCTTCTAAGGGATTCCTGCCCACAATAGTAGATATAATGATCATCTGAGTTAAATTCACCCATTGCAGTTCATTTTAGTTCGCTGATTCCTAGAATGTTGACATTCACTCTTGCCATCTCCTGTTTGACCACTTCCAATTTGCCTTGATTCATGGACCTAACATTCCAGATTCCTATGCAATATTGCTCTTTACAGCATCGGACCTTGCTTCTATCACCAGTCCCATCCACAACTGGGTCTTGTTTTTGCTTTGGCTCCATCCCTTCATTCTTTCTGGAGTTATTTCCCCACTGATCTCCAGTAGCATATTGGGCACCTACCGACCTGAAGAGTTCCTCTTTCAGTATCCTATCATTTTGCCTTCTCATACAGTTCATGGGGTTCTCAAGGCAAGAATACTGACGTGGTTTGCCATTCCCTTCTCCAGTGGACCACATTCTGTCAGACCTCTCCACCATGACCTGACCATCTTGGGTGGCCCCACACAGCATGGCTTATTTTCACTGAGTTAGACAAGACTGTGGTCCGGTGATCAGATTGGCTAGTTTTCTGTGATTATGGTTTTAGTGTGTCTGCCCTCTGATGCCCTCTTGCAACACCTACCATCTTACTTGGGTTTCTCTTACCTTGGACGTGGGGTATCTCTTCACGGCTGCTCCAGCAAAGCGCAGCCGCTGCTCTTTACCTTGGAAGATGGGGTATCCGCCCCTCCTGACCTTGAACATGGAGTAGCTCCTCTCAGCCCCTGTCCCTGTGTTCCCTAATAGCTCAGTTGGTAAAACAGTATGATACGGGCATAAAAGCAGATCACCGTGAGCAATGGAACTGAATGGAACTGAACTGGGTTCCATTTAGAGACCCCAAATATAAACTCACCCATACATAGCCAACTAATACAACAATGGAACCAAGAATATACTGGGGGAAGGATAATCTCTTCAATAAATGCATTGCTCAAATAAACAAAAACTCTTTGGTAACTTCATTAATTTCAAAATATTAAAGGAGTCCTCAAACTAAAAAGTTTGAGAATCACTAATATATACATATAAATAAATCTCTTCCCCTTACCTATTTATTCCTCCAGTCACCAGTTTCCCTGACCAGAGGCAGCCCCTCTTGATAGTTTCCTATGTGTTACATGCATATGTAAGTAAATGTGTCATGTATTTTTTCTTTTTATAAATGGCAGTTTATTATTCACACTGACCAAAATTTCTGAAATAAGGAAAAGTAATTACCATCATTTCATCACACTTTTCAACTCCTCCTTCTCCATGTCCTTGGAAACACATTGTGTGTCTACTCTTCCAGAAATTACTGAGTCTTTCAAAGACACATACACTTCTCTTTGGATGCCCATCTGCCAATGACAGGGTAATAAAAATGTATATCATATCTATGATTATAAGAAAATTTCCATTTTTAATATTTTAATATCACCTTATCTTTGAGCTAATAAGACAGTTCTAAGTAATTAGAACACTAAGTCACTTTCTTCTCTTTAGGGCTGTAGTAACAATGCCAGCATAACCAGAATGTAACCCAAAGAGATGTATGAAATCTAGCCAAAGAAAATATCCTTCTTTAACTGTCTCTGGTACATTCTTTTTTTTTTTTTTTTCCCCATTTATTTTTATTAGTTGGAGGCTAATTACTATATAATATTGTAGTGGTTTTTGGTCATACATTGATATGAATCAGCCATGGATGGGATTCCCCATCCCGATCCCCCCTCCCACCTCCCCCTCCACCCGATCCCTCTGGATCCTCCCAGTGCACCAGGCCCGAGCACTTGTCTCATGCATCCAACCTGGGCTGGTGATCTGTTTCACCATAGATAATATACACATTTTGATGCTGTTCTCTGGAAACATCCCACCCTCACCTTCTCCCACAGAGTCCAAAAGTCTGTTCTGTACATCTGTGACTCTTTTTCTGTTTTGCATATAGGGTTATCATTACCATCTTTCTAAATTCCATATATATGTGTTAGTATACTGTAATGGTCTTTATCTTTCTGACTTACTTCACTCTGTATAATGGGCTCCAGTTTCATCCATCTCATTAGAACTGATTCAAATGAATTCTTTTTAATGGCTGAGTAATATTTCATGGTGTATATGTACCACAGCTTCTTTATCCATTCGTCTGCTGATGGGCATCTAGGTTGCTTCCATGTCCTGGCTATTATAAAAGTCTCTGGTACATTCTTAATTATTTCTAGCTTAACGTTTCTATTCTTTCTTTAATCTGCACATAATCTGAAATTTAACCCTTCCATTGAGATTTTTTATTAAAGTTGATTTATAATGTGTTAATTTCTGCTGCCCAGCAAAGTGATTCAGTTATATAAATACATACATCCATTTTTACATTTTTTTCCATTATGGTTTATCACAGGATATTGAATATAGCTCCTTGTGCTATTACAAGGGAACTCCCATAAATCTATCAGCTGATTTCTCTCCAATGAGTTTACTATCAATTACTCTATACTGTTCAGAAAACTATTTGATTTTTTTTCAAATAGCTAATCTCTTCTATTTGTAAGGCCCTGTTTCTCTTTTATACTTTTTTTCTTTCATTGGTTTATTTACTCAATTGGATATATTTATTTTATAAATTTGAATAATTCTAGTATCTGAAGTTCCTGGGAATTAACTCCCGTGATTTGTCTTGCAGGACATGGATTGAGGTTATGTCCTTCCAGACAAATGTTGCATTTGCTTCTACCAGGTGTCAAACGATTCATGTTTATGGTAATTTATTGGTTTGGTTTTTACTAAAGTATGTGGAAAATATAAATTTGAACCCCTAAACCATGTAAGAATAATCCTGTATTTACCATTCACCATGAAGTACTTTTTTTCAGTCGGTACCGGACTAAGAAAGTTATTTTCTAGTCCACCCTGTTCACTGTTGCTGCCACTGCAGATATCTGCTTTGTACACACCCCTAGTAGGCATAAGGCCATGTCTCCCTTTCTTGTAAGGCCATTAAAAACTAAGCACATTGGTTACTGAGACCTACAAACCCTTTCTAGTTTTCATTTTACTCTTGAGTTTTGGCCCTGGGAATTTCCCCTCTTTTCTTGCAAATTCTTGTAACTATGCATTGAAAAGAATGCCTGTTGTGGTTTGTCCAGTATTTCTAGATTTTTTGCATTGGAAAAGGTACCAGATACTCTAGCCCACCATACTGCTAGAAACAGAAGTCTTCATCATACCTTGCTGATCAAGGTTATGTAACCTAAAGACAAAACCAAATTTATCCTCCAAATTATTTCTCAAATCTAAATCACCATATTTCTCCAATGTTGTAAGACAATGGAAAGGCAGAATCCCTTCTCAAATTTATTATTATCAACCTAATTTCCATATTCCTCTTATGAAAAACTGTAAATTGTAGAATTAGTCATGCTTTCCTCTTCCCTTGACTACTAAAGAGTACATAATCACAGTCAATGTTAAAAATCTATATTCAGCATTTCTTTTCTCAGCCTTCCAGGCAGTTTCACCATCCGAGGCTTCTTGCTCTGGCCTTCCCCTGTGAAGCACCTGGTCTCAAGGGCCTCTTTTTCTCCCTCCTTGTTTACATATCTCCAGCCTCAGCTTCAAATCAGCTTTTCTCTCTCCCTCATTTTCTCTCACTCTTTCTCCTGCTTCTCCTCCCTCTCTCCCTTCTTCCCTCCCTCCAGTTGACTCCAGATTAGGTCTCTCTCTGGTTCCTTTTCTAAATGAACATATAAAAATTCATCTAGATGTTCAACTTATCTAAGGCTTTCCCATTTTTCCATTTTCCTTAGAAAGCAAAACAAAAAAACTCCTATACTGTCTCAGCTCTACATACTGAGAAGTACTTCTCATCCTCTTAAATCTCTTAGGGGACTTTAGGAAAAGATTAAATCTACTATGACCTTGTTCATTCTTGAACTTGAACTGGTAGTTCATCTCCTTCCCTTCCCACCACACTAGAAAGCCAAGTTTTATCTCGCTCTCCCTACAATTCTGACAGCTTCTCCTTCTTGTTCTACCTCAGTCTAACTCATACCATCCTGGTGACCCAGCTGGAATGTCTAAACCAACCCCTAAATGAAGTGAGGATGATTACTAATTACCATAAAAGATATATAGTAATCAGTGGCCTGATGTTCAGAGATGCCTAACTCTGACATACAGACCATGGGGTTTCCAAGGATAAAATTTAGAGTTTTGAGTGACTTTTATTACAAAGACAGAAATAAAAATATGAATTTTACAAACAAATACTTAATATAAACCAGAATATTCTAGTATCAAAACCTTTCAATTTCATGACTTTGCCCAAGTGGGCTGCAAGCCATTTACCTGAAAAATACCCCCAAATCTTTGGGGAATGTTGGCCACAAATGCTGAGCTAACATTAATTCCTTATAACCAGTAACACCACTCTGCAGTGTACCAGTCTGAGCAGGTGCTTATGTAAGTCAGGTGATAAGGAGTTCTAACCCAGTGTCAACTCATAGTACCAGAACTTTCCAAGTTTACATAGAGGTTTAGTGGGGTTCAGCCACATACACAATTCAGACAGATGGTCTTGACAAGACCTTACATTTTTAAGGCTGCATCTTTGAAATGGCTCTAACTATGGGATGGCGTGGGTAGAACATATTGGGGTGGCCAAAAAGTTTGTTCAGATTTTTCTGTAAAATGTTAAAAACCTAAACAAGATTTTTGGCCAATCCAACATATTCCAAGTACAGGGCAGGAAGTGAGGAGCTTTTGATTGTCGAGGTCTAGCTCTTGGGTCAACCAGCAGCGATGTCCTCCTCCACTTATACAAAGATCTTTGTTTTGTTCACTGATGTATCCCAAAAAACCTAGAACAAACTCTTCTGTAAAGTTTCAGATGGCAGATATCTTGTGGACTATACAGCTATTCAACTTGGCCTTCATAATTAGAAATCAGCTACAGATAATACATAAGCAAACAGGTGTGGCTGGGTCCAATAAAACTTTATTTATGGATATTAAAACCTGAATTGAATATAGTCTTCACCTATCACAGAATATCTTTCTTCATTTTATTTTTTCAACCACTTAAATATGTACGACAACAAAAAAATTCTTAGTTCACAGGCTCAACAAAAATAGGCAGTAGGCAGGATTTGGCCATGGGCCAGTTCGAAAACCACTGACCTAGAACATTGTAAGGGTGCTAATTGGAAGCTTTTATGCCAAAGTACTCAAGGGTACTTGAAAGTGCTACATTATTTTAAGTATATTAGGCATTACTTATACAATCATGCTTATGTTGTTACTATGTTTTCCAAGTGCAGAGGAAAATTTAACTCACTTTATACACTGTGAACTATGATATATTTAAATTAGTGAGACTAGAATAAGGATGTCCTCAGTAAAATAGTAGATGGTAAACTCTCCAAACCCTTCCAGTGTTGTAGGTCAGTGGTTTTCAAACTAACCCAAGTTTATCCAGCCTACTGCCTGTTTTTATATGTCCTGTGAACTAAGAGTGCTTTTTACATATCCAAGTAGTTGAAAAAATAAAAAGAAGAATATTCTGTGGTATGTGAAGACTACATTAAATTCAAGTTTCAAAAGTAGATGGTAAACAATTCTGGCTCCAAACAATTCATCCATCTCAAATTATACCTAACCAAGAAGACCAAGTTCCCAGCCTGAGCCTTGGATTTGATTTTATTACTGTTTAAAAAGCAGGTACTATCTGGAAGTCCAGTGGTTAGGAGTCGGTACTTTCACTGACTATGGGCCCAGAGTTAAATCTCTGGTTGGGGAACTAAGAGCCCACAAGCCACAAAGCATGGTCAAAGAAAAAATAAAGTTAAAAATAGCAACTAACAGGATCAGGAACTAAGCCAGTTATGATGACATGTACATTTCTGATTGACTCATACTGAAAAATAAGAGTTAGTTAATCTCAGTGGCATAGAAAAGGCTGCATGGAGCAAAAATATATACTACTGAACCTGGAGGATTATGTCAACATATTTTTAGCCTGTGGGCTGCATGAAGTAGAGAGCTCTGCTAAGGAGGTGGGGCCAGTTCCATTCCCACACTGGCTGGTTAGTTCAGGGATTATAGACACATTCTGCTCTCCTAAGACTAAAGCAAACATTTCTCAGTCCCAGCCAGGCACACTTAAAAGAAACAGGACCTTGGCATATAGTAGGTACTCAGGAAATATTTAAATGAATGGATGAATATATGGATAACTTTGAACTATTAGAGTAAAAAAACATGCATTCTAGTAAAGAGGCCATTAGCAAATATTATTTACTCTGTTCTTGTCTTTTCTGTTATGGGAAACATAAGAAGTATAAGCCCCACTGATTGGCCGCTTACTCATTCACTAATTTCACAATCACATTACGAAATACATATGTTACAGAAACTCTTCAAGGAGCTGGGCCTACAAAGCTAAGACACCAGAGGGGTGTACACTAACTCTCATGGGTTCTAGGCACTTCTGTCTTCATGGGTCCCTTCCTCCAATAAAACAATATTAAAAGTTTTACCTTGTGTTAATATAAACACAAACATACTCAGACTGGATTCATTATTATACTCATGTGTGCAATGTGTGCTAAGTCACTTCAGTCCTGTCCAACTCTGTGACCCTATGGACTGCAACTTATCACGCTCCTCTGTCCCTGGGATTCTCCAGGCAAGAATACTGGAGTGGATTGCCACGTCCTCCTCCACAGCATCTTCCTGATCCAGGGACTGAACCCACATCTCTTATGTCTCCTGTACTGGCAGGCGGGTTAAGATCAGCTCCACCTGGAAAGTCCATTATACTCATGGTTATCATTATTTTCATTATTTCTTCTGAATTTAAATGAAATTAAGACTACAACAATGGGGTGGGCCCCCGAAAGTATCGTGGACCCTGGGTATCGTGTCCACTGAGCCTTATAAAAGGGTCAGCCCCACAACAGTCTCTGTCTTCCTGCCATCTCTCCTGAATGATTCAGTCTAAACATTAATTGAAGGGGCTGAGCAAGATAGGTGGGTGGGATTCCAGAGTGTGGGAGTCCTGCAGGGTAATTTTAGAGAACTTCCAAGGTGGGAGGGAGGGCCTGTGGTGACGGGGTAAGGAAGGCAGCTGTGTGGAGGGACAGTGACAGCTGTGGGAGGCATTAGGATCTGAGCAGAGTGAGGAGCAAATCTAGTTGTGAATCGGGGTCACCATAGCGATGGCAGGAGAGCTGAGCGGGAGCACAGGAGGAGAGGGACCTCACCGCTCAGTGCAGGCTGCCAAAGCCTGAGTGGACTAAGGCAGATGTCCACGCAAGGGTGCTAGGTGGAGGCAGTGGCCCATTAAGAAGCCACTGGGGATCAAGAGGGACTCTGGGAAGGCTAGGGGAGCAGAATAAACAGGCAGGTGTGGGGCCAAGCAGGATGCGGAGGACATTAGCACAGTCCGGTGTGGGATGTCAGAGCCTGGGCAGGGTGGATCAAGGGAAGTACTGTCAAACTGGGGACAATGTGATAACAGATTTGATAAATACTGATGAAAACAGATTTAGTTCAGTTCAGTCCAGTCGCTCAGTCGTGTCCGACTCTTTGCGACCCCATGAATCACAGCACACCAGGCCTCCCTGTCCATCACCAACTCCCAGAGTTTACCCAAACTCAAGTCCATCGAGTCAGTCACGCCATCCAACCATCTCATCCTCTGTCATCCCCTTCTTCTCCTGCCCCTAATGCCTCCCAGCATCAGGGTCTTTTCCAGTGAGTCAACTCTTTGCATGAGGTGGCCAAAGTATTGGAGTTTCAGCTTCAGCATCAGTCCTTCCAATGAACACCCAGGACTGATCTCCTTCAGAATGGACTGGATGGATCTCCTTTCAGTCCAAGGGACTCTCAAGAGTCTTCTCCAACACCACAGTTCAAAAGCATCAATTCTTCGGCACTCAGCTTTCTTCACAGTCTAACTCTCACATCCATACATGACCACTGGAAAAACCATACCCTTGATTAGACGGGCCTTTGTTGGCAAATACTCAATAAATAAAATAGGAATCCATGAGGCCACACTGATATAAATGAATGAATCTGTTAACTGATTGATTTATAAGGAAAAGAGAAAGCTTTTCCCCATAGCAGAATGCCAACTGATAAATGTAGAATGAATAAGCTAAATATGAAAATCACTATCTGGCAATCAACTTAATAATATTGATTCAGACAAGAATAATCAATGGATGCCAAAACTGACGGGTGAACATTTCATGCAGAATGGAATATTCAAATAGTCTCAAAGTACCTCCCACAAAATACTAACTATAAAGGGGGAAAGAACACTTCAACAATAAGGAAGGGTGATCAAAGCGAATGTCACCATTAATAAAAAAAACTGGAATTGTGCACCACCTATTGGAGGCAGTGAGAAGATCATCATTGCTGTGATATTCCTGCCAAAAAAAAAATAATAATAATTTTAAAGCCTGACTGAAATGTAATTACGATATCAGACAAATTCAAACTTATGTACATTCAACAAAAATAACTGCCTTGCAATTTAGTAAACTGTGAGGGCTCCGACAGTCGAGGAAAGCTTGAGGAAGTCCCCTATTTGAAGAAAGCTAGACATGACAACTAACTGCAATACACAATCCTGGACTTGTGGGTGAAACTTGAAGGTATCTGCAGATTATATTGCATTGATTATATCAATGTTATTTCCTGATTTTGATGACTGTGTTATCATTAGGTAGTAGGATGTCCCTGTGAGCGATATACTAAAATATTGGGCGGGGGTGTGGAGTGATAGGGTATTAATGCCAGAAATTTCCTCTTCAGTTGTTCAGGAAACAAGGTTATTATACTATTCTTGAAACTTTAGTTTGAAATTATTTCAAACTAAGAAGACAAAATTAAAACCAAGGACTACAGAATTTGTTAACTATTGTGTATTTCTCGAAAAACATTTGCTTTTATTGATTTATAATATTGTTTTGTTACAGCAATCTTTTTTATTTTTTTATTTTTTTTCCATTTATTTTTATTAGTTGGAGGCTAATTACTTTACAATATTGTAGTGGGTTTTGCCATACATTGACATGAATTAGCCATGGATTTACATGTGTTCCCCATCCCGATCCCCCCTCCCACCTCCCTCTCCATCCCATCCCTCTGGGTCTTCCCAGTGCACCAGCCCTGAGCACTTGTCTTATGCATCCAACCTGGGCTGGTGGTCTGTTTCACCCTTGATAGTATACTTGTTTCAATGCTGTCCTCTCAGAACATCCCACCCTCGCTTTCTCCCACAGAGTCTAAAAGTTTGTTCTGTACATCTGTGACTCTTTTTCTGTTTTGCATATAGGGTTATCATTACCATCTTTCTAAATTCCATATATATGCGTTAGTATACTGTATTGGTGTTTATCTTTCTGGCTTACTTCACTCTGTATAATGGGCTCCAGTTTCATCCATCTCATTAGAACTGATTCAAATGAATTCTTTTTAATGGCTGAGTAATATTCCATGGTGTATATTTACCACAGCTTCCTTATCCATTCATCTGCTGATGAGCATCTAGGTTGCTTCCATGTCCTGGCTATTATAAACAGTGCTGGAAATGCTAACGAGCATGAAAGGGGAAATTAACAAAAACACAGTAATAGTGGGAGACCTTAATACCCCACTCACAGCTGTGGATAGATCAACTAAACAGAAAATTAACAGGAAACACAAACTTTAAATGACACAATGGGCCAGCTAGACCTAATTGATATCTATAGGACATTTCACCCCAAAACAATCAATTTCACCTTTTTCTCAAGTGCACACGGAACCTTCTCCAGAATAGATCACATCCTGGACCATAAATCTAGCCTTGGTAAATTCAAAAAAATTGAAATCATTCCAGTCATCTTTTCTGACCACAGTGCAGTAAGACTAAATCTCAAATGCAGGAAGAAAACTATTAAAAACTCAAACATATGGAGGCTAAATAACACTCTTCTGAATAACCAACAAATCATAGAAGAAATCAAAATATGCATAGAAACAAATGAAAATGAAAACACAACAACCCAAAACCTATGGGACACTGTAAAAACAGTGCTAAGGGGAAGGTTCATAGCATTACAGGCACACATCAAGAAACAAGAAAAAAGTCAAATAGATAATGAAGTTCTACACCTAAAGCAATTAGAGAAGGAAGAAATGAAGAACCCCAGGGTTAACAGAAGGAAAGAAATCTTAAAAATTAGGGCAGAAATAAATGCAAAAGAAACAAAAGAGACCACAGCAAAAATCAACAAAGCTAAAAGCTGGCTTTTTTAAAAGATAAACAAAATTGACAAACCATTAGCAAGACTCATTAAGAAACAAAGGGAGAAGAACCAAATCAACGAAATTAGAAATGAAAATGGAGAGATCACAACAGACAACACTGAAATACAAAGGATCATAAGAGACTACTACCAGCAGCTCTCTGCCAATAAAATGGACAACTTGGAAGAAATGGACAAATTCCTAGAAAAGTATAACTTTCCAAAACTGAACCAGGAAGAAATAGAAGATCTTAACAGACCCATCACAAGCATGGAAATCGAAACTGTAATCAGAAATCTTCCAGCAAACAAAAGCCCAGGACCAGATGACTTCACAGCTGAATTCTATCCAAATTTAGAGAAGAGCTAACACCTATCTTACTCAAACTCTTCCAGAAAATTGCAGAAGGTAAACTTCCAGACTCATTCTATGAGGCCACCATCACCCTAATTCCAAAACCAGACAAAGATGCCACAAAAAAAGAAAACTACAGGCCAATATCACTGATGAACATAGATGCAAAAATCCTTAACAAAATTCTAGCAAACAGAATCCAACAACATATTAAAAAGATCATACATCATGACCAAGTGGGCTTTTTCCCAGGAATGCAAGGATTCTTTAATACCTGCAAATCAATCAATGTAATACACCACATTAACAAATTGAAAGATAAAAACCATATGATTATCTCAATAGATGCAGAAAAAGCCTTTGACAAAATTCAACATCCATTTATGATAAAAAACTCTCCAGAAAGCAGGCATAGAAGGAACATACCTCAACATAATAAAAGCTATATATGACAAACCCACAGCAAACATTATCCTCAATGGTGAAAAATTGAAAGCATTTCCCCTGAAATCAGGAACAAGACAAGGGTGCCCACTCTCACCACTACTATTCAAGATAGTTTTGGAAGTTTTGGCCACAGCAATCAGAGCAGAAAAAGAAGTAACAGGAATCCAGATAGGAAAAGAAACTCTCGCTGTTTGCAGATGACATGATCCTCTCTACATAGAAAATCCTAAAGACTCTACCAGAAAATTACTAGAGCTAATCAATGAATATAGTAAAGTTGCAGGATATAAAATTAACACACAGAAATCCCTTGCATTCCTATACACTAACAATGAGAAAACAGAAAGAGAAATTAAGGAAACAATACCATTCACCATTGCAACAAAAAGAATAAAATACTTAGGAGTATATCTACCTAAAGAAACAAAAGACCTATACATAGAAAACTATAAAACACTGATGAAAGAAATCAAAGAGGACACAAATAGATGGAGAAACATACCGTGTTCATGGATTGGAAGAATCAATATTGTGAAAATGACTATAATATTTTTAAAATCAAATATTTTTTCTGATATAAAAATATGGCTCCCACATGCAAACCTAATCTATAGTATGAGAAGCTAGGATATTGGTTACCCTGGTAAGAGAATAACGGGGAATAGTGACTAGAAAAGAGTGGTGAGAAGTTTCTGCAGTTCAAGTATTGTTTCCTAAGCTGGGTGCTAGCTATGTATCCTTTATGTATTTCCTCACCCTGCACACATAAGATCTGTGATCTTTTCTGTATTCAGGATATACTTCAATAAAATTTAAATGTAAATGAAAAAAGACATAATCTTTAACTTTTAAAAATCCATAATACACTATATATTTTAGATGATGCCAATTTCTCAGAGTTGCCTATCTAACACTCACAAATCAACAGTGAACCATAAAACTAACCTAGGAAGCTCTAAATTGGTGAGTAAACAAAAATTCAAGAGAGAAAGTTGCTGGGGGCCCTAGTAGTCAAAAAATACACTCATTAGCTGTTCATGACATCTCATACAAAAATGGAAGATGGAAACCAAGATCCAATTTCACTACTCCTTGTTACTGCTTTCCTCCAACAATGCGAGGCAGCATTCAAAATGTTTATGGAAAAGGGACTTGGTCAAGGGGGAGACCCCCCATATGCCTTAATAGTTACGAGCCTATCCGAGTGAACCCACGTGGCGCTGACACCTAAACAATGATGTCGGCAGGACTCCACGGGATGTGAATAGAAATAATGGCAGGAGCCCATCTACTCCTGCATGATGGATGTAGCAGGGATAAACTTCCAACACACACTCCCATCTAAGTATAGCAGCCCTTTCCTCCTTACTGAGGGTGAGGCATTTTCACCTAGAAATTCCAACTCCCTCAATCAGGAAAATAGCACAACTG
The DNA here is from genome assembly GCF_963930625.1 of Muntiacus reevesi. Classification (NCBI taxonomy): domain Eukaryota; kingdom Metazoa; phylum Chordata; class Mammalia; order Artiodactyla; family Cervidae; genus Muntiacus; species Muntiacus reevesi. Next base: position 100,660,531 of record NC_089253.1, read on the forward strand.
TGCAAGCATGTGAACCCTGCTACCTGGATCAGGCTTTTTACTCCGCACGACGGTTCTGCCTCCTCTTAGTACTTGTCAGATTTCAACCTGGGGACCTTGTTAATATGCAGGTTTCAACTGGGATTGCAGGCAATCCAGCTTTCTAACATGGTTGTGCCAATGCTGCTGATCAGCAGCCTCCTCTGGTTAGCCAGGTGATGGAGACCAGCCCTCATTTATTTCATCAATCTGTTTCCCCTTTGTGGGGAAGGGTTCAGCTGGTAAAACTTAAAGTGCACTGAGGAATTCATGGAGCTTCTTTACCATTATGCAAATACTCAAAACATATAATAATGAAGCCTTGAAGAAGGGTGAGAGTAGATAGTGTCTCCTCCTACTGCTGTAAAACTACTCCATCCTTGGTTGGTCGAATCTGCAGATGCAGAATCCACAGACTCGGAGAACCATCTGCAAGTGGTGTGAGCACCCAAGGATAAAATGCTCTGTAGATACAAAGGGATGACTCAACTTTGCCCTTCTTGGCTATAGGAATCCCATTGTTCTGCATTAGACTTCGGCTCTGGCACCTGGAGATTATGTGATTTAGGACAAATTACTTAACATCTTTGTACCTCTTTCCTCATCTATGCTGCTGCTGCTGCTGCTAAGTCGCTTCAGTTGTGTCCGATCCTGTGCGACCCCATAGACGGCAGCCCACCAGGCTCCTCCGTCCATGGGATTTTCCAGGCAAGAACACTGGAGTGGGCTGCCATTGCCTTCTCCATTCCTCATCTATAAATCAAAGTAATAATGTGTACTTTGTTCTGTGTGTATTAAGTAAAACTTAGTCTGAGCACTCTTATGTAACTAACCAATGTTAATAAATAGTCAGGGCATAAAAAGAAGACACAATCATGGAGAGAAAAGGTGAAACAGATATACAAGCAAAATAATAATGAAGACAAATAAAAATCATGGTGAATATTAATATGACTTACTGAGTGGTCAACCCTGTACTTCAGCTTCACATGCTGACACTTCACATCATCTCACTCACTCCATAACACCACTGTGAGGCAGGTGTTATTGTTATCACTCGCTTTATAAACAGGAAAACTAGTCCAAGAGGCTATTTGTGTGCAAGGAAATTCAATTTTTAAGTGGTAAAACAGAGCCAGGATTGAAACCTAGATCTGTCGGATCCCAAACTCCAAAAATAGCAAAATGAATTTCTGAATCATCTGTTTATCATAATCACCTGGAGGGCTTATTAAAATCATAAACTCCTAGGCCCAAGGTAAGACACACAGTGTGATTCTTACACCTGCCACCAGTCCAGCCTGCCACCAGTCCACCCAACTGAATTTAGGAGCCACTGACTTCTTCTAATAATGTGGGAGAACATTCAAAAGATGTTTGTTGTGAAGGTGTGTGGTCAGTATAAAGACCCTAATGATGCTTTAACAGTTATGAGCACCTCTAAGTGAGCCCTTGTAGAGTTGGTTCTTACATTCAATTTAGGGAAACTTGGATGCAGGAGCAAAGAAGATCAGAAGAGGCCTTCTGGAGTCACCAGCTCACTATGTCACTGGCCTCCAGTTCATCCACAAATTCAAAGGCATCCAAAAGTCCATCACTCCCCCCCTGCTGCCCGCCTGGTGCTCCTTGGAACTGAGCCTTGGCTGGGGACTTGCTTGAAGCTGGGTGATCCTGCTTTAAACCCCAGATTCCTGGGGCTGAAGGATGAAGCCCATTGTCCTGGAGGAAAACTCAAGGGGTAGCAGTCCCACTAAGAGACACTTCCCCCAGTTGGGAATAGTCCTTGGGATGTTTTTTTCCTTCGTGAAAGTCTCTATGCTTATTTCTTTGACAGGAAGGACTTGGGGGAAGTCCCTATGACTTCCCCCTGCTGACAATGGTCTGCTTTGGCCCTATGACTCGTGTGGGTCTCCTAAAGTCTCCGCTACTGCAGACCACAGAGGATCTCACTTTCCATTTGCTTGGGGAGGGCTTAATCCAGGAGACCCCCGTTTCAGCTATAGCTCTGGTTTAATGGTGGTTCTGCCCTAGCTATGATGACAAATTATTTATCATTCTTCACCTGGGTTCTCTAAATCTGTAAGAAAGTGTTTTTATGTAATTTCAAAAATCCTTCAGAATATAAGCCCCACCCAGTGAGTGTCCCATTGTTGAATACCCATTCAGTAAATACTGTATTAAAGAAGAGTTAAATGAATCTTTTTAGACACCAATTGCCCTGCCACATTCTCTCAGCTCACTTGTTGATTTCAGCCACAAACATAGTGAACAGTTTCTAGGAGACTCAGACTGGCCTAATTCTGACCCTCTCCCACCTCAATACCAGCCCTGCAAGTCTTTCTGCCTCCATTTTTGACTAAGCCTCACCTCCGCACAACATCAAATTCAAAGAAAGAAGGAACCATTTATCTCTACCTCCCTCAAAAGTTGGACCATAAAGAAGGCTGAGTGCTGAAGAATTTGATGCTTTCGAATTGTGGTGCTAGAGAAGACTCTTGAGAGTCCCTTAGGCTGCAAGAGATCAAAACCAGTGATCAAATCAACCCTGAATATTCATTAGAAGAACTGATGCCAAAGATGAAGTTCCTACACTTTGGCCACCTGATGCAGAGAGTCAACTCATTGGAAAATACCTTGATGATGGGAAAGACTGAAGGCAAGAGGACAAGGAGGCGACAGAGGATAAGATGGTTGGACAACATCACTGACTCAATGGACATGAGTTTGAGCAAATTCTGGGAGATAGTGAAGGACAGGGAAGCCTGGCGTGCTGCAGCCCATGGGGCTGCAAAGAGTCAGACTTAGCAACTAAACAACAATCCTCAAATGGTGCTAACTCATTATTCCAGAGTGAGCAAACATTAACCATATCAAGCAAATACTTGATTCATATCCAAAATATATAAAGAATTGCTGGAAATCAATAATAAATAAAAGACCAACAACTCATTGTTTTTCAGATATGGGCAAAAGCTTAAACAACCAACTGACAATACAGGACGTCCAAAGGCCAAAGAATATACGAAAGTGTTCATCACTATGAAAATACAAATTAAAACTGCAATGGATAACATGATACCTATTCAAAATGGCTACAATTTATAAGGCTGAAAATAATAAGTATAGGTAAGTATGTAGAGCAACTATAAATCTCATATACTTTGGTAGATGTATAAGTTGGTACAATCACTTTGGAAAACTATTTGATAATACCCACCAAAGATATTAGAATAGCAATGAGAGATAAGAAAGCCTTCCTCAGTGATAATGCAAAGAAATAGAGGAAAATAATAGAATTGGAAAGAGGTGGCAAGAACACACAGAAGAACTGTACAAAAAAGATCTTCATGACCCAGATAATCACGATGGTGTGATCACTCACCTAGAGCCAGACATCCTGGAATGTGAAGTCAAGTGGGCCTTAGGAAACATCACTACGAACAAAGCTAGTGGAGGTGATGGAATTCCAGTTGACTATTTCAAATCCTAAAAGATGATGCTGTGAAAATGCTGTACTCAATATGCCAGCAAATTTGGAAAACTCAGCAGTGGCCACAGGACTGGAAAAGGTCAGTTTTCATTCCAATCCCTAAGAAAGGCAATCCCAAAGAATGCTCAAACTACCGCACAATTGCACTCATCTTACATGCTAGTAAAGTAATGCTCAAAATTCTCCAAGCCAGGCTTCAGCAATATGTGAACCGTGAACTTCCAGATGTTCAAGTTGGTTTTAGAAAAGGCAGAGGAACCAGAGATCAAATTGCCAACATCCACTGGATCATCGAAAAAGCAAGAGAGTTCCAGAAAAACACCTATTTCTGCTTTATTGACTATGCCAAAGCCTTTGACAATGTGGGTCACAATAAACTGTGGAAAATTCTGAAAGAGATGGGAATACCAGACCACCTGACCTGCCTCTTGAGAAATCTGTATGCAGGTCAGGAAGCAACTGTTAGAACTGGACATGGAACAACAGACTGGTTCCAAATAGGAAAAGGAGTAGGTAAAGGCTGTATATTGTCACCCTGCTTATTTAACTTATATGTAGAGTACATCATGAGAAATGTGGGCTGGAAGAAGCACAAGCTGGAATCAAGATTGCCGGGAGAAATATCAATAACCTCAGATATGCAGATGACACTACTCTTATGACAAAAAGTGAAAAACTAAAAAAACCTCTTGATGAAAGTGAAAGAGGAGAATGAAAAAATTGGCTTAAAGCTCAACATTCAGAAAACTAAGATCACGGCATCCAGTCCACTCACTTTATGGCAAATAGATGGGGAAACAGTGGCTGACTTTATTTTGGGCTCCAAAATCACTGCAGATGGTGATTGCAACCATGAAATTAAAAGACACTTACTCCTCAGAAGGAAAATTATGACCAGCCTAGACAGTATATTAGAAAGCAGAGACATTACTTTGCCGACAAAGGTCCATCTAGTCAAGGCTATGGTTTTTTCAGTAGTCATGTATGGATGTGAGAGTTGGACTATAAAGCTGAGCACTGAAGAATTGATGCTTTTGAATTGCAGTGTTGGATAAGACTCTTGAGAGTGCCTTGGACTGCAAGGAGATCCAACCAGTTCATCCTAAAGGAGATCAGTCATGGGTGTTCATTGGAAGGACTGATGTTGAAGCTGAAACTCCAATACTTTGGCCACCTGATGCAAAGAGCTGACTCTTTTTAAACGACCCTGATGCTAGAAAAGATTGAGGGTGGGAAGAGAAGGGGATGACAGAGGATGAGATGGTTGGATGGTATCACCAACTCAATGGACATGAGTTTGGGTAGACTCTGAGAGTTGGTGATGGACAGGGGTCCTGGTGTGCTGCGGTTCACGGGGTTGCAAAGAGTTGGACATGACTGAGTGATTGAACTGAACTAAAGATGTGCATTTTTTCCATGACCTAGAAATTCTACTCTTGATACATACTCAGAGAAATGAATGTTTATCTCCACTAAGATGTATACAGTAAAGTACAGAGCAATATCATTTAATCGACCCAAACCAGAAACAACCCAAATGTCAACCAGTGGTAGAATGGATAAATACACTGAGGTATGATTCATCTAATGGAACACCACACAGGTGTGAAAAAGAATGAATACTCTGTTAAAAAACAACAACAACAAGGATGAATTTCACAGATGTAATCTTGATTAAAGAAGCTAGACACCAGAGATCATATCCCCTGTGATTCCATGTAAATAGAGTTCACAAAAGGTAAAACTCTATCTGTGGTAATGTAAGTCAGAATAGTGATTATCTGGATGGCATACTGACAGAGTGGCTGTAAGGAAGCATCCTGGGCTGCTGGAAACATTCTACAACTCCATCTTGGTGATGGTTCCATGGATGTATAAATGTATACAATTCATTGAGCTGTACACTGAAGACTGACACGCTCACAGCATGTAACCTATAGTTCAGTTATTAAAGAAGTACCAGGCTTAGATCACATACCCACCCCTGGATCAATTGCTGTGGCCACGGAGCACAGTGACAGTCTTGGACCTGGGTCGTATGGTTCAGCCCTCCGGCTGGGGATGGACTCCACCCAGACAAAGAATGGACAGACGAGAAAATCTGGACCTGTTTCTGGAAGATAAGGAAATGGATGTTCTGAAGGAGACAGGCAACTAATTCCCAATGGTGAGGATGAAGGTGGCCCTCACCATAAGCAAGTAGACTGGGAAAACCCAGTCTTCAAATAAAGAGAGAGAGAGAGAGAAATAGTACAGGGAGACACACCCAGAGTAACCTGGCTCCTGACTTTCTAATTCCTGGTTCTCGGCTCTACGAGTGAAGCTGCTCTCCCTATTTTGGGGGTCTGTAAGATTCTCCTGTATCTGTGGGGAACTTCTCATTCTTTTTGGCCATCTGGCACTCTGAACCTTCTTTTATTGTTTGGGGAAGTTCCCTACATTATGAATCTTGGTGGGAGGCAGAGCCACCCCCCACTGTCAATGATGAAAACGCCAAATGCTCACATTCCCAGCCTTCCTTGATGCCAGAATGCAGTTGGGTGACACAAGCCAAAGGGGAGCACTGCTCCTGAACTGCAGGGCCCAGAGGCACATCCATCCTGGAAGACGGGCCACCAGTGCTCATCCAGTCCAGCCCAGTGCCCAGGGTGTTGGAGGAGTGAGCGGCAGTGGCCCGTACCGAGCAGTATAAGCCTGTGGTCCTCACACCACTCTACCTTTGCCTGGTGAGGCCTCATATCTAGGTCTCCAGCCTTCCGGAAAATCTTATACTTGATTCAGCATCCTTTCGATAGTTCTTTTGTGGCCTTGATCAACCAGAATTACTGTGTGCTGCTTAAAACCAGTAATCCTAATTGATAACAGTTAGTTCCAAAAAATTCCCCTTTTACTTTATACTAGTTTTGGAAGGTTCTATTACTTACAATGTGGAGAAAACAAGCTTGAATCCACAGAAGTGATTCTACCATATGAATTATGGCCACCAGGAAGATGTTTGGTGGCAAACAGGCCCTTTACCAGCCCACAAATCACATGACAAAAGGGAAGGGATGGAGCTAATAGATGCAGATGACTGTTAGGGCTTCCTCTTGCATTATGTTCCGTTCCCATAAGAGACCCAACAGATGGTATTGTATTCTAGTACTAGGATTGCCATAATATACCAGATATGGGATGGCTGAGATGACAGAAATTTAAGGTGCTGGACAATTCAGCTTCTAGTGAAGTCTCTCTTCCTGGCTTGTAGCCAGCCACCTTCCCTCTGTGTCCTCATAAGGTTTTTTCTCTGTTGCATGCATGGATAGAGAGACAGAGACACACAGATAAAGAAGCAGAGAACAGAGGTCTCTGGTATCTCTTCTTCTTGTAAGAACCTCAGTCCTGTTGGATTATGATAGGTTAACCCTATGACCTCATTTAACCTTATTACCTCCTTAGAGGCCCTATTTCCAAACAAAGTCACACACTGGTGCTGAGGGTTCCAATATATGAATTTTGGGAGACACAATTCAGTCTGTTACAGGTATTGTCCCAACACTGAAGAAGAGAAACATGAGGTTAAAATCCTTGTCCAAGGTCTGAATGAAGCCTTTGCACCTCCCAGCCTCCCTTGTGACGGTGGTGGTTTAGTCGCTAGGTTGTGATTCTTAATATCCCATGGACCATAGCCTGCCAGGCTCCTCTGTCCATGGTATTCTCGAGGCATGAATACTGAAATGCGTTGCCATTTCCTTCTCCAGGAGATCTTCCCAACTCAGGAATCAAACCTGGGTCTCCTGCGTTGCAGGCAGATTCTTCACCAACTGAGCTACAATGAAGCTCACTTATGGCTTATCAAATCCTAGAAACAGAAGCTTGCAAAGCACCAGATGAAGAGTATGTGGTTGGCACAGAGTAGTAAGAAACGAACAAACATGGGATAACCTCAGTGTGCCTGTCCAATCTTCAGCCCTGAAGTCAGTGACTGGAATTGCCCAAACTCACCCACTGGCACCTCTCCAAGCTCCAGCTGTGTCCATGGCTGGCACACTGCTTTTCCCTGAATCTCATCATTCTGGGTCCAATGTTCAGGGCCCTACTCTCACACTACTTTGCAAATGCTGACAAAAACTCTCTCTTTGACAGAACAGCCAGGCTCCTTCAGAGCCACTGTACCAAGCCTCCTTCAGCCTGCTGAGTCCAGTTTTAGCAAAGAATCCACTAAGTCAGTCAATCAAGATTTTTTTTTCTATTTTAGTAGTGCTTGATAACTTATTGAAAAGAATGTAAATGCTTTTTCCAGGTAGAATGAAGGAGCTGGGCAGAGTGCATGTTTTTGTTTGTTCTCTTCTCAGTAGACTTTTTCCAAATGTGCACATCTGCAGACCTGCTGAAATTTTGAAAGGAGTGTGACTTGTGTAAAACTGGTGCGTAGGAGAGAATAGATGTCACTGTCATGATTTGGCTGCGAGGTACACGTACCCACAGCAGTCTGATGGGGGCAGGTAGAGAGCAAACCAGGCTGTAGGAGTGGCCCCTTTGGGGGTTGGTGTGCTGCTCAAATCTACATCCAGCAGGTGAAGCCAACGCAGGCGTCTTTTGGGTTCATCCTTATCTCCAAAAGCAGTGGGCAGTCGCTGGGTAAGTGGGCGGTAGTGGGTAAGTGGCAGCATAGTTCTCTGGGCAGACAGAGGGCCAGGCCATCGGGTGGGTGGCAGCAGCAGGGCTGAGGGTGGTCTGACCAGTTTGTGACAGGGGCCCAGCCTGCAGCTTGGGCTCAGGACACAGATTTGCAGGAGAGGGGTTCTGGGGCAGTAGTGTGCTGCAGAGCAAGGCACCAGCCCCTGGTGGCAGGTAACTGAACCGCTATTTGTGGAACAAACAAAAACATTGTAAAGGGATGGGAGGGAACCTGAGGGTGGGAAGAGGAGGCTTCCAAAGGGACCGTGGTGGGAGGGGGCAGTGTGCAAGAACCTGCCGTGCCAGGGCCCGAAGGTCTCCAGGCCTAGCAACCAACAACCTTCATTGTCATCAAAATACTGTGTCATTTCATTCAGGGCATTACGACTGTTATTTTTAAAACACACACATTCCTGGTGGAAGGTGAGTATCCTCAGCATGCAGTTTCTGAAACCTCTGTAATCGTCATAACACAGACTGCAAACAGACAAGAGCAAACACTGAGGCTGTGTTATTATTTCTGTTTTACAGACAGAACAAGATAGTTTCTTGGGTCAGCATTTGCCAAATTGTGATCCATGAGATGGTAATGATAGTGCTGAGCAATGAGGGGCAGAGGATTAAAAAAAATTTCTGTGGCCAAACATTTGAAAAATAATGCTAGAGAGTCTCATGTTCATGAGCACGGACTAAGGAGTCACAGAGACCTAGATTTGAGGCCAGGTTCTGCCGACGATTAGCTAGGGAGCTTGAGCAAATAGTAGACTTGACTGCCTCATCTGTAAAATAAAAATATTAAAACACCAACTACATAAGGTTGCTGTGAAGCAAAGCTGGTGCAAATAAAATCCTCAATAAACGTGAGCTCTTACTGGCTTTGCAGCAGGTTAAATACTGTTAACACCTTAAACCTGGTCTTATAGTTCTAACAAGGAGATGGATTTTGTTTAAGAAAGCACCTTGATAAACCACTTGGAGGAATGGGCAGAGATGAGACTGAAGTTATAAGACAGCAGTAGCTAAGACCAAAACCTGGAAAATGAGGTTGGAAAAAACCAGGGTCCCATAGTGGGTGGGTCCCCAGTAAGGGGTTGACTGATTTCTCACTCAGGCTGGCATCATGGCATAGAGCTTAGGGCCACAGGGACAAGAACCCCCCACCCACCCAGCTAGAGTCTTCACCTCCCTCTTTGGGGCACTACTCCACCCCTTTACACACACACACTCACACATACACAACTCCTTCTTAGGAAGAAAGACACATATTCCAATTGAGTAGAGATCCTACTAACCTACTTTACTTTCTTCCTCTTCACTCCCTGAACTTTCTCTAAAGAAGCCTGTTTCTGTAATGTTTTTTTGCAATGAAAGGTAATACCTTAGTAACTAGATATAAAAGCAAAACACTCCTTTAAAAAAATATTAAAGACTCTTCTCAGTTAGTACAAGCTCCAGAAAATGTTTCCTGACCACCCCCAAGTTAGGTATCCCTCTCCTGAGCATCCAGAACACCCCTCTATACCAATTCTACCAGCTGAAATTATCCAAGTGTTTGTCTCATTTGACTTAACCAGGTATCAAACTTCAGGCACGCAGGGGCCCTGACTTCCTCCTCGAGGTATTCCCAGCAGCTCATCCCACAGCTGACAGGCAGTAGTTTGGCACTGACAGATCTACAACTGAATCTGGACATCTCGCAAGGAGAAGGGCCCTTGACAAGAGATAGGTAGGGTCTGAAATGCTATCCACCTCCTCCCTGCAGTATGGATGCTCAGACAGTGCACCTTCCAAGGCCCAGAGCAGCATTCTTACTTATTACATCCTGGAAATACCCTGGTTGTGAGCATTTGGAGTGATGTCCAGTATGCAAATACTCAGGGCCTGGTCCTGGTGAGCAGCAGTGACGATGCCTTGTGTGAAAGTTCCACAGGCAGCAGAGGGATCTTTCATTAGTCATTTCGATGCACACAGCTGTTAGGAGTCTGGCGAAGTTTTATTTGGCTGGGGGGAGTGCATTTTCCACTTGTGGGCGTCTTGAAAACTTTCACACTAAAAAAGAAAAACAACAAAAAAAAAAGAGTTGAGAAAGTCGTCATAGTCGAAAATGGGAAGCCAGAAATTGAGAATAGAGAGGCTAGGGCAGCAAATACAACAGAAAGAGGCCTGAACACAAACCAAAGACCCAAGTTCCCAGGCAGCCCTGCCACTTCCAGGTGTTCCATGGGCAAGTCAGCTCCTGCGCCCAGGATCCTCCCATGTGAACAGAGATACCAATGCCTCCCTAGGAGGTGGGGAAGATGAGTGGGTGTGAAAGCCTGAGCCGACTGCCAGGCAGTATTCAAAGATAGGCATTATTTCCAGCTGCAGAGGCAGAAGACAGAGAGTTCATAGAAAAGAGAGAAGGATGAATGCTGGGGAAGAGACATGGACTGAACCAGCTTCCACACCTTGCTGCATCCATGTGGGTTAAGTCTCTTCAGTCGTGTCTGACTCTTTGCGATCCTATGGACCACTAGCCCACCAGGCTCCTCTGTCCATGGGATTCTCTAGGCAAGAATACTGGAGTGGGTTGCCATGCCCTCTTCCAGGGGATCTTCCCGACCCAGGGATTGAACCCACGTCCCTTGTGTCTCCTGCGTTGGCAGGTGGGTTCTTCACCACCTGGGAAGTCCGCAACTTTCTTCAGTGCCTGCAAAAGATCCATGGGGAAAGGAAGAGTGGACAAGAGAAAATAGCTCTGGGCCAGAGTCTGGTCAGGTGGGCCAGGCGTGGACTCCCCTCATGTCTCTGCTATAACGGACCGAAGGATTTTTTAAGATTTTTTTTTTAAATAGGCTTCTAACTCCACTGATAATGTTACCCTGGCCTCAATCCTCCTCTGATTTTAACCTCAGTTTGTTCATGTTTAAGATGAAAAGCTGGATCCAAACACATCTCAGTTGGCCTGTCCTTTGGCAGCGTCCCTATGCTTCCTTCCCACTGGTTCTTCCCTCCTGACACACCTGTGACATGTGTTTACTGAATGAGCTGCATGCAACAGAAGGCAAGTAAAAAGCCCTTGTTTTTCCCTTGGTCCTTTCAGCCCCACCACCTGGATATGTGTTTTCCCTGCCGTTTGGATGAAAGCTGAACAATACCATGGATTTTCTAACCACTCTTAGGCATGAAACAAAGAGATCCTTTGTCTTGCCTTTAAAAGACCAGCCCAAAGTAACAATAGCACCCTACTCGATGCAAAGCTTTCCCCTCCAGTTTGTCTCTTCAGTCTTGGAAACCCACTGTACAGGGGAGGAGGGCGTGGACGTCACTATCTCCCCTGTTTTGCCTTTTCACCTCCCCTAGTGAGCCGCTAATTCTCAACCTGAAGTGTTGGGAGAGAGGGATCTGGGGGTAAAGACACAGTTGTTCACGGCTCTTACCCTCACTAAGTGCAAACACTTGACTTTCTTCTAGGGCAGCTCTTAGACATGTTGCAGTAAGATGATATGGCCATCAGGTGGCAGTAAAGGTCTTTTTTCCTTGTCAGAGAGCCTATTATCAGGGTTAATATGACTATGTTATTTCCCTAGATGCTAAATTTCCTTCAGAAAGTTAAATATGCCTTCCTTCTGTTTAAAAATGAAACAAACAAAAAATTACATGACACTACAAACATCAATCTGACTAGCATACATATATATAATTTTAATGATGCTAATAAACATTCAAAAGTTTAGTCAGACTCCTGAAACATTTTTTAGGCCCACTGTAAATGTCCTTGTAAAATCTAGTTTTAGCAAGAATGTTAATAAATCAGTTTAACCAGAAACCCCACCCTCAACATCTGATCACCATCAATATCTGATCAGGTTCCTCATCCTCCAGCATTCTGAGGTAATGTCTGATCACCCTGGCTGTCTTTAGCAAGATTCCTGTTAGTTGATTTAACCATATTCCTCTTTAACCCTGGTGTTCGTCTTAGTAATTTTACATACACTGACCCCCATCTGCTTCTTGTCTATAGATACCACTTGCCCATATTGCAGTGGTCCCTGTACCTATTACAACTGAATAAAGTTGTATTCTGTATAAAACTTAGTATGTTGAATATTTAAAGTCCTGAATAAAGTCTGTCTTAGTAGGGAACAAACTTTCAAAGAGAGATCTCCAAAGTAATTAAATAAAGATATAATTTATCAATTCTCCCCCTCTCCCAGTTAATACCATGTGATTCTAAATCTTGTTCCCAGATTTCACTTATAATTTACCTTCCCCTAAATTACATTCAGGAACTTTCACCAAGGGCTCCCTGTAAGGCATACTGCCATTTAAAGGACTTCATGGGTGCTGGGGTCCCTTGCTCAGTTGTGGCTCTGCTGATGGGGAAATATTTAAGTACCTCATTCTGAAAGCAGTGTGCTCAGAACATGAAATAAAACTAAAGATATAAGATTTGCTAAATATAAGGTTATTTTTAAAATATTTTATATATTTTTTTATATTTGCTAGATATAAGGTTTGCTGCTGTGGGCTGGAGGGTTCAGAGAAGGTTTTCATGTAGGAGCTGGACTGACAGCAGGATCTTGAAAGGGTTCCAGTACAAAATGGTACACAGAATGCACCTGAACGCACCTCCTCTCATGGACACATCAAACCTGTAGAAACACATGAGGCAACTCCCTCTGAAAGAAAACCAGAAATCAGCAGAGTGACTACTACATATTGGGTGAATAATAAAATACCCACATATAAAAGGAGCTCAACATATCGTCAACTACTTCGAGTCACTGAGACCAAAGAAAACAGCTTGGACAACATCACAAAGGTTTGAGAAACAACCCACAGCTCGGACCAAACTGAATGATAAGTTCATCTCCTACACAAGACCTGGGGAAGGGCAGTTGTTTTAGCTGATGCACAGACATCGATACATCAAGGAAAATGAAGAAAACAAGATTATGTACCACATAAAAGAACAAGTCAAAACTTCAGAAACAGACCTTAATGAAATGGAGATAAGTGATTTACTGGATAGAAAGTTCAAAACAAGGGCCACTGAGGCCAAGAGAACAGTGCATAAACCAAATGAGATTTCAACAAAGAGAATATATTTAAAGGTACCAACAAATCACAGAGCTGAAAAATATAATAATTGAACTGAAGTATTCAATAGAGGGATTCAACATTAGACCACATCAGGCAGAAGAAAGGATCACCAAACTCAAAAATAAGGCAGTGGCATTCATCCAAACAAGGGAGGAAAATAAGAATGAAAAAGAGTAAAGATAGCTTAATGGGACTTAGGAGATACCATGAAGAAGATCAACTATTCATCACTGAGGTCCCAGAAGTAAAGGGAAAGGGGAAGAAAACATATTTAAAGAAATAATGGTTGAAACTTTCCTAACCTGGGAAAGAAATAGATCTCCAAATCCAGAAAGCCCAGACAATTCCAAAAATGGTCCAAAGAGACCCACACTAAGACATGTTATAATTTTCAAAAGTTAAAAATAAGAAGAAAATCTTAAAAGCAGCAAGAGAAAAATAACTTGTTAAGTATATGGGAACTCCCATTAGACCATAAGCATATTTTTCAGTAGAAACTTTGCAGGCCAGCAGGGAGTGCCACAATATAGTCCAAGTGATGAAAGAAAAAGTTGCTGACCAAGAATATAACTACCCAGCAAAGCTGTCTTTCAGAAATGAGTGAGAGATAGTTTCCAGACAAGCAAAAGCTAAGTTTTCATCACCACTGGACCAGTCTTACAAGAAATGTTAAAAGGACTTCCTCAGGCTGAAGCAAGAGGATGGTAATTAGTAATAGGAAAACAAAGTATAACTCTAAAGTTAAATATATAGTGAAATTCAAAATACTCTAATGTTGTAAAGGTAATGGATAAATCAATTATAAATCTAGTATAAAGGTTAAAAGACACAAGTAGTAAAAATAACTATAACTATAATAATTTGTTAATGGATACACAAGGTTAAAAAAGTAAATTGTTACACTGAAAACAAAGAAAAATGTGTGAGGGAGAGGCTTTAGTACATGTTCAAAAATAAACTGTTACTAGCCTAAAGTAAACTGTTATAGATATGTTTTAGGTAAGCTTCATGGTGCTACAAATTGAAATTCCATAGTACATACACAAAATAGAAAGGAATCTAGGCATAGTACTATAGGAAATCATCAAATCACAAAGAGGAGAGCAAGAGAAGAAGAAAGGAAAAAAGGACTTATAAAGTAACCAGAAAACCACTACAAACTGGCAATTTAAGCCCATAACTATCACTAATCACTTAAAATATAAATAAATTAAAGTCTCCAATCAGAATACATAGAGTAGCTATGTGGAAGGAGGGAAAGAGAGCATTTTGCCAAAATTTTAGTTTCACTTTAGGTCCAAAGGTTTTACTAACAAAAGAAACCACTCACACACACACGCGCGCGCGACAATTTCAATATTTAGTAGAGGATCATTTGACTTAATTTCAATATACAGTCATTAAAAGATGAGAAAAGGGAGAAGCAAAAGCACATACATCACCAAATTGGAGCAACCTACATCTAGTCTTGAAGAGTGCTGGAAATACAATTGTTAACAGCAATCTGGAGTCCCATTTGGGAAAAGGTCCCAGACGGTTTGCCCACTCCACAGGTGAGACTTCAAATTGCAGTTTAGGGGACTCTGCTTATAATCCCAGGCTGTAAATTGTTATTATCATCAGTTTTTTTCATAAATGCAGCTCTTGTTTTTCTTAACTTTTACAAAGCTGTTTGTTTCACCTTGTAAATCATAGGATTTTCTTATACCCCAGAGGGTTGGCCAGACCCTCAGGGGCTCAAAAATGCCAAGGCCCACTCCCCCCTTTCTTATCTAAAGTCTGCCTGACTTGCTGTGCTTGCAGGCAGGCATAGAATCCAGGCAGTGTCCAAGCAGGTCAGAAGCAGGTCAGAGGTCTGCCTGCCTGCTTTTGAAGACTGAACAAGACTTCCTCCATTTTAATTTCCATAGCAGAGAAAGAGAGAGAGACTCTACTATATACTGCCTAAAGAGATCCACTTTAGCTTTAAACATACATAAACACAATGAGAGCGAATGGGTGGGAAAAGATATTCTATGCAAATGGACAACAAAGCAAAGCAAGACTAGCATATTATAGCCAACAAAACATACTTTAAGACAAAGCCTAGTAAGAGACAAAGAAGGTTATTATATAATAATAAAGGGATCAATCCAACAAGAGGATATAGCATTTATAAATATTTATGCACCCAACATAGGAGCAACTAAATATTTAAAGTAAATATTAACAGAACTAAAGGGAGAAACAGATCTCAGAGAATCCAATATACACTTTCAACAAGGAGTAGATTATGCAGACTGAAATCAATATGAAATCACGGGACTTAAAACCATATTAGACAAGGTAGACTTAACAGGCATTTACAGAAAATTCCATTCAACAGCACCAGGTTACAAACTCCTTTCAACTGCACATTGATCATTCTCTATGAAAGATCATATGTTAGTCCAAAAAACAAGTCTTAATAAATTTAAGAAGACTGAAATCAAATCAGGTACCTTTTCTAACTACAATGAAATTAAAAATCAATTACAAGAGGAAAACTGGGAAGCTCACAAACATGTGGACATTACACAATATGCTATTGTTTAATAATAATGCCTACATTAAGAAACAAGAAATATCTCAAAAAAAGCTAAATGTACACTTCAAAAAACTGGTAAAAGAACAAATTGAGTCCAAAATTAGTAGAAAGAATAAACTATTAAAGATAAGAGTGGAAATAAATGAAAGAGACTAAAAAAGACAGTAGAAAAGATCAATTAAACTCAAAGGTAGGTTTTGAGAAGAAAAACAAAATTGACACAATTTTAGTTAGACTCAACAAGAAAAAGAGAGGGCTTGAATAAATAAAACTATAAATGGAAGAGAAAACATTACAACTGATATTACATAGTACAAATGAACATAAGTGACTACTATGAACAGCTATTTGCACACAAATTAGACAAATTAGAGAAAATGGATAAATTCCTAAATATATACAACCTATCAAAACTTAATCAAGAAGAAATAGAAAATCTGAACAGATCAATTACTATTAAAGAGGTAAGGAGCTTGAATCAGTAATTAAAAACCTCCTACCAAAAAAAAGTTCAGGAAAAGATGGCTTCATGGTGAATTCTAACAAACATTTAAATAAAAAGTAATGCCAATCCTTCCCAAATTCTTTCCAAAAAAGGAAGATGAGGAAACATTTGCAAACTCATTTTACAAGGCCAGTATTACCTTGATCCCAAATCCAGACAAGGATACCACAAGAAAGGAAAATTATAGGCTAATATCCCCAACTAACATAGATGCAAAAATTGTCAACAAAACACTAGTAAATATAATTCAACAGTACACTAAAAGGATCAAACACCATGACCAAGTGGGATTTATTCCAGAGATGCAAGGAAGGTTCAACATTCACAATCAATCAGTGTGATACAACCATTAACAAGATGAAGGATAAAAATCATAAGATCATTTCAAACAGTGCAGAAAAAGCATCTGAAAAATTCCACATCCTTTCATGATTAAAAAAAACACCTCTCAACAAATGAGTACATACAACATAAAGGCCATATATGACAAGCCATAATTAACATACTCATTGGGGAAAGCTGAAAGCTTTTTCTCTAAGATCAGGAAAAAGACAAGAATGCCTACCCTTGCCACTTTTTTAAATCTAGCACTGGAAGTTCTAGCCAGAGCAATCAGACAAGAAAAAGGATATTCAAATTAGAAAGAAAGAGGTAAAACTGTCACTATTTGCAGATGACACGATATTATATAGAGCAAATCCTAAATACTCCAACAAAAAAATTATGAGAAAAATAAATTCAGTGAAGTTTTAGGATGCAACTAAAAATATAGATTAAGTTAATACAGAAAATCAATTGTACTTCTATACACTATTAACAAACTAAAAGGAAGAGAAATTAAGAAAAGAATCCCATTAAAACTGCATCAAAAATAATAAAATAACCAAGAAAGTGAAAGATCTCTCATGAAAACTTTAAGATATTGATGAAAGAAACTAAAGACACAATTATATGAAAGGTATTCTATGCTTATGGATTGGAGGAAGTAATCAAAATTTCCATGCTGACCAAAGTGATCTACAGATTCAATCCAACCTCTTTCAAAATTGCAATGATATTTTTCATAGAATTAGAAAAAGTAATCCGAAAATGTGTAAAACCTCAAACAGTGAAAGCAATCTTGAGAATGAAAAACAAAGCTGAGGCATCAGGCTTCCTGATTTCAAGCTATATTACAAAGCTATATTAATCAAAACAGTATGGGACTGGCATAAAAACAGACATATGGATCAATGGGACAATAGAGACCCCAGCTACTTTACCTCCTTTAGAAAAACAACAACACCTCATTTTTCTCACGCTGACATTTATGTTTCTGTAATACTTTCTGTTTCTGGGAAACTGAAATTTAAATACAATAGCCAAACCCAACTTGTGCATCTGGCTTAAGTTACCTGAAACATAATATAGCAGTTTAAACCTAAACCTAAACATAAAAACTCTAGTGTCACTGCACTATAGAGATACCACATGTTCAACACTTCTTTTCATGTCTGTTTTTTCTAGTCGTATCTTTAAGTGCCTAATGCTAGCAGATTTACTAAGCTTGTGTGTTACTGCACAATTTGTTGTGCTATGGTGAGAATATAACAGGGCAGAACACCAAATGTTAAGGTTCACTTCTAGTGGAAAAGAATCTGTCTGCAATGCAGGAGACCCCGGTTTGATTCCTGGGTCAGGAAGAGCCTCTGGAGAAGGGATAGGCTATCCACTCCAGTACTCTTGGTCTTCCCTTGTGGCTCAGCAGGTAAAGAATCCACCTGCAATGCAGGAGACCTGGGTTCGATCCCTGGGTGGGGAAGATCCCCTGGAGAAGGGAAAGGCTACCCACTCCAGTATTCTGGCCTGGGGAATTCCATGGACTATACAGTTCATGGAGTCTCAAAGAGTCAGATGCTACTGAGCGACTACCATTTTCTAGTGGAAACACTTGGCAACAATCAAACATTTAAAGGCATTTATACCCATAAAATGCTTAAAACAGTGCCAGGCAAAGAATAAGTGCTCAGTAGATGTCAGCTAGTGTCATCATTTTTAATACCTGGGGACAAAATTGATGGTTAGATCAGGAAGTGATTTTATAACTAGTAAGTCATAATGCAGAAAGGGACAGAAGCAATGGTGGTGCCGGGGTGGGGGTGGGGGGGTGGGGAATAAAGGTTAAGATTGAGACAGAATGAATAAAGTCCACTCATTCATTCAACAGCCATTTAGCAAATGAGTAAAACGTGCCAGTTTTCAAAGGCTGAGGAGTTTGATAAGGGAGGCAGGTCTTTATAGTACAATGTGATAACTGCAATGAAAGAGTGAAGCCCAGTGCATCAGGGACGCACAGACAAAGGGAATCGAAGCCAGTCAAGGAGGTCAAACAGGGGTCAGGGAAATGTCCTAGAGTGACACCACAGCTGCCTCTTCCTGGGGCAGTGAGAGCTGGCCAGACTAAAGCTGGTAAAAAAGGAACACTAAGTAGACACAGACTTAAAGCAGCAAAATGTGTACAGGGGAAGTGGGAACACTTCAGTTCCCCTCTGCCTTGGGAAACCAGTCAATTATTGAGCAACATGTAGCTACTAGAACTATATACACCCAACCAAGGTCCCCTGAAGAAAGAAGACTTCTCGCATCTTTAGCCAACCTGAGCAAGAGGGTGAATACCACAAGATGGAGATTTGGTGACATGGAGAAAGTTTTGTCTGCTTCACATACTGACCACTGAAGATGTTGTTACATGTTGTATCTTAACTGTATTAATATCACTTGCAACCAAAAGAGACCTAATCAATATATGGTCTTCCACATTAACCCTCATAACCATCCTAACATAGATTTTATTATCCCACCATAAAGATGAGGAAGCTGATTCCCAAAGACATTAAATGATTTTTCTCAGGATCACAGCCACTAACAGAAAGAACAGGAACTGAATTTCAATAGTATGCATAATTTTATTTCCCCTTCCATTCCATCTCTTTAATGAAATCACAGCTTTTGAGACCTCGCTTGAATCCTACCTCCTTACAAAGCTTTCTCTGGCCTCTGCTACAGCACACAGCCTTTCATAGGCCAAATACTCAGTAACAGTTTAATGATTGGAGATGATAATCAATGATTGTTTAGCAATGGCTGATCTGTGTGGGTACAATGTAACCACTGGAAAAAGAGCAACCATAACAGCCTGGACTCAGGAGAGAAGTCTTTTATGAAGGGCTAGGCTTTGACCCAGGTCTTGAAGAAAGTGGAAGCTATGAATTACTAAATGCATCTGGGATAGGAAGGGGAATATCCCACAAATGATGGAGAAGAAATACTTTGTACAAAGGCACAGAATCAGAGTAAAACAATATTACATTTATCTTCCAGGTCTCTGGCTTTAATGTTATATTTTGCCAAATCTTTGATAATTAGAGAGAAAGAAACAATTCTGATTGAATCATCCTGTATGTGCTCCTTTATGCAATACATATTTTGGGTGCCTTCTATGGGCAAGACACTGTGAGAGGTACCAAGATGAATTATTCACAGACCTATCCTCTCCTGCTTGCAAGGAGAGAAAGACCTATACATAAATATCTCTAATAAAATGTACAAAGTGGAAACAACCATAAACAAGATATGGACTGCTATGGTTCAGTAGAAGAACCTATCACTTCCAGGTGGGTATCTTTCTGATAGCTTCCTAGAAACAATGGTGTTGCTGCTAGCTTTGCAAAAAGGATAGGATTTGTAAAGATGAAGATGGGTTCCAGGCTGTTCCAAGAGACAGACAAACCCACACACAAAAAGAAAGGTAGGAAAGTTCAAATCCAGCAAAGATGAGTGAGGGGCCTGGTTTTACTGCAACCTTGTAGATATAAAGAGTGAAAAATTAAGTTACAACACAAGTAAAGCAATATCATGGAGTGAAAAGATGAAACTTTGGAGTCCTGTGAAAAAATTGCTATTCTGTCCTTTCCTGCTTATGTCATCTTGGGCAAATTATTTAAATTCCTGAATGCCGGTTACTCAGTTACCTCATCTGTAAAATGGGACCAGACAGGAGGGTCCCCAGGCATGCAATAATGTGATGTCCCTTCTATCTGATATTCTTTAAATATGGATTCAAATTTTTTAAAAGACAGGCTGAGCACTGAGTCAGGTAGAGGCCCCTGCCTTTCCTCTACTGTCTCAAGCAATTTCAACGTTCCAGGCAGTCAAACAACACCCTGTAGTTAATATGAGTGTTCTCTCTTTGAACTATGTTCGGACCCTTCGATAGGAGCTCCTGGTGAATTCAATATCCCTTATAGGCTGTGACTTTGAACTTATGCCCTTCTGGCCCATCCCTTGGCTCAACTCTGTTCAAAGAATGGTTACAAGGATTCATGAGATTACAAAAATTGAGTGTTCTGTAAGAAAAGCTATAGTTATCACTGAGAGACAACTGAAGGAGGAGAAACTGAAGTAATGGAGACTGGCTAGGAGGTAATTTAGGAGGACTATTACATAATCCAAGAAAAAAACCGGAAGGCCCGAAATAAGAGAAAGGTGGTGGGGATAGAGAAGAAAGAATAAATTTAAAAGCTCTCACTGAAATAGAATCCTGAGGGCTTAGCAAATAACTGATGTGTGAAATAAAGTAAAGGAAGAGGTTGAAATCTGGGCTCTAGGAGGACTTTAGTGTCACTAATACAACTAGTGAGCAGGGAAAAAAGGAGTGGATTTGGAAAGAATATCACTGAATCTGTTGGGACACATTCAGTTAGGGGTCAGTAATAGTGAAACCAGGCAGGGAAAAAATAAGAAAGAGAGAGTTCTTTATAGATTTTCTCCTTGACCAAACTCTGCTCAGACTCCATGTCTGTCTCTGCATTTTAGCAAGAATCCTGCTAAGTCAGGTTAGCCAGAAACCCCCATCCTCCATATGTGATCACCCTCAATATCTACTCAGGTTCTTAATCCTCCATGTGATGTCTGATCATCCTGGTCTGCCTTCAGCAAGAATCCTGTTAGATCAGCTTAGCCAGAACCACCCTCACCCCTTACCCTTGATGCTTCCTCTTATAACTTTCCATCCACTGACCCCCACTCTTCTCCTCCCCACTTGTCCTTCTGTTTTGAAATGAGCTAGGTTTTATACCAAGATCTTTTTCTCCTATTGCAATAATTTTTCTAAATAAAATCTATTTTTACCATTTTATGTTCATCTCTGTTTTTGGAGTTTTTTTGTTTTTGTTTTTGTTTTTGTTTTAACAGCAGTTAAGAATTCAGCCTGTTCTAGGGAGACCTAGAGGGTTGACACTTACACAGCCTTTTATATGTTCACACCAGCAGCAGGGAGGCTTAGTCAGCACACTGTGACTAAATCATGGACTGTTTCAACATTCTAGACCCTTTTGGTGTCTTTTCTATTAAAATCACTCTCTGTAAACCTCCTGAAAACTTTCTATTCTTTCTGACTCTCAGTTATATGGACATGATAGCAAAACAACAGCTCCCAAAAGATGTCTATGTCCTAATCTTTGGAACCTGTTAATACATTACATTGTGGGACAAAAAGGGACTTCATAATCCCGATTAAGTTAAAAATTTTTTAAATGATGGCTTATTCTGGATAATTCCAGTAAGCCCAAGGTAATTCAAAGTGATCTTATAAAAGGGGTACTAGAGAGTCAGAGAGACAGAGAGGTTGGAAGATGTGACTGGCCTGCTGGCTTTGAAGATAAGAAAGGGGTATGAGCCAATGAATTCAGACAGCCTCTAGAAGCTGGAAAATGCAAGGGAACATATTCTATCTTAGATGCTCTAAAAGAAATACAGCCCTGTTAACACCTTTATTTTAGGCTAGTGAAACTCAGTTCAGACTTTTGGCCCTTGGAATTATAAAATAACAAATCTGTATTGTTTTGAGCTATTTCTGCAATAATTTGTCACAGCAGCAATAGGAAACTAGTACAATAGGTGTGGTGAATGGCCTAAGCTATTCAGTTGATAAGCACTTGAGAAATGGAAGGTTATGGACAGATAACATTTAAGAATGTTAAATGTGGTTCTCACAAGAGGAATTTTGCCCTCCTCTCCCTAGGGGACATTGCAAAAGTCTGAGATATATTTGATGGTCGTGACTACAGGGTGGGTATAACTGCAGACATTACATTTAAAAAAACAAAATATACATTCCTTTCAACTGTACATGGAATATTCTTTAGGACTGATCACATACTAGGGCAAAAAACAAGCCTCCACAAATTTAAGAGCACAGAACTTATTTCCAGCATCATTTCTGACCACTATTGTGTGAAACTAGAAATCAATAACAGAAAAAGAAAAGATAAAAAAACAAATTACATGGAAAGTAAACAACATGCTACTAAAAAACCAGTGGATCAACAACGTGAAATCAAAAAGAAAATTTTAAGAATACTTGAGACAAATGACAATGAAAATACCACCATACAAAATCTATAGGATGCAGCAAAAGCAGCTCTTAGAAGGAAGCTCATAACAACACAGGCTTTCTTTAAGAAACAAGAAAACTCTCAAACAATCTTATTTTCTACCTAAAATAATTAGAAAAAGAAGAACAAACAAAATATAAACTCAGCAGAAGAAACAAAATAATAAAGATCAAAGAGGAAATAAATAAAATAGAGACTTAAAAAACAATAAGAAAAAAAAAACAATAAGGTCAAGAGCTGGTCCTTTGAAAGGGCAAACAAAATTGACAAACATCTGGCTAGGCTCACCAAGAAGAGAGACAGTAAACAAAATAAGAAATGAAAGAGGAGCAATCACAACTCATACCACAGAAAGATAAGAAACTATAAGAGAATGCTATGACCAATTATATGTCAAAAATTGGACAACCTAGAAGAAATGTACATGTTTTGCTTCTAGAAACATACAGTCCATCAAAACTGAATCACAAAGATATAGATAACTTGAAGAGACTGATCAATAGAAGTGAAATAAAATCTGTAATAAAAAGAGAAAAACTCCCTACAAACAAAAGTCCAGGACCATATGCCTTCACAGGAGAATTCTACTGAACATACAAAGAAGAACTTATACCAATCCTTCTCAAACTCTTCCAAAAGACTAAAGTGAAGAAAATACTCTCAAATAACAGTCTACAAAGCTACTATCACTATGAAGCCAAAATCAGACAAAAATACCACCAAAAAAGAAAATTACAGGCCAATATCTTTGATGAATATAAATGCGAAAATTCTCAATGAAATCTTGGCAAAACAAATTCAACAATACACACAAAAAGATCATACACAATGACCAAGTGGAATTCATCCTAAGTTCACAAGAATGGTTTAACATACTCAAATCAAAAAAGGTGATACACCACATCAAAAAAAAGAAAAGAGAAAAACCACATGATCATCTCAATAGATGCAGAAAAAAGTATTTGACAAAATTCAACATCCATTCATGATAAAAACTCTTACTATAATAGGTATTACTTTAACATAATAAAAGCTATTTATGACAAACCCACAGCCAATATAATTCTCAATGGTGAAAAGTTGAAAGCCTTCCAACTAAAATCTGGAACAAGACAAGAATACTCACTTTCAACTCTTCTGTTAAACATAGTATTGGAAGTCCTAGTCATAGGAATCAGACAATAAAGAGAAATAAAAGATATCCAAATTGGAAAGGAAGAAGTAAAATTGTCATTATATGCTGGTTACATTATATATATATATATATATGTATATAAAACCCTAAAAACTCTATACAAAAACTACTAGAACTTTTAAATGAATTCAGCAAGGTAGCAGGATTCAAAGTTAACATACAGAATCTGCTGCATTTCTCAACACTAACAATGAAATATCAGAAAAGGAATGTAAAAAAAAATACCTTTTAAAATAACAATAGCACTCCACAAAATAAAATATTTATGAATAAACCTAACCAATAAAGTGAAAGATTTACATGCTGAGAACTACAAAACACTAATAAAGGAAACTGAGGATGATTCAAAGAAATGGAAAGACATCCCATCTCTTAGAAAAATTAATATTGCTAAAATGGCCACACCACTCAAAGCAATCTACAGATTTAATGTGATCCCTATTAAATTATCCATGACATTTTTCACAGAAGCAGAAAAAAATAATCCTAAAATTTATATGTAAATAAAAGACCCAGAATTGCCAAAGCAATCCTGAAGAAAAAGAACAATACAAGAGGCCTAACCCTCCCAGACTTCAGACAATACTACAAAGCTATAGTAATTAAATGGCGTGGTACAAAAACTGACACATGGATCAATGGAACAGAATACAGAGCTCAGAAGTAAACCCACATACCTTGCAAAAAGCAAGGGAGAAAAGGAAAGATATACCCAACTCAACATAGAGTTCCAAAGAATAGCAAGGAGAGACAAGAAGACCTTCTTCAATGAACAATGCATAACAATTCAGGAAAACAACAGAAGGGGAAAGACTAGAGATCTCATCAGGAAAGTTGGAAATATCAAGGGAACATTTCACCCAAAGATGGGCACAATAAAGGACAAAAACGGTAGAGACCTAGTAGAAACAGAAGAGATCGAGAAGAAATGGAAAGAATACAAAGAAGAACTGCACCAAAAAAAGACGTTAATCAACTGGATGACCACAATGGTGTGCTCAGTCATCCAGAGCCAGACATTCTGGAGTATGAAGTCAAGTGGGCCTTAGGAAACACTGCTGTCAATAAGTGGATGTGATGGAAAACCCAGTACAGCCAGTCAAAACCCTAAAAGATGATGCTATCAGGGGGTTGCACACAATATATCAGCAAATCTGAAAGACCCAGCAGTGGCCACAGGACTGGAAAAGGTCAATCCTCATCTGAATTACCAAGAAGAGCAGAATTAAAGAATGGTCAAACCATTGGACAATTGCACTCATCTCCCATGCTAGTAAGGTCATGCTTAAAATCTTGCATGCTAGGCTTCAGCATTATGCAAACCAAGAATTTCCAGACATCCAAGCTGGGTTTAGAAAAGGCAGAACCAGAGATCAAATTGCCAACACTCACTGGATCATAGAGAAAGCAAGGGAATTCCAGAAAAACATCTACTTCTGTTTCATCGACTACGCTAAAGCCTTTGATTGTGTGGATTGTGACAAACCATGGAAAGCTCGTAAAGAGACGGGAATACCAGACCACCTTACCTGTCTTCTGAGAAACCTGTAAGTGGGTCAAAAAGCAACAGTTAGAATCCTGTATGGAACAACTGATTGGTTCAGGATTGAGAAAGGAATACGAAAGGAAGAAAAGTTATGACCAACCTAGACAACATATTAAAAAGCAGAGACATTACTTTGCCAACAAAGGTCTGTCTAGTCAAGATTATGGTTTTTCCAGTGGTCATATATGGATGTGAGAGTTGGACTATAAAGAAAGCTGAGTGCTGAAGAATTGATGCTTTTGAACTGTGGTGTTGGAGAAGACTCTTGAGAGTCCCTTGAACTGCAAGGAGACCCAACCAGTCCATCCTAAAGGAGAACAGTCCTGGGTGTTCTTTGGAGGGTCTGATGTTGAAGCTGAAACTCCAATACTTTGGCCACCTGATGCAAAAAGCTGACTCATTTGAAAAGACCCTGATGCTGGGAAAGATTGAGGGCAGGAGGAGAAGGGGATGACAGAGGATGAGATGGTTGGATGGCATCACTGACTCAACGGACATGGGTTTGAGTGGCCTCCGGGAGTTGGTGTTGGACAGGGAGGCCTGGCGTCTGCAGCTCATGGGGTCGCAAAGAGTTGGACACAACTGAGCGACTGAACTGAACTGAACTGAAAAGCTAAATATTAAAAACCTAAGATCATGGCATCCGGCCCCATTACTTGATGGCAAATAGAAGGGCAAAATGTGGAAGCAGTGACAGATTTCCTCTTCTTTGGCTCCAAAACCACTGCGGATGGTGACTCCAGCCATGAAATTAAAAGACAACTGCTTCTTGGCAGGAAAGCTATGACAAATCTAGACAGTGTATTAAAAAGCAGAGACATCATTCTGCCTACAAAGGTCCACATAGTCCAAGGCTACGGTCTTCCCAGCTTTCACATATGGTTGTGAAGGAAGGCAGAGCTGGACCGTGAGGAAGGCAGAGCACCAAAGAATTGATGCCTTCAAACTGTGGTGCTGGAGAAGACTCCTGAGAGTCCCCTGGACAACAAGGAGTTCAAATCAGTCAGTCTTAAAGGAAATCAACCCTGAATTCTCACTGGAAGGACTGATGCTGAAGCTGAAGCTCCAGTACTTTGATCACCTGATGCAAACAGCTGACTCACTGGAAAAGTCCCTGATGCTGGGAAGGATTGAGGGCTGAAGGAGAAGAGGGTGTCAGAGGATAAGATGGCTGGATGGCATTACCGATACAATGGACATGAACTTGGGCAAACTTTGGGAGACGGTGAGGGAAAGGGAAGACTGGCATGCTGCAGTCCATGGGGTTGCAAAGAGTTGAATGTCAGACAACTGGGGAACTGAACAACAACCTACAGCCAATTAATCTTTGGCAAAGGAGGTAAGTATACACAATAGGAAAAAGAAAGTCTCTTTAGTGAGTGGTTTTGTGAAAGTCAGACAGCCACATTTAAATCAACAAAATTAGAACACATCCTCACACCATGCACAAAAATAAACTCAAAATGGCTTAAAGACTTAAACATAAGACATGACACCATAAAACTCCTAAAAAGATCATAACAAAACATTAATTGTACCAATGTTTTCTTAGGCCAGTCTCCTAGAGCAACAGAAATAAAAACAAAAATTAAAAAATGGGATCTAATCAAAGTTAGAAACTTTTGCATAGCAAAGGAAACCATAAACAAAACAAAAAGACAACCTACAGAATGGGAGAATATATTTTCAAACAATGCAACAAACAAGGGCTTAATTTTCAAAATACACAACTTATACAATTCAACAATAAAAAGAAAACCCAATCAAAGAAATAAGCAAAAGATCTAAACAGACATTTCTCCAAAGAAGACATACAGATAGATGGTCAACGTAGCTAACTATTAGAGAAATGTACATCAAAACTACAAAATGGTACCACCTCGCACTGGTCAGATTGACCATCATTAAAAAGTGTATAAATAACAAATGCTGGAGAGGGTGTGGAGAAAATGGAACCTTCCTACACTGTTGGTGGGAATGTAAGTTGGTGCAGCAACTATGGAAAACAGTATGGAGGTTCCTCAGAAAACTAAAAATAGAATTATCATATCATCCAGCAATCCCCCTCCTGGGCATATACCCAGACAAAACTAATTCAAAAAGAGACACACACCCCTATATTCATAGCAGTACTATTCACAATAGCCAAGTCATGGAAACAATCTAAATGCTCCCTGACAGATGAGTGGATAAAGATGTGGTACAGAGACACGATGGAATACTACTCAGCCATTAAAAATGAACAAAATAATGCCATTTGAAGAAACATGGCTACAACTAGAGGTCATTATACTAAGTGAAGTGAAGTCAGGAAAAGAAAGACAAATATATGATCACTTATAAGTCAGTGACAGACAGGGGAGCCTGGTGTGCTGCAGTCCATGGGGTCACAAAGAGTAGGACAGGACACAGTGACTGAATAACAACAACAATCACTTTTAAGTGGAGTCTAAAATATGATACGAATAAACTTATCTATGAAACAGAAAGAGACTTACAGATATAGAAAACGGACTTGTGGTTGCCAAAGAGAAGGGGGTTGAGCAAAGCAGGAGTGGGAGGTTGGTGTTAGCAAATATAAACTATTATATACAGAAAGGATAAACAACAAGGTCCTACTCTATAGCACAGGGAACTATATTCAATATCCTATGAAAAATCATAATGGAAAAGAATATTTAAGAAAGAATGCAAAAAAAAGAAAGAATGCACATATATGTGTAACTGAATCACTTTGCTTTACAGCAGAAATTAATACAAGTATTAAAAAATAAAGTCATAGGGGATAAAAAGAGTGATTAGTCTAATTACAACGTCATTTTGAGAGAAAATGAAACCTGAATCTGATCAAGTCTCTAGATCCAACTATTAATTTATTAATTTACAGGAAACAAAGAATGGAGGATTCTGTTATATAGCATCCAGGGATCCAATCAGCAAAATCTACTGGACAAAGTTTTTCAACAGACTGCAAGAGTAATAAAAGACAAAAGGATATGGAATGGGGGGGAAATCTAAGGAATAAAAGAGACTTGAGACAAAGTAACCAATTGGAATACATGGAGATGATTTGAATTCTAATTAAAACAAACTATAAAAAATGCACATATGCATTTATGAGACAATTAGAAATTTAAATACTGACTAGATAATGTATGATATTAAAGAAATATTGCTAATTTAGGTGAATTGTCCTGTGGCTACTTTTTTAATGGAGTCCTTATCTATTAGAACTACATGTTGAAATGTTTACAGATGAAATAGCATATCAAATATCCTTCAAAATAATACAGGAGAGAGGCTGTGTTTGAAACTAGATTAGGCCATTAGTTGATAATTGCTGAAGTTGATGAAGGGCACATGGGGGTTTATTATGCTATTCTCTCTAAAGCATGTTTAAAATTTTCCATATTAAAGCATTTTTAAAATAATATTACAAAACTATCTGTTTCTACTTTAAATATGTCTATTTTTCAGAAAGGAAGAATGGTCTCTCCCCTTTTCCTATATTCTCTCATTGCTCCAAATGACCTGTTCACATTTGCCATGCTAAGAAATGTACTCCAGATCAAAACAGAAGAAAACGCACTCAGAGTTCACTTGTCATTAATTAGGTGCTAAATAAATTTAAAATATTCCAGTTTCAAGTGTGTGGATTCACTTGTGAAGAGAGAAACTGGGAGGGCCCCTGTTTCTAACACAGGCCCCTGTCCTGTGTTAGATTCCAATCGCTCTCTGTGGCTCTTATAAAACAGAGCAGATGGAGGAAACGACCCTCAAAAAGCTAAGACCCAGGACTGGGCGTGGGCTGAGCTACCACCTCCACCACCTGTGGGGAAAAAGACTACAAGCCTCATTCATCTTTTACCATCAGCCCCTGGCACTGTGCTGGCACTTGGGCATACTGCACATATTTGGAAGGCAGGGAAGGAGGAAATTGATTTAGCAGGTTTAGTTGTTTGTTTTTTGGTTTTAGTATTTTATTTTGGAGGGGTATTTGTGTGTGTGTGTGTGTGTGTGTGGCTGCACTGGGTTTTCATTGTTGTGCCTAGGCTTTCTCTAGTTGTGGAGAATAGGGTCTACTCTCTAGTTATGATGCATGGGCTTCTCATTGCAATGGCTTCTCTTGTGGAGCACGTGCTCTAGGGCCCATGGCTTCAGCAGTTGTGGCTCATGAGTTTAGTTGCCTTGAGGTATGTGAGATTTTCCCAGACCAGGGATCGAACCTGTGTTCCCTGCATTGGTAGGTGCATTCCTAACCAGTGGACCACCAGCAAAGCCCTGAGCAGATTTAGTCTTTAAGTGAACATGAATAACATGTTTTATGGCGTGTCAGCAATATCCTCCATTCCTCCACAGATGTCTTTGTTTTACAACCATCACGCCCATAAACTGACCTCGCCATCACAAATGTAGAGTTTCCTGTCTTAGCAGAGACTTTTCAGGAAGGTGCTGTAGCTAAAGCTGTCAGCTGCTGCTTTGTAAGACAAATCCTATATTTAAATAGCTACTCTTCACAAGTCCACTCCAGTGCACCTTATTTTTAACATTTATCACAATTCTCAAGGTAAGATGTGGAACGTCTCGCCCACAGCTGTTGAGTCACCCCTAAGCTCACCCCACCCCTCCTGCCCTTGGGCTAGAGAGTTGCTATACAGCAGGTATGCTGTACAGTAGAGAAATAACATTGCATGATGTACTTAAAAACTTGCTAAAAGGGTAGATTTCCTGTTAAGTGATCTTATCACAAACAAACAAACATATTACATAAATACATAAATAAAGGTGGGAGGAAACTCTGGGGAGGAGACCGATAT
Organism: Muntiacus reevesi; assembly: GCF_963930625.1. Classification (NCBI taxonomy): domain Eukaryota; kingdom Metazoa; phylum Chordata; class Mammalia; order Artiodactyla; family Cervidae; genus Muntiacus; species Muntiacus reevesi. The sequence goes on from NC_089253.1 coordinate 100,690,846, forward strand.
GTTATGGCATATATTGTAGTGATGGTCTCACAGTTATCTCTAAACTCATTAAGTTGTATACATTAAACACCATTGACCCTTTAAGAACACAGGTTTGAAGCGCCCAGATCCAATTGTATGCAGAATTTTTTTTTTCAATAATCCATACTACAGTACTACACAACCAGTGGTTGGTTGAATCCGCCAGTGTAGAACCACAGACAAGGGGAAACAAGGATACAGGGGAAGCACTGATGAGGAGGGCCAACTCTATGTTGGATTTTCAGCACCCAGGAGGGTCAGTGTCCCAAGCCTTGAGTTGTTCAAGAGACAACTATATGTATAGCTTGTTGTTTAACAATCCTACTCCAATAAAGAAGCATTGCTGAGCTTGCTATTCAAAGGAACATGGGGTCAAAGAACACAACAGGTTTACAGGAAGCCCAATATTCAGGCAGCATTGAGAAAGAACAGCCTGCTGTTTAGAATGGTGTTTATTTGCCCAGCCAAAGATCTATCTTTCAGACACAAAATATTTCATACTGAGGGTACAGAATTCACAGCTGCTTCCTTGGCACACTCTGCTGGTTACCAAACTTTCTTCATATTTTTCTGTTTAATATAAATGACTTCTTAAAAAGTCTTCCACGTTCTGTGTGGAGAGCAGATGTTATGAAACTTAGCATACTTGAGAAAACAAACATTTGATAGCCATCTGGCTTAGAGGAGACAATGCCAGAGTGAAACTAGGCAGGACCCTATGGTCCTTCCCTAAGCCCCGTCCTCTGCCTGCCTTTTTTGCCTGTGGAAAAACTTTAGCCAAAGAATAAGTTTAATCAGAGAAGCAAGAAAATGCAGAAACAAAGGAAAAGAGTTCACCAAGACTAAACAATGATAATTAGTCAGTTAACATAGCCAAGGACCTTTAGTTCCTTCTCAAGGGCTATGATAATATTCTGAGCCACATCCTGTGAGCTGCCTTGTAGGTACTGAACCCTGCACCAAGTACGTGATGACCAGACAAGGGGCACATGACTTAAACTGCCACAACCCCGAGAACTGGCTTCAAAGACATGGGCACAAACAGGCCCTAGAACTGAAGAGTCATTGTACCTAAAACAATCAAGAAGATGCTGCTCAGACCACCACAGGACCAGTTTCAAGATGACTTGAGCTGACTGTGCTGTTTCTGCATGGGAGCCTCCTCCCTTCATCTATAAAAGCTCTTGACCACTGACTATCAGTGATGGGGAGTCATTCTTTGGACAGAAATCCCCCCTCAACCTCTTGTCATCCAAAATCAAGCAAACTTTGCTTTCCATCAGCCTTGCCTTCTATTGACTTTTGAGTGGCGAGCAACCAGACCCTACTTTTGGTTACAAGAGGAGACACTTTTAGCAAAGAAGAGTGGAACTATCATGGGGGAAGAGATAGAATAGGCATTTCATGGTTTTCTTCTTGTTGCTTGTTACAAGAATAATTAGCTTGGCAGTCATATTCCTTAACAGATTCTTTTAAAGAGTGTGTGCATAGTAAATATGATTCCGCTCTAAAGATAAAGGGACCATGAAGATGTTCACAGCAGGAACTAACTTCATACTCTGTATGAACAAATAATTGTACTACTTCTCTGGTGGCTCAGATGGTAAAGAATCTGCCTGCAATGTGTAAGACCTGAGTTCAATCCCTGGGTCGGGAAGATCCTCTGGAGAAGGGAATTGCCACCCACTCCAGTATTCTTGCCTAAAGAATTCCACAGACAGAGGACCCTGGCCAGGCTACAGTCCATGGGGTCCCAAATACTGGACATGACTGAGTGACTGACACACACATACAGCATATGCAATCCCAACATTTTATATAATTTGTCACTTAGGTCAGATATGACTCGGGCTGTATACTTAATTTAAAAAAAAACAAAACAAAACCCAAGACAAGAAAGTCTTCCCCTTGTTCCCTGAGAGCCCACAAACCCCCACTTTCTCAGATCTTCAGAGCTCTGCTGGGATGAAGATAACTGGCAATCAAACCTGGACCTAGGCTGAAGACTTCTGTAAAACGAAGGATCCATTTATAATGTGAATACCAGCCTCCAAAGAGATATGTTTGAATTTTCACCTTTCAGCTTAGTGAGATTTCTTACAATGTTATTTAGCCAATCATTATTTTTAGGTATTCCCCACTGCCATCCTCCAAAGAGCCAAAGAGCATGTTATTTATATTGTTAAATGAATATTTATTTATAGACTTAAAGTGAATGAATTACTATAGCTGTTTCAACTTTCTTTAGAGGATACTTTTACATTCTGAATATCTCCAAATACAATCTCTTTTTTAAAAAAGATCCTTCTTTAAGAAAGTTCCTTTAAACAGTAACCTTCAAATTGGGTTTGAAATTCAGAAATACTGTGGTGCCTTCCAGGTTAAGGTTCTTAAAGGTCTTTACCTTCTTAAGATGCTGGGTCATAAAGGGTGCTTTCAGCATCCTGGGGAAGCAATTATTAGAAGTGCAACAGAAGAGAAACCTCACCCTGTCTTCTGGGCTTTGCACCCTGCTGGGGCCTCCTACCAGCACAGAGAAACACTGCCCTTCATTGGCCCTCAGCTGCAAGTGCCAACTCATCTATCTTTAGAGAACCAAACTCAGTTGAGCTTTCTCCCCAGGAAGAAGGTTGGCTGCTAAAAAGATTCTTTTTGCCAATACTTGCTTTCTGAATAAAGTATTTCACAGTTGGCAGATTGCTTCCAACTGTATTACCTACATGCTGTCCTCAACTGACAGGAATCCGTGGTCTCAGGATGCATGGCATAAAAGGAGCATTCAGGACCATAACCTATTTTGATGTTAGATGAAGTCTGGAGTTTTGATCCTGGCCAAGCACTTACTTGTAGGTGATCTGAGGACACCACCTAACCTTTGAGAATCTCTGACCCTCATGGTAGAATGGGCTATATGAGAAATAAGTAAGGTAATGCCCCACTGAGCCCAAGATAGCTAGGTCTTTATTAGAAAATTGCAGTTAGAACCAGAGCTATATAGACTGAGTTATGTCTCCTCAAATTCATATGTTGAAGCCCTAACCCTCAGTATGCCTGTATTTGGAAATGGGGCCTCTAATGAGGTAATTAAGGTAAGGAAGGGCCCTTACTAACAAGTGTCTTTGTTTTCCTGGAGGACAGTCTAATGATGTGATTTATGATAGGGGCTTTGAGCCATGCTGTACCTTTGACCTCTGGAGGGATTAGAGACTAAAAGCATTAGCCTGAGTCCCTGGAGTGTATGAAAACAGAGTCAGCCCTGTGGACAATACGTGATCAAGCTTCACTAAAAACTCCAGACGCCAAAAGCTCAGGTGAGCTTTCCTGATTGGCAGTATTCTCTGAGTATATTGTCACACATCGTGGGCAGGAAGCAACGCCATTCATGACTCAGTGGGGGAAGGAAAATCAGAAGTCTCATGCTTGGACCCCTCCCAGACTCTGCCCTTACTTGTTTCTTCCTTCTGCTGATTTTAGTGTGTTTTTTTTTTTCTTTTACTACAATAAAATTTTAATTTTAAATATAGTGCTTTCCTGAGTTCTGTAGTCATTCTAGTGAGTTACCAAACCTGAGGATGGTCATGGCTCTTTAGGCTTTTTCTTTCTTTTTTTTTTTTTAGGCTTTTTCTTTTTTAAGGATTTTAACTTTGTCTTTTATTCTGTAGTAAATAGTTATTTACTTACTAATTTAACTTGTGGTAGTTTTAAACTATTGTGTAATCAGCTTTATCAATCTTTCCCATTAAAGTTTTTGTTTACTTAAAAAGGCTTTTTTCCCAAGAAAATGAAATAGGTATTCATCTTTATTTTCTTCCTCTCTTTTCTGGCTCTGGCACCAGCTGCCTCAGCTTCCTTGGTCCATGAGCATCACACTGAAGCTCATGCCAGTGGGGACACCAAGAACACCATTCATGCTAATATATCTTTATTTTCTAGTTTTTTACAGTATCATTTCTCTTTATTAACTAATTTCATTTGGGATTTATTTTGCTATATGCTACTAAGTAAAAATCTGTTGTTACTTTTTTTTCCATACAGTTTCTCAATTGACTGAACAACAGCTTTTGAATAATCATATTTTTCTACCTTGTTACCACATGCAAAATTCCCATATATATTAGGGTTTGCATGTGGTCAATCTATTCTGTTGGATCTATATGGCTATCTTCTCTTGCACCATCCTGCTTTTAGATTTATTGGTTTCATAACACGTATTAATATCCCACTGCAGGCATCTTTCCTATTTAATGTTCATATTTAAAATCTTCTTGGCTAATATTCCTATTTATTCTTCCACAACAAAATTTTCTGTGCCCCAAGAAAATGTTTTACTCAGAACATGAAAGAAAAATTAAAATCAGTTTGTCAATTCCCATTGACCTCCCAAAATAAAATACTAATATAGTTTTTCACTGGAATTACATTAAACTTAAAATTTTGGGGGAAATTGATATATATATTTATAAGGCTAAGTCTTTCCAGGCAGAAATATGATATGTCCCACAGTAAAAATAAATACATTAAAAAATGTTGATGTTCTTCATATAGATCCAGCAAGTTTCTTGTTAACTTCAGGGAAATAAGAAACTTTAAGGCTCTTAATGTACATCACTACATTATCTCTACAAAATTATCACAAAATATAAGACTGAAAATGCCTTCTTGCCAGTCTGAGCAGGTAAAAAAAAGTATTCACTATAGATTTAATGTGCACTTCTTTGACTTTTCATGAGGTTGAATGATTCTGAACATATTTATTGATTAGTTGTATTCCTTTCTTTGTGAACTTTTGCCTATTTTATTTTTTGCCTGTTTTTTATATTAAGAATAATATACTTTGATTCCCCAGGTGGGAAGTATTTTTCCCAGTACATCATTTGCCTCTTAATTTTGTTTATTATGTTTTTGGATATATAGAATTTTAAAATTTTCTATCTCGAATTCAAAGATCATATAACATTTGTGTCTGTTTTCTTATAGTCATGTATATATTCTTCTGTTTAAATTTTAATTCCCAATTTTACATTGATTTTTATGTTTATGATATAGATGGGCTTCCCTGGTGGCTGAGACAGTAAAGAATCTGCTTGCAATGCAGGAGATCCTAGGTCAGGAAGATCCCCTGGCAAAGGGAATGACTACCCACTCTACTATTCTTGCCAGGAAAATCCCAATGACAGAGGAGCCAGGAGGGCTATAGTCCATTGGGTCTCAAAGAGTCAGGTATGACTGAACAACTAATACACACATAATAAAAATGAAATATAGCCTGGGTCTCATTTTGAGTAGGGATTAGTTTATTTAGGTCTGTATATTGAACCATGGTCACTCTCTTTTTGGAAGTTATTCTGTGTCAAAGCGATTTGGTTTACTTAGCAATTTTTAAGTACAGAATTTCTTGGAACACATTTCAGTGGAGTAATAAAATGTTCTCATTATGAAACGAATTTAAGCAATTACAGCTGAAGCCTGCTCTAGTGTATCTAACAAGGTACTTTTTAGCTTAAAGGATGTTGTGTATCATTCAACTGCTAGTTGCCATAACATTGGGACTTTTCTGAGTTCTCTGAAAGTTGCATAGAGCTAAAGAGGTTATTTTACCAGCACCATCTGTAAAAATGTGTTGCTACTATTCACTTGGAAGGCTCAATCCCCCAAGAGTACAGAGAATTAATTCAGTCACAAGTTTGGCATTCTTACAAGCTACTCAACCAAAGGGAAACAAAACCCTCTGAGAAATCAAATGTGTTTGGCAGATCTGGTTCAAGATTTCCAGCAATGTACTATCAACACAGCAAACCTAAGAGGCAGGAGAAACCTCTCTCGAAATCAAATATGGTACAGTACAAGGAACATTATATTGAATGTCTGAAAGCCAGGAGTCTGTTCCAACACCAGTGATTTGACCTTCACAAATCATTTTAATGAGTTTCAATTTCCTCTCTTATAAAATGGGTGACCTCATAGGACTACTGCAAAAACTAAGAAAATTTATATGGATGTATTGTATAAACTGTAATGCACAGGTCAAAACATTAGTAGCTATTAATTAGCCTGCAATTGAATTCATTCTACTTGTCTAACTCAAGAGGAGAAGGTAGCACCTGCCGTCCCTGGTCTGTTCAGCCTGTCCTGGGGAAACACTATATGGACACCCACTGCCTCCCCTCGAGTCATGCCCCACCTCTGAATCATGCATGCTTCCTGCCTGCAGCACTTCCCAGGGCAGACGTGTACATTAGCTTAAGCCTGGGGCCTTCAAGAAAGTAAGCACTGTGTCTAGGAAGGAAAAAGAGGAATAACATTTATTGAGCACCTACCATATGTGGAGTACTGAAAGATATGCTAGCAAAATAGAGACACATGAGGCCAGTCAGCACTTTTTGTTTAATTTTCACTGTATCAGACTCACAAGGTTCATAATGATTCAACATATATCATAGGCCAGAGGGTGTTTGCAAGTATGAACAACATTCTCAGCCCTGGGCAGTGACAGGACTGGGAAAGTGAGATAAATTTACATACAGGTTGGGTGGAGTCAATGGGATACTTGTAAAATGATTTAAAAGTTTAGCTAGCTTGGGACTTCCATCGTGGTCCAGTGGCTAGGACTCTGCACTCCCAGTGCAGGGGACCTGGGTTCAATCCCTGGTCATGGAACTACATCCCACATGGGGCAACTAAGAACTGGTGCAGCCAAATAAATAAAAGTTTAGCTGGCTCAAAGATGTGTTTGTGCATCTATAAGAATTAGGTTCAAAATTCTTGACATGAACCCAGGACCAAGTCTGGGCTCCTCTTTCAAGAAAACTGCCTAAGTTGGGATAAAGTCAAAACATAATGGGAGGGACTTCCTTGGTGGTCCAGTGGTTAAAAATATGCCTGCTAGTGCAGGGGACATGAGTTCAGCCCCTGGTCTGAGAAGTAAGATCCCACATGCCACAGAGCAACTAAGACCATGCACCATAACTTCTGAGCCCACGCTGCAACTACTGAAACCCATGTGCCCTAGAATTTGTGCTCCTCAACAAGAAAAGACACCACAAGGAAAAGCCAGCACACTGCAACTAGAGAGCAGCCCCCACTTGCTGCAACTAGAGAAAGCCATGCATGCAACTAGAGAAGGCCTATGCATGAATAAATAAGTTTTTTAAAAAACACAATGGAAAGGCATTGAGAAGGGAGGGACATGATCAGATCTGTGCTTTAAAAAGAATCCTCCGAAAAAAAAAAAAAAAAAAAAAAAGAATCCTCCGGTTACAATTAGGTGTTACCTCACAATGGTCAGAAAGGCAATCATGAAAAAATCTACAAATAACATGCTGGAGAGGGTGTGGAGAAAAGGGAACCCTCCTACATTCTTGGTGGGCATGTAAATTGGTACCGTCACTATGGAGAACTGTATGGATATTCCTTAAAAAACTAAAAATAGAGTTACAGTATGATCTAGCAACCCCACTCCTGGGCACATATCTGGAGAAAATCGTAATTTGAAAAGATACGTTTACTCCAATGTTTGTAGCAGCACCATTTACAACAGCCAAGACGTGGAAGCAACCTAATGTCCAATGATAGACGAATAGATAAAGATGTGGTATATATATACAAGGGAATATTACTCAGTCATAAATCAAATGAAATAATGCCGTTTGCAGCAACATGGACAGACCTAGAGATTACCATATTAAGTGAAGTAAGTCAAAGTCAACTATCATATGATCTCACTTATATGTGGAATCTAAAAATAATTTTACAAATGAACTTATTTATTTAAAAAAACAGACTCACAAACATAGAGAACAAACGTGGTTAACAAAGGGGAAAGTTGGGGGGAGGGTGTAAGGACAAATTTAAAGTTTGGGTTTGACAGATACACACTACTATATATAAAACAGATAAACAATAAGGATCTGCTGTATGGCACAGACTCTTATAATAACCTATAATGGTAAAGAATGAAAAAGAATTTATATATATATATTTTTATATATCGTATATATGTCATATACATGAAACTAACACAACATTGTAAATCAACTATAATTCAGTTGAAAAGAAAAAAAGAACTTTGGTTGCTGTATGGACAACGGAGGGGAATGCTGCAAGAAGGGAGCAGGTATGCCTACATGGTGGTATGCAGCTGCTGGTTTGCTCTGGCTCAAGAAAGTTGACTGTGTCCATAATTTTCCCAAAGCCACACGTAGTGGCATCAGGTTGGTAGGCTGAAGAAAGCTATGGTGTGAATATTTACACCAAATATACCTGCAAATACTACAAACCAGGACTTCCCTACCTGCCCACCCTCCAGAGACAGTTTACCAGGACTGGAGGGGCTAGAAAGCTTCTACAGGGGATCGGGCAAGAGAGGCAGTGTGATCCAGAGTGGTGACAGTGGAAGTGAAGGGAAGTGGATGGATTTGGAAAGCTATTTGCAGATAGAAACAGCTGCTGACAGTACTGACAGGTTGGATATGGGATGGGGTGGTCAAGGTGAGGTGAGAGAGTGTTGTAAGGAGAAGCCAATTCTGACTCCATGTTAGAGCTATTTCTTTGATTTGCTTTTCATTGCTTTTGTTATTACAATAATATATAATAGCCTGCCTCGGAGAACCCTGCCCCTCTGCCTGGCTGTTAAACTAAAGTGCCTTTGTTTAGCTCACAGGGAGATAATATGACCCTGCCCACCTGTTAAAAAGAAGAGATTAACACACCCCTTCCAAAGGCTGGTCCTTCCCAGAGATGTTCCGCAAGACTGAACACCCCTTTTTACTTTACTTCCTCACTGCCTCTCCTCTCTATTCTGCCTGTTGACTTTATTTCCTTATTGCTTTTCTCCCTCTGGCTCTATGAAAAAACCTAGCATCCAGAACCCACAAGATGGTTAATTTGAGACATTAATCTACCATCTTCTCCATCAGCAGGCTTTCCGAATAAAGTCGTAGTCCTTGCCTCAACACTTCGTATCTTGGATTCATCGACCTCTCATGCAGCGAACAGAGCAAGTTTGAAGTCAATAACAACAGAAGAATATCTCCCAGGTTTTAGTAAGTATGAGAGCGTGAGCATCAAAGGCAATGTTCCGAATTTGGCTTTGAGAGAGAGAATGTCTTGGACTCAGACAATAAGATGATTTAGAACTACACACTCTACAGTTTTCAGTCACTGTGGCCTGACCCTAGTCCACCCTCCCAACTCACTTGGGGCATTCTCTTTCTGCCTCTCTGCCCTAGACTCCAGTCCTGCCAGCCACCTTTCAGTTCTTCATTTAGAAAATTTACTTAGCCTCTTGGCCTTCCTACATTCTGCTCCCTCAGCCCACAGTGTTCTTATCACGGCTCTCTGCATGGCTGGCGTGTTTCTCCCTTGGGTCCCTGCTAACAGAGGACACCTTCTCCCTCCAACCATATCCTCTCTGTTAGTTTCCTTCTTAGCACTTATCACAACTTATAATCATATACTTGTTGGCTACTTGCTTGTGTTCTGTCTCCCTCACTGGACTGTAAGTCTTCCTTAAAAATTGATTTCTGATTCTTTAACATTTGACAGAATTTGCCAAATAAATAAATAAACAAGAAACACAGCCTGCCTGCTGCCTATAAACAACACGGACCAAGATTGTACCAACTCTGCAGTGTATACCTCTTAAGTGTCCGCAATAAAAAGCTGAATTTAGGAAAACAGTTGAGCCTTTGCAAGTAACTCATTCACAGGACAGGGTGTGACAGGCAAGGACAAGTCCAGGCTTAAGGACAGTCTCTTCCCCAAGTTTAGAACTGTCTAAAGAACCATAAAGTTCTTACAGTGAAGGTGACAGCCAAAAAAAAAACCCTAAAGGATGGGTGTAGTACATTTCTGTATTAGTTCCAAGTGTAACAGGGAAGAAGAGAATCTGACTCCAAGTTACATCTGTTTCTTTCACTTCAAGCTTTGCTCCCATTGCTTTTGTTACCATAATCACTGAAAGGATGCTCTCTATAGCTTAGTTGTTGTTCAGTCGCTCACTCATGTCGACTCTTTGTGACCCCATGGACTGCAACATGCCAGGCTTCCCTTCCTTCACCATCTCCCAGAGCTTGCTCAAACTCATGTCCATTGAGTTGGTGATGCCATCTAACCATCTCGTCCGCTGTCGTCCCCTTCTCGTCCTGCTTTCAATCTTTCCCAACATCAGGGCCCTTTCTAATGAGTCACGTCTTCCCATCAGGTGGCCAAAGTACTGGAGCTTCAGCATCAGTCCTTCCAATGAATATTCAGGACTGATTTCCTTTAGGATTGACTGGTTTGATCTCCTTGCAGTCCAAGGGACTCTCAAGAGTCTTCTCCAACACCACAGTTCAAAAGCATGAATCCTTTAGTGCTCAGCCTTCTTTATGGTCCAACTCTCACATCCATACAAGACTACAGGAAAAACTATACTTTTGACTAGATGAACCTTTGTCAGTAAGGTAATGTCTCTGCTTTTTAATATTCTGTCTAGGTTGGTCATAGCTTTTCTTCAAGGAGCAAGCATCTTTTAATTTCATGGCTGCAGTCACCATCTGCAGTGATTTTGAAGCCCAAGAAAATAAAGTCTGTCATGGTTTCCATTGTTTCCTCATCTATTTGCCATGCAGTGATGGGACTGGATGCCATGATCTTCATTTTCTGAATGTTGAGTTTTAAGCCAGTTTTTTCACTCTCCTCTTTCACTTTCATCAAGAGGCTCTTACTTCCTCTTTGCTTTCTATCATAAGGGTAGTGTTATCTGCATATCTGAGGTTATTGATATTTCTCCTGCAATCTTGATTCCAGCTTGTGCTTCATCCAGCCTGGCATTTCACATGATATATTCTGCATATAAGTTAAATAAGCAGGGTGACAATATACAACCTTGACTTACTCCTTTCCCAATTTGGAACCAGTCCACTGTTCCATGTCCAGTTCTAACTGTTGCTTCTTGACTAGCATACAGATTTCTCAGGAGGCAGGTAAGGTGGTCTGGTATTCCTGTCTCCTGAAGAATTGTCCACAGTTTATTTTGGTCCACACAAAGGCTTTGGTATAGTCAATAAAGCAGAAGTAGATGCTTTTCTGGAACTCTCCTGCTTTTTCTATGATCCAATGGATGTTGGCAATTTGATCTCTGGTTCCTCTGCCTTTTCTAAATCCAGCATGAACATCTGGAATTTCTTGGTTTACCTGTTGAAGCCTCGCTTGGAGAATTTTGAGCATTACTTTGCTAGCATGTGAGTCTATAGCTTTAAGCATATATAACGACCTGCCTCAGGAAGCCCTACCCTCTGCCTGAATATTAAACTAAAATGCCTTCGTTCAGGTCACAGGGAGACATTCTGACCCTGCCCACCTGTGAATGGCTACAGAGAAGAAGAAATTAACACATCCAGCACAACAAAGGAAACTATAAGCAAGGTGAAAAGACAGCCTTCAGAATGGGAGAAAATAATAGCAAATGAAGAAACAGACAAAGGATTAATCTCAAAAACATACAAGCAACTCCTGCAGCTCAATTCCAGAAAAAAAAAAAAAAATGACCCAATCAAAAAATGGGCCAAAGAACTAAAGAGACACTTCTCCAAAGAAGACATACAGATGGCTAACAAACACATGAAAAGATTCTCAACATCACTCATTATCAGAGAAATGCAAATCAAAACCTCAATGAGGTACCATTACATGCCAGTCAGAATGGCTGCTATCCAAAAGTCTACAAGCAATAAATGCTCTAGAGGGTGTGGAGAAAAGGGAACCCTCTTACACTGTTGGTGGGAATGCAAACTAGTACAGCTGCTATGGAGAACAGTGTGGAGATTCCTTAAAAAACCGGAAATAGAACTGCCATATGACCCAGCAATCCCACTCCTGGGCATACACACCAAGGAAACTAGATCTGAAAGAGACATGCGCACCCCAATGTTCACTGCAGCACTGTTTATAATAGCCAGGTCATGGAAGCAACCTAGATGCCCATCAGCAGACAAATGAATAAGAAAGCTGTGGTACATATACAAAATGGAATATTACTCAGTCATTTAAAAAAATTCATTTGAATCTGTTCTAATGAGGTGGATGAAACTGAAGCCCATTATACAGAGTGAAGTAAGCCAGAAAGAAAAACACCAATACAGTATACTAATGCATATATATGGAATTTAGAAAGATGGTAATAATAACCCTACATGCAAGACAGAAAAAGAGGCACAGATGTACAGAATAGACTTTTGGACTCTATGGGAGAAGGCAAGGGGGGGATGATCTGAGAACAGCATCAAAACATGTATATTATCAAGTGTGAAACAGATTGCCAGTCCAGGTTGGATGCATGAGACAAGTGCTCAGGGCTGGTGCACTGGGAAGACCCAGAGGGACGGGATGGGGAGGGAGGTAAGAGGGGGGTTCAGGATGGGGAACACATGTAAATCCATGGCTGATTCATGTCAATGTATGGCAAAAACCACTACAATATTGTAAAGTAATGAGCCTCCAACTAATAAAAATAATTGGGGAAAAAATAAAGCTAAACATGCATTAATATGGAAAAAAACATATAAAGAAATTATGTCTATGTTAAAAAAAAATAAATTAATTAACACATCCAATTCCCAATGCTAACTAAGCCAGGAGATACTCTGCAAGACTCAGGGCCTTTTTATTTGACTGCCTCACCTCCTCCACCTCTCTCTTCTGTAAAAGATACTGGCATCCAGACCCCAATGGATGGTACTCTAGGACAGGGGTCCCCAACTTCCAGGCAGTGGACTGGTACCTCCTGTCAGATCAGTGGCAGCATTAGATTAGAAATAAAGTGCACAATAAATGTAATGTGCTTAAATCATCTTGAAACCATCCCCCCCACCATCAGTTTGTGGATAAATTGCCTTCTACAAAATTGGTTCCTTGTGTCAAAAAGGGTGGGGACCACCGCTTTAGGACACCTATCCACCATCTTTTCAGAAGCTCAGTTTTCTGAATAGTCACTCTTTCTTGCCACAAACCTCACCTCCCAATTATTGCCCTGCTGTGCAGTGAGCAGAATGAGCTTAGATTCAGTAACACAAGCTCACAAAAGGAGATTCACATTTGTTGGAGAAGTTTGTTGAGGATGTGACTGCAAGCTGACCCTAGAGTTGGATCCAGGTAATCAGGCTTCTTATTTGATGCCCCTGTCCTTAGAGTGTACACTCCATGCACTTCTGCTTAAGAACCATTTTCAAAGACATAGCCTTGAGGGACTAAGGCACTGTTGAGATCATCTGGATATTATATGTGATGGAACCTGTTGCAGAGAGGAAGCCAATTCTGACTCCATGTTGGAAACTGTTTCTTTGACTTGATGTTCATTGCTTTTGTTATTATAATCATACTTAATAGCTTGACTCAAGAGGACCCTGCCCCTCTGTCTGACTGTAAACTGAAATGCCTTTGTTCAGCTCATAGACAGATAATCTGTCCCTGCCCACTTGAGAGGAGAAAAGATTGTTGTTGTTCAGTATCTCTGCTGTGTCGACTCTTTGTGACCTCCAGGGATTGCAATATGCCAGGCTTACCTGTCCTTCACCGCTCCCAGAGCTTGCTCAAACTCATGGCCATGAGTCGGTGATGTCATCCAACCATCTCGTCCTCTGTCATCCCCTTCTCCTCCTGCCTTCAATCTTTCCCAACATCAGGGCCTTTTCAAGTGAGTCGGCTCTTTGCATCAGGTGGCCAAAGCTTCAGCTTCAGCGTCAATCCTTCCAATTAATATTCAGGGTTGATTTCCTTTAAGATTGACTGGTTTGATCTCCTTGCAGTCCAAGAGATTCTCAAGAGTCTTCTCCAACACCACAGTTCAAAAGCGTCAATTCTTCAGCACCCCACCTTCTTTATGGTCCAATTCTCACATCCATAATGACTACAGGAAAAGCCATAGCTTTGATTAGACAGATCTTTGTCAGCAAAGTAATGTCTCTGCTTTTTAATATTCTGTCTAGGTTTGTCATAGCTTTTCTTCTAAGGAGCAAGCATCTTTTAATTTCATGGCTGCTGTGACCATCAGCAGTGATTTTGGAGCCCAAGAAAATAAAGTCTGTCCTTGTTTCCATTGTTTCCTCATCTATTTGCCATGAAATGATGGGACTAGATGCCATGATCTTCATCTTTTGAATGGTGAGTTTTAAGCCAGCTTTTTCACCCTCCTCTTTCACCTTCATGAAGAGACTCTAGTTCCTCTTCCCTTTCTGCCATAAGTATGGTGTTATTGGCATATCCAAGCTTATTGATATTTCTCCTGTTACAGCCACAAGTTCTGGGAAACAAACTCACTTAGAAGGACAATGCAGACAGTGGAGTGCAGTTTATTACATTGGCAGGCCCAAGGCAGAGTCTCCTCTTAGCCAAGGACCCCAACCAGTTTTTGTGAAAACCTTATATACCCTAAGTGTACGTGCCCAAACCCACCTCCCCAAATTCCCTGAAATTAGTGTGAACAAAGGAAAAGAAAGATACAACCAAAGTTAACCCGTGATTCATATGCCTTAGGCCTAGGTAGTTAACAGTGGACAATTATCAATAGGCCTGTGGTCATACCCCAATAAGCATAATAGAATTTATGATTCTATTTGATTACACAGACAATTAGGGTATTCTTTCAGGTGATGGAGAGTCTAGGTACGAACCCTGGGGCTCTTCCTTCCAGGGGTCTGGTTTTGCAGTTGTTATGTTGTTTCTATAGATACTGGGCAAAGAGCTCAAAGTCCACAGTCCGGCCCAAGATGGAGTCCTGCTTTCAAGACGAGCCTGTTCTGTTTCCTCCTTCACTCCCAGCAAGCTTCCTGCTGAAAGAAGAGATTACCACACCCCTTCCAAAGGCTGGCCACTTCCTTGGAGACGTTTTGCAAGACTGAAGACCCTTTCACTTTTCTTCCCCACTGTCTCTCCCTCTCTATTCTGCCTTATGACTTTAGTTGCTTCTTTCTCTCTGACTCTACAAAGGAAACTGGCATCCAGACCCCAGTAAGATGGTTATTTTGAGGTCCTAGCATGCCATCTTCTCAGTCAAATGGCTCCCTGAATAAAGGCTCTTTCTTGCCTCAACCCATCATCTCTCAGATTTATTGGCCCATCATGTGGCAAGCAGAGAGAGCTTGGACTGGGTAACAAACCCAGCTATGTATAAAACTTTTTAAGATTCTGGTGAGCAGGTACCGAGAGCTGACTCATTGGAAAAGACCCTGATGCTGGGAAAGATTGAGGGCAGGAGGAGAAGGGGACAAGAGAGGATGAGATGGCTGGATGGCATCACCAACTCAATGGACATGAGTTTGGGTAAACTGTGGGAGTTGGTGATGGACAGAGAGGCCTGGCATGCTGCGGTTCATGGGGTTGCAAAGTGTCAGACACAACTGAGCAACTGAACTGAACTGAACTGAGACTCCTAAAGGCGGTGGGGTGGTAGGCACAAGTTTCGAGGAAGGAGCCTACTGTGTTCTCCTCTTCAGGCTGAGAATTAAAGTCACCTTTCTATTTCCTCCAAACTCTGTCTCCACATTTTTCATTCCGCTTCATTGGGCAGAGAAAGACAAGATTTTAGCCAGCAACACACCAACTATGTGACAGATAAATGGGGGTACAGGGGAAATATAAAGCATAATCTTTGATCTAATGGAGTTAAAAACTTGCAAAACAATTTGAGACTGCTCCCACCATCAATCACCAATGCCTGCTAAGCTGATGGACTGCAGAAACTTGAGAGACAGAGGAGCATGTGTAGGCTGAGAGCCAGGAAAAGCTGTTGCAGAAGGTAACTTTGAGTTCTGCAGACCAGTCCTGACACCCCGTCAATGAAGAGGAGAGGACTAGAGTTCACTGTGTCCCTGCTGAGCTCATCTCCTTGACTTTAACCAATGAAGACATTTCAGGATAAAGACCTTCTTTCCCAATCAGCAACGTGCTGTACATGCAAATATCTGAGATTGTTACAACCAGCAGGACTCTTCTCACTCCAATTACTCCCTGTTCAGGCTTGCATCATCTTGTTTTTCTTTTTCCTGCTCTGCATTTTCCACCTACAACATTCAATTCCTACTGACTCAGCATCAGATGACAGTTTTCTTCTCTGGAATCCTCTACTGTCTCCATAGTGAGACTCTGTCATTGCTGATCACAGCTGCCTTCCTTTTGATCGATCACCAACTGCCTGCAGCATGTGCAAATAGGAGTACCAGTGGCCTCCACCGACCCCATCTCCTCAAAACGGGATGCCATGCCAACCCATGTGTCATTCTCACACACCCCAAGTGGCAGTCAGTGGCCACAATCCCATTATCTTTCACAGAAATTGAGAAGTAACCTGAGAAGAAGAGAGGAAAAGAGGAGCATCATATGTGATGAGAAGTTAAGGGCTACCAATTATGACTTTAGGAGAAAGTCAGTGACCCTGAGACACAGGCTAAGTCTGCCAGAAAAGCCGCTGAATGATTCTAGAGACTTGCTTGTGATCAAGAGGCAAGTATGCCCCCTGCCCCTACCCACCACCATCAAACACACAACTTGTAAATAATCAATCAAATGTACACTCCTCCAGGGTGGGAAACCCAGTTCTGTACATTCTTAATTCCACCTGCTTGACAGTGCTGCTCTTCCATGCTAGAGACAGTGTTGTCTGGCAGCAGAAGCTTCAATCAGAATCTAATTTTCATCCTTGTAGATACCTAGGTCTCATTCACTTTCTCATTCAAGTAAGAACCAAGCATTTTGTTCAAAACCATTAATAAAACAACAAGTCAATGAAGCCTCCTGTTGAAATATCTCTTCTCATTTATATTTATTTGCATTGTATGTTCTTCATACCGAGTCCTCAATAGACCAAAAATAGGGTTTTTTTAGATTTTTTTTTCCCTTTAAATGCAATTTTAATCCTTACTTTCAGCTCAATGCAAGACTAATACAATGAGCTAAATACACACAAAACTTGTATATCCTGAACTACAAAAGTGGTTTCCATAGCCACACATGGTTTTAGTCAAGTATACATTTTCACAATAAATAAATACTAACAAATATGTTAATAAAACACTACCCCAAATGCTTATCTGCCATCAACTTTTCAGGAATGCCATTCCTGCTACTGAAAGCACTTTCAGAAGTTTTAATCTGACCTGGGGAAATGAGTTCTTTTAAAACCTGACAAACAGTATATTATAAACCCCAAAGATTTTTAATCCAGTATGTCTTCCAACACAGAACCATTCATAGGAAATTCTTAGTTTCTGAAAAAATAAAAAATTAAATCACTCTTGTTATCTAAAGAAGAATATTAAAACAAATTATCTTAAGACAAATAAACACTCCTACAAAAGGCTGTATTTTCTAATATCATTTCCTCCTTAAAAGAAATACAAACCAGTTCACCATCTTTTAATAGCTTACACTACTGTGGTCTAAAAGCTTTAGAAATACATGAAACACATCTTAGCTATCAAAGTCAAAGGTGCCATTTAGATTTCACATATTAAACAGCTACAGTACAACCTACAATGGCACAAGTACACCAGTATTAATTCATCATTGAGATGCTCAAGAGTCAGAAGAAACTGAATGGTTTGCAAACCAAAGGTACTTTGACTTACATGTGGTCATTAAAATCTAATATGTAATTCAAGTAGGGTAATATAATGGCAGGCAATTAAAGGCTCATATATCACTCTAAAATTGAAAACGTGAAAATAAAGCCTGAAAACTTTGTGGTTCTCCATTTTTCATTCACATGGTTAGGTATTAGGCAGGGCCTTACTGTGGAAAATATAGTTATTAAGTATGGTTTCCCCAGAAGATAATGAAGCTTCAGAAAGTACAAAAGGTGTCAAGATACATAGTTTGCTTCATCAAATGCTTTTCTAGCGCGTTTCAATTCTTCATTCATAGTAAGCAAGTCTTTAACCCTAGCAAACTTTCTTCGGTCCTTTCGAATCAAGAAGACGATATCTTCAACTTGTATCCGACCTTGTCTTCCAATTGACATTGCCTTATGAGTCATTTCAGTGATGAACTCTATGACAAGGTCTTCAAGAATATCCACTGACTCAGTATAAGGATTCTGGTCATCTCCAAACCCATACATCATACACCGTAATTCTTTAGAAAAAAGTCTCTTTCTTTTACCCTGTCCACCTTCTGCACCTCCTCCAATTTCTTCACTTTCTTCCTCAAAGGTGGGATCCTCTTCTTCATCTGCCATCCCACCAGCCAGGGACCCAGCCACTTCCCCGGCGCGCCCGCCTCCCTCGGAGAGCTTTTTTTCTAGATTTATTTTTAAATAAACATTGTTTTCATGTATAATCTATAGATACTACTGTGAGATGAGGCATTTAAATCTCTCTTAAAATAATACAGTCTGTCAAGTTTAAAATCCCTCAAACCAAAATGCAGGCTATATTTATATAATGTAATACAAATTACTAAAATCTTAAATTCTAAATAATTTTGCCACAAAGTGAAGATGTTCAAAATTCTGTGAGAAAATACCTTCATTGTCAAAAATAAACCATAAAATGGAAAATAAGAATAAAAACTTTCAAAAAAAGAATAAAAGCTTCCTCAGCAGATGAATGGATAAAGATATGATATATATATATGTATGTGCATATATATATATAACATATACAATGGAAAATTACTCAGTCATAAGAAAAAAAAGAGAAGTTAGAGTTTCTCTGAGCACTAACTATCCTGGTGATTCAGAGATAAAGAATCCACCTGCCAATGCAGGAGACACAGGTTTGATCCCTGGGTTGAGCAGATCCCCTAGAGAAGGAAATGGCAACTCACACCAGTATTCTTGCCTGGGAAATCCCATGGACAGATAAGTCTGGTAAGCTACAGTCCATGGGGTCACAAGAGTCGGACAAGACTTGATGACTAAACAACAAAACAACAATAAATATTGCATTTTCCTTCACCATAAAAAAAAAAAAGAATGAAATTTTGCCATTTGCAACAACATAGACGAACCTCAGAGGGCCTTATGCTTTAAGAAGTAAGTCAAACAGAAAGACAAATATCATATGATAAAACTTACATGTGGAATCTAAAAAGTAAAACAAATTGAATGAATATAAGAAAACAGAAACAGATTCAAAGACACAGAGAACAAAATAGTGGTTATCAGTGGGGAGAGGGAAAAAGGGAGAGGCAAGATAAGGGTAGAGGATTAAAAGGTAAAAAGTACTATGTGTAAAATAAATGAGGTACAATGGTACAGGACAGGGAATATAACCAATATTTTATAGTAAGTTTAAATGGACCATAATCTATAAAATGTTGAATCCTGAAACTAATGTTGTACACCTGAAACTATTACAATATTGTAAATCAACTATACTTCAATTAAAAAAGAAAACACTAAAAACTATTTCTTCTATTGTTGCTCACTCCTGGAGTGCTGCTCAGAGTAGGGTAACACATCTCCTGTCTTTTTGTTTAAGTGAAACCAGAACAGTTTAACTTTAACACCACCAGCAGGTTCCTCATCCTTTATCTCACCATCTACTTTTTCTCCTACCTGCCCTTTACATATTTTCCTCTCTGCACATTTTTTTTCTCATCTTTTCCCTCTTTTTCTTCCATTTTCCTCTCCTCTTTCCTCCATTCTCTAACTCGGTCTTTCCCTGCCCTCCCTTGCACCTCCCATTCCTTGCCATTCAAAGGCTATAAAATGAAGTCCAAACACAAATTGTTATCATTTGTTTTGAGAACTGTTTGCTTTAATTTTTAAAGTGGGTGCTTTGAATATTTTCCATTTTGAACTCTAAAATAAACATTTACTTTTTCCAAGGATGTGTGTGTTTGTGCCTACAGGTGTTCACAGTGTTCCCCACGAGGATCAGTGGACCTTGAAAGAGAAAAAGGATATATGCTCTAGAGTTATAATACATTGGGACAGCCCTTTCAAATCTGCTTGAACTCAGTTATCTCTTGTGGATGCACAGACACCTGCAGATAAAGTCCTGAGGAGGGGGCTGACCAGTTCTTACCAGGTTCACACGAAGCATCCCCCAAAAGATGGCTGGAGTTTCCGATTGCTCTGGCAAACTGAGGAATGAGAAGTCATGTCATGCCAGTAATATTTAACTTGGTCAGGGGTAAAATCTGAGTTGTAGCACTTGCTGATTACTATGGCATAAATGCTCCCATCATGACCAATTTCAAGCTACTACCATGGCATCACTGAACATGGAGTTGAGAGTCAATGCACAGTAAGCCCACTATTAAATAGTATTTCTACCATACAGATACGCTAGATGTAAATAACCTCAAGGATAGATAACACCAAATTTTGCTAAAATAATTAGAAAGTAATGGGTTTTTAGTATTTTTACCTTTGTTCACAGTATAAATTATTTAAGTTTAAGAATACATAATTTAATTTTTAATAATGGCTATATTGGACAACTAGCTTGCAAAATTTCTGAAAATGTAACATTCTGTTCTCATAAACTGGTACAAGCCAGCTCCCACACACCTCCTTGAGGAAAGTCACCTCCTCTTATCCAGTTATATCGGAAAAGCTGGCTGCTCAGATCAAATGGGATTTTAAAAGCTGCAGTAATAATAGAATATAATAAGGTTTCTTTACAAATAATGAAGGAAAACTAGCACTCAAGTAAGTTATCAATGTTGTTGGCATTTGTGTAGAAAGACCATACTTCATCAACAGAAAAAAATCTTCTTGGTGCCTGTGATGCACCAAACACAGCCATTTGCCACCAGCTCAGCCTCCCTCAATCATCACTTTCATCAAGGTCTGCCACACTGTGCCTTTCCACCTCGTCTCCAATAACTTCTCCTTTGCCCAGACCGACTTAAGCATTTTTCTCCAAGTACATGGCTCCTTAGCTCCACTTGGTCTGTCTGACTGTACTTCCCTGCTGAGAAGCCCTTTGACTTCACATTTCAGGAACTAGCTTAGATACCACCTCCAACTTTTCAACCTCAGGATCAGGGGGCTCCCATAGCTCTGGTTAACTGCATGTACCTTAATCTGCACTCTGTGTGTATGTATTCACAAGAAATTTAGAAAAGTCAGCAGTGGTCACAGGACTGGAAAAGGTCAATTTTCATTTCAGTCTCAAAGAAAGGCAATGCCAAAGAATGTTCAAACTACTATAAAATTGTGCTCATTTCACATGCTAGCAAGGCAATGTTCAAAATCCTTCAAGTGAGGCTTCGAAAGTACATGAACCAAGAAATTCCAGATGTACAAACTGGATTTAGAAAAGGCAGCGGAAACAGAGATCAAATTGCCAACATCCGTTGGATCATAGAAGAAGATCAAAGGAATTCCAGAAAAACATCTATTTCTGCTTCATTGACTACGCTAAAGCCTTTAACTGTGTAGATCACAACAAACTGTGGAAAATTCTTAAAGAGAAGGGAATACCCGACCACATTACTTGTGTCCTGAGAAACTTCTATGGAGGTCAAGAAGCAACAGTAAGAATCAGATATGGAGCAATGGACTGGTTCAAAATTTGGAAAGGAGTATGTCAAGGCTGTATATTGTCACCATGCTTGTATAATTTAAATGCAGAGTATATCATGTAAAATGCCAGGATGAAATCAGTATTGCCAGGAGAAATATCAACAACCTCAGATATGCAGATGATATCACTTTAATGGCAGAGAGTGAAGAGGATCTTAAAAGCCTTCTGATGAGGGTGAAAAAGGAGAGTGAAAAAGCTGGTTTAAAACTCAACATTCAAAAAACTAAGATCATGGCATCGGGTCCCATCACTTCATGGCAAATAGATGTGGAAGAAGTGAAAACAGTAACAAATTTTATTTTCCTGAGCTCCAAAATCACTGCAGACAGTGACTGTAGCCATGTAATTAAAAGATAGGAATATAGATAAATAAAATAGAATTGAGAGTCTGGAAATAAACCCTTATATTTATGGTCAGTGGGTTTTTAACAAAGTTACAAAACAGTTCAACAGAGAAATTATGCTATTTTTGACAAATGGTACTGGAACATTTGGACATGTAGAAGCCAATAATATATGTATTATACATATATGTATATATATACATGTATATACATATTATGTAAGAAAGATAGATCTTAACCAATACCCCCTATCTTATACAAAATCAACTCACAGACCTAAATGAAAAATCTAAAACTAATAAAATTCTAGGGAGAAAAAGTAGCTTACAGGCTCATCAGAACAAAAAAATTCTCTATGTCCAGTGACGATGCTAACTAGATTTATTGTGGTGACTAGATTTAATGTTATGTGTCAATTATACCTCAGCATTAAAAAAAAAAAAAGAAAGAAAGCAACATGTAGCTACCTTGCTCTTCTGTATTTAAGGAACCTTCCCCAATATACAAAAACCCTACAATTACCTCATCTGGAGCAGAAACCTCACAAAAGAGAGGATGACCATCCTCCTTAAAACCTACCCCAAACATCCCCTATTTTCATTCGACTCATAACAAAGGTTAAATTTCAGCATATCCTGGTGGCCTGGAAGTGGTAGCACATCTGTGGGTACAACTGGTGCTGAGTGCAGATTTGCCCCTTCTTCCAGGGAAGCATTACCTCCTCTTCAGAGTAAGTATGGACCCAAATAATCTACACATTATGCCTTCACTAAACACCTGCTATAAAACAGTCTGAGGTGGGACTTTCCTGGTGGTCCAGAGGATAAGACTCCAGGCTCCCAATGCAGGGGAACTGTGTTTGATCCCTGGTCAGGGAACCAGATCTCACATGCTGCAACTATGTCAAATAAAGACAAATAAGTATTAAAAAAAAAAAAAAAAAAAGACTGCAGTATGTGTAGCTCCCATCTCTGGCCTTGTTTATTTTCAGTGGTTATGTAATCCTTTGACCCACAGTTTCTGGCTCCAATAAGGACCCAAAGCTGAAGTACAAAAACAAACTCCAGCTTGGGAGGGAAGGTAGAAAGGTTTGTTCTCACAGAATCTGTCCCCATGACCACTGAAATAACCAGCCCAGACTCTTAGTTTTTATTCATTGCAATCAGTAAATATTTATGAAGTAATCACAAGAGATTTATTGTGTAATTAAAGTTGATCATGTACTATGCAACCACGTGAAGACACAAAGCCAGAGTCCCCAAACCTGCACAGTACCTTCTTGATGAAGAGTAAGCACACACCTTTATGTTTTCACAGACTCTGTTTACAGAGCAATTCCAAACTCTTTTCATTGGGTGGCATGCCTCTGTGTGACTAAATTTTCTAGGTTCCATATGGGCAAGGTAGCTAGGCAGAGAATCCCCTAAAACTCAAATTGTTTCTAAGGGAAATAGGGGTTGTACTTTGGCTGGAGGAGGACAAAGAAGGACTTTGAAAGAGCAGGTGGTTAGAGGTTAGCGTCCATCATCACGGAACTGATCTCAGTAAGGTAAGGCTCTCATTGCTTGTGCTGCCCCAAGTCCCCAACTATCCCACCAGCGGGTATTGTTGGTGACAAGATAAAACCCAGGAGTAAAGCCCATCACTGCTATAAGAACTACTTAAATGCTCCTGATTTGAGTTAGTTGTTTCCTTATGCAAAATATAATATACATATATATATATTTTTTTATCATATACTTGAATAATAATGTAAAGGACAAAAGGGATGGGAAAGAAGAAATGTTTAGGGGAAAGAGAACGACAAAGGGATGAAAAAGTAGAGAAGAAATAAAGAAGGAGAACATTACCCTACAAGTTCACTGAGACCATATACCAATACCTTGTACAGTACCTTACACTTAGAAAGGGAAATGCTTATTCAGTGAATGAATGAATGAACAGTCATGAAAAATGAGAGAGAAACAAGATACATGAATACATTAACTTATAAATAGGTTTAACTCTTTAAATATTAAGCAAATGTGCCTTTATATAAAAAGATAACAGAGGGATCGGGTAGTGAGGGAGGTGGGAGGGGGGACTGGGATGGGGAATACATGTAAATCCATGGCTGATTCATGTCAATGTATGACAAAAACCACTACAATATTGTAATTAGCCTCCAACTAATAAAAATAAACGGAAAAAAAGAAAAGATAACAACAGTGATATTCCTTCCAAGCTCCTCCAATCAGAAATATGTACTTCCTATTGTTTATCCTCTGTTGGATATGAATCAGCCATATATCCTACTCACCTCCATTTATGACCAGGATACTGATCCCAGAATGGAAAAGAGCAACAGATGTCTGAACCCACAATTTGGTTTCCAGTGGAACTATACGCTCAACTAACATGAGATGGAAACGAAGGCTGAATGCCTATTTATAAGAACTGACTACCTACCTAGTGTGTATACAAAAAAAAAACACCAAAGGTATAAGATGAAATTTTGGGCTTCCAATCTACAAAAATTTCACAAGAGGTTTTACTGTTAATTGAAAAATAAGCCTATTTGCCCATGGAGACCCTTGGGAAACAGTGTCACTGACTGGATAATATACATAAATACTTTGCATATATAACCTTAATTGTCTGGCTTCCTGAAAAATGAAAGAATTTAGTTCAGAGACATTTGAGCTCAGTATCTAAGGACTACATTCCTTCTCTAGGAACACAGAGATCTTTTATTTCAAAAACTAAATCCCAGCCATATGCTAAAGATGACTCAGTGCCCAGAAAACTCAGAACAAATCTCAAAGAGAAACTGCCTCTGTGACATGCCCCATTTCTCCCACCCAATATTTACATGCCACCTAAGTATCACCCATGTGGTCTGAAAGCTATCAAAGAGACAATGCTGATAGGTCCAGAATTGAACAATAGTTACCACAGATATATTTAAGGAGAATTCTTCTATTCAAGAGCCTGAAAAGTACCTCTCAAATTTAGTTTTCAAAACCATGGTTTTAAAACACACTGGCTGAGAATCTGGAACCTAGTATTTTTTGAGGTTATTTGATCCATATTCACTCTACAGAGCAAATAGTGATTCCTGGAAGAAGGGACAAATCTGGGAACCTGGACTCGGCACCAGTTATATGCAGAGACCTGCCCACTTCTAGGCCACTAGAATATGCTGAAATGTAACCCTAGTTATGGGTCTAATCACAATAGGAGTGTTTGGGGTAGATTTTTTAAAGGTTTTTAAAATGTCTTTATTGAATTTGCTGCTTCTTTTCTTATGTTTTGGTTTTTTGGCCATGAGGCATGTGGGATCTTATCGCCCCAACTAGGGATCAAAGCTGCACCTCTTGCATTGAAAGCAGTCTCAACCACTGTACCACCACAGAAATCCCTTGGGTAGGTTTTAAGGAGGATGGGCATCTTCTCTTTTGTAAGGTATCTGCTCCAGGTGAGGTAACTGTAGAGTTTTGGGGGGAGAAAAAGACTCCTCAGATACAGAGGTGCAGGCAAGGGAGACAGAGTGACTCAAGATTCCCAAGTTTCAGGTTCAACCAAAACTCCTCAATTCAAGTCTTGGAACCTCATTCCTTCCTTATCAATGACCTGCTTTCCCATGGAACACCTTGCAAGGCTGTAAACTAAACTGATGTAATTCTGCAATCTGCACAATCAAATTTTGCATTCGATTTTCAATAATATCATGCCTGTAACTATAAGAAACAAAAGATTCCTTTAGGGTTGTTGTGGAAACTCTCTGGTTCTCAGGCCAAGAAATGAAGTTGTTTAAGAGTTTAAATCCTGAGATTTTCACTTTCTTTTTCTAAGCACTCCACTGTACTCAGAAATAGTCAATCTGGAACAAGGTCCTTGCAGTGATTGCTGCTTCCGTAACAGGTGCGGCAGCCACTTGGGCCCCCAAAGCACATGTGTTTCATCACCATCAACCACATGTGGCTATTTGATTGGGATGCCACCGAGTGTCATATATAAGTAGCATCACATTTCCCCTTGGCGAGGGGCTCAGACCAACCCAACCACAGAAACAATCTTCAAAAGTGTTTCTCTCCTTGGACTAATCCTAATATCAATTTCTATTTCAGTCAGGGTTCAGTCAAGATGCAGAAACCACAGCAGTTCAAGCAGGGAAAGCATAATATAATGAATTATTCACTTGGTGAAAAGGTGGTTAGCTACTAAAAGAGTATAAGATAATTTTATGGGAATAGAAATGGCAACCACAGGCTACAGCTATTATTCTCAGAGCTGAGGGAAGGGTAAATAAGGAGGAAACTTCAAAATGTAGAGAAAAGCTGCTCCAGGCTAAGATTCGGGTCTCTAAGGAGATGGTTCAGCTACTACAGAAACATGTCACTCACCACTTGGATGAAGAGGAAACCTTCTAGAGGACACTCGCTAGCTGGAGCCATGGGAGCAATCCACCACCACAAGGAATACTGCCAAGGCCAGCTGTGGCCTGATTCATTCACTGTCACGTGGAGAAAAAAAAATCAAGATGAGTCCTTCATTCTTCAATTTGGAGAATCCCATCAGCACACCCTTAACCCCCAGTTGGTCAAACCCAACATCTGACAGAGAAAAAACTGTAGCTTGCAAGAGTACAGTTCCAGGGTCATAGAGCACGATGAAGAAAGGTAGATGTGGAGCTAAAGAAAAATGAATGAACAATTGGAACACCTGAACATAAACACTAGGAGTAAAGACGGAAAGAGGTAAATAATTACAAGATATACTTAGAGGCAGAAGCACTTGTACTTGGTTTTGAGTCCTTTCGGGAGTGAGTAAAAGGAGGGCTCAGGATGACGTTCTCCTAAGAGAGAAGGGGGAAAACTGGGGATGTTCAGTCTTGTATCAAATGAGTTTTGTTTGGTGGGGGAGGTAAGGAATTAAGAATTACATTTTGGGCATATTCCATATAGCTATGACAGAAGTCAAAAGTGTCAAATGGCAGACAGCAATGCAAAGTTTGAGGCTGGCTGAAGATAAAAATGGACATCATCAGCAGGTAGGTGCTATTTCAGGTCACAGGACTAGATGACATCACTTACAGAGAGACTGTACTTAGATAAAAGGGCAACAAGCGTGCTCTGAGAAGCTCCCACTTATTACAGAAATCAGAGAAGGGATGAGGCGCACATAAAGGAGACAGATTAGCCAGTGAGAGAGGAGGAAAGAAATCAGGAGAATTTGGGATTATGGAAGCAGAGTAAGAAGTGTTTACCCCCAAATTAGTCAATTCTGTCAAATACCAATTCCACTGGATTTAACAAGATGATCTTAATGAACAGAGGAAAAGAGAAAGGAGCAGAGAAGTGAGTTGTAGCAAGAGGAAATGGTGGGTCAAGGTAGGACTTTTTTTTTTTTTAAGGTAGGACTTTTAAACTGAGCTGTCCGATACGGGAGCCTCTAGTCATAGGTAGTTCCTGAGCACCTGAAATGTGACTAGTGAAAATTGACATGTGCTACAGGTATAAATAGTGCACCAAGTTTTTAGAACTTAGTATAAAAAAAGTATAAAATATCTTGTTGATAATTTTTATATTACTTGCATGTTAAAAACGGTAAATTCTGTATATAATGGGTTAAATAAAATGTATTACAATTACTGTTTCTTCTTTTCACTTTTTTGGGGAGAATTTTTATTTTATTTATATATTTAAATTTTTGGCTGTGCTGAGTCTTCATTGTCCCATGTGGGCTTTCTCTAGTTATAGTGAGGGGAGAGGGACTGCTTTCTCGTTGTGGTGCGCAGGCTTCTCACTGTCATAGCTTCTTTTGTTGTGGAGCACTGGCCCTAGGTCTGAGGGCTCAGTAGTTGTGGTGCACAGGCTTAGTTGTCCTGTGGCATGAGGGATCTTCCAGGACGAGGGATCAAACCCGTGTCCCCTGCATTGACAGGAGGATTCTTAAGCACTGGACCACCAGGAATATCAAACTTTTCACTTTTTTAAGGTGGCTATCATATTACATACATGGCTCAACTTATATTCCTATTAGAGAGAACTGAATTAGGGCATGTTTGCATGCTAACAGAATGAACAGGGGAGAAGCAGAGACTGATTAAATAGAAAGAGAAAGCAGAAGAGGGAAGTCATACATAAGCTTCAAGAGATAAGGAGAAGTGGGGAAACAACCATAGATTGATGGACAGAGAGAAAGACGGATGTACACAAGCAAATATTTCTCATATCCTTTAAAAAGAAACTGTGTGCATGTGTACTCAGTCACATCCAACACTTTAGAACCCCATGGACTGTAGCCCACCAGGCTCCTCCATCCATAGGATTCTCCAGGCAAGAATACTGGAGTGGGTTGCCATTTATTTCCTTCTCCAGTAAACAGAGGCTATCCAATCTTTTTAAATGGCCATGAAGCATTAATAAACATTTACCAAGGTCTAGGCTGCAAATAAAATCTCAATGTTTCCAAAGGTACAGTTCATATTGCAAGAAAATAAGAAATTCACAAGAAAAAGGCAGCAAACTCAATCTAACCCATGAACCATATAAAACAGTTTTCTAGATAACTCTTGGTTTAAAGCAGAAGTCAAAAGTAAAATACAGAATGTTTAGAAATTAAAAAAAAAAACACTATATTTCAAAATTCATCTGATCCCACCAAAGCCTTAACTGATGGAAACATTCAGAATCTTTAGTGATCTTCTTAACATACTGAAGATAAACTAAATGACTTAAGCATTCAAATCAGGAAACTAATAAAAGAACACACAGAAGAAATACAAAGAAGAACTAACAAAAAGATCATAATGACCCAGATAACCACAATGGTGTGACCACTCACCTAGAACCAGAAATCCTGGAGTGCCACCTGAAGTCAAGTGCGCCTTAGGAAGCATCACCACGAACAAAGTTAGTGGAGGTGATGGAATTTCAGTGGAGCAATTTCAAATCCTAAAAGATGAAGCTGTTAAAGTGCTGCACTAAACATGCCAACAAATTTGAAAAACTCAGCAGTGGCCAAAGGACTGGAAAAGGTCAGTTTTCATTCCAATTGCAAAGAAAGGCGATGCCAAAGAATGTTCAAACTGCCGCACAATTGCACTCATCTCACACGCTAACAAAGTAATGCTCAAAATTCTCCAAACTAGGCTTTAACAGTACATGAACTGAGAACTTCTAGATGTACGAGCCGGATTTAGAAAAGGCAGTGGAACCAGAGATCAACTTGCCAACATCCACTGGACCACAGAAAAAGCAAGGGAATTTCAGGAAAACATCTACTTCTGCTTCATTGACTACACTAAAGTCTTTGACTGTGTGGATCACAACAAATTGTGGAAAATTCTTAAAAAGATGGGAATACCAGACCACCTTACCTGCCTCCAGAAAAACCCGTATACAGGTCAAGAAGCACCAGTTAGAACCAGAAATGGAACAATGGACTGGTTCCAAATTGGGAAAGGAGTATGTCAAATGTGTATATTGTCACCCTGCTTATTTAACTTATATGCAGAGTACATCAGGGTTTCCCTGATAGCTCAGTTGGTAAAGAATATGCCTGCAATGCAGGAGACCCCAGTTCGATTCCTGGGTCGAAAGATCCATTGGAGAAGAGATAGGCTACCCACTCCAGTATTCTTGTGGTCCCTTGTGACTCAGCTGGTAAAGAATCCGCCTGCAATGCGGGAGACCTGGGTTTGATTCCTGGGTCAGGAAGATCCCCTGGAGAAGGGAAAGGCTACCCACTCCAGTATTCTGGTCTGGAGAATACCATGGACTGTATAGTCCAGGGGGTCACAAAGAGTCCATCATGAGAAATGCCGGGCTGGATGAAGCACAAGCTGGAATCAAGATTGATGGGAGAAATATCAATAAACTCAGACATGCAGATGATACCACCCTTATGGCAGAAAGTGAAGAGGAACTAAAGAGCCTCTTGATGAAAGTGAAAGAGGAGAGTGAAAAAGCTGGCTTAAAAGCTCAACATTCAAAAAACAAAGATCATGGCATCTGGTTCCATCACTTCATGGCAAATAGATAGGGAAACAATGGAAACAGTGACAGATTTTACTTCCTTGGGCTCCAAAATCACTTCCGATGGTGACTGCAGCCATGAAATTAAGACACTTGTTCCTTGGAAGAAAAGCTATAACCAACCTAGACAGCATATTAAAAAGCAGAGACATTACTTTGCTGACAAAGGTCCATATAGTCAAAGCTGTGGTTTTTCCAGTAGTCATGTATGGATGTGAGAATTGGACCATAAAAAAGGCTGAGCACTGAAGAACTGACGTTTTTGAACTGTGGTATTGGAGAAGACTATTGAGAGTCCCTTAAACAACAAGGAGATCAAACCAGTCAATCCTAAATATTCATTGGAAGGACTAATGCTGAAGTTGAAGCTTCAATGCTTTGGCCAACTGATGCAAAGAGCCAACTCCTTAGAAAAGACCCTGATGCTGGGAAAGATTGAAGGCAGGAGGAGAAGGGGACGACAGAGGATGAGACAGTTGGATGGCATCACTGATTCAATGACATGAGTTTGAGCAAGCTCTGGGAGATGATAAAGGACAGGGAAGCCTGGCATGCTGCAGTCCATGGAGTCACAAAGAGTCAGACATGACTGAGTGACTGAAGAACAATAAAAGAACATCAAAATAAACCAACAGAGAATAGGGGGAACTAAGTAAAAGTAGAAATTAATGAACTAGAAATCAAAGGAAAACTGCATAAACCTGATAAAACAGTAATTTTGTTTTTGTTTTGTTGTTAAATACTACAACATAAAAACCATTAGTTAGCAGAACCAAGCAAAAAGGAAGAGGAAATAAAAATATATACAGTGAGAAAGTGAATATAACCAAAAATGGACTAAAATTATAAAATTTCCAACATATGCCAATAAATTAGAAAATCTACATGAAATAGACATATTTTAGAAAGATACAAATAACTAATATTGACTCTTTAAGAGTGAAAATTAGCCTAATAATTAGAGAAGAACTTAGAAATGTAGCAAAAGTTCTAACTTCAAAAAAGTACTAGTCAAGACTGTTTTACCAGAGAGTCCAATATATTTTAAAGAACAAGATAATTCCTGAGTTATTTAAATAATTCAGATAATAAAAACTATGACAAGCTTCCCAATTTACTTTTTTTAAGAAGTTTATCCTGACTCTAACTATGTGGACTTCCCTGGTGGCAGAGTGGGTAAGAATCTGCCTGCCAATGCAGGGGACATGGTTCAATCCCTGGTCTGGGAAGATTCCACATGCCTTGGAGCTACTAAGCCCGCACACTAGAGCCCAAGAGCTGCAACTACTGAGCCTGTATGCTGCAACTACTGAAACCCATGGGCCTGGAGCCTATGCTTGGCAACAAGAGAAGCCACCACAGTGAGAAGCCTGTGCACCCTAATGAAGAGTAGCCCCTGCTCACCATAACTAGAGAAAGCCCTTGCACAGCAATGAAGACACAGGGCAACCAAACAAATAATAAAAAATGATAAATAAAAACTAACAATGCTAGCAAAAATAAAATAAATCTTGGTCATTTTCACCAAGGAATATAAATTTTAAAATCCAACATAATAACAAACCTAATTTACCACAGTATAGGATACTTTTGACAGCAACCAACAAAAACCGTGATTCAAATTATTTTTAACCACATGAGTATTTCTTGACTCAGCCGGAAGTCTAGAGGTAGAGGAAGTTTTAGGACAGGCTGCAGTTCAATGATGTTATTAAGAATCCAGATTTTTTTCCACATCTCTGCTGTGCCATTCTTGGTGTTAGGTCATTGCTAGTCTTGTAGAAATATGACAGCAATATTTCCAAGCATCCAGGCACAACTCTCAGAGGCAGAAGAAAAAATGACTCCCTTTGATTTTCACTTCAGAGAAAGGACATTTTTTCCTTTCTCTGAAAGGAGAGACAGAAGCTCTCCTAGCAGATGTCATGTCTCGTTAGAAAGAACTAGATGAAATGTCTATTCCTGGGCCAATTCCAATAAATGACAAGGTATTGTTTTAGTCTGTAGCATCAGAATCTCCTGGAATATTTATTTAAATACATATCACAGGGTCCCATCCCCAGTTTCTGATTCAGTAGGTCTGGCATGCAGCCATGTATTTCTTGTAAGTCCCCAGATAATACTGATATTGATTATCTTGGACCAATTAGGATTATCTCTGGAGCTGAAGGTGAGGTCAGCCTCCCTGAGACATCTGGCTGCCCTGAGGATGGATCAATCAATTCAGTTCAGTTGCTCAGTCGTCTCTGACTCTTTGCGACCCATGAATCACAACACGCCAGGCCTCCCTGTCCATCACCAACTCCTGGAGTTTACTCAAACTCATGTCCATCGTGTCGATGATGCCATCCAGCCATCTCATCCTCTGTCATCCCCTTCTCCTCCTGCCCCCAATCCCTCCCAGTATCAGGGTCTTTTCCAGTGAGTCAACTCTTCGCATGAGGTGGTCAAAGTACTGGAGTTTCAGCTTCAGCATCAGTTCTTCCAATGAACACCCGGGACTGATCTCCTTTAGGATGGACTGGTTGGATCTCCTTGCAGTTCAAGGGACTCTCAAGAGTCTTATCCAACACCGCAATTCAAAAGCATCAATTTTTCGGTGCTCAGCTTTCTTCACAGTCCAACTCTCACATCCACACATGACCACTGGAAAAACCATAGCCTTGACCAGATGGACCTTTGTTGACAAAGTAATGTCTCTGCTTTTTAATATGGTGTCTAGGTTGGTCATAACCTTCCTTCCAAGGGGTAAGCGTCTTTTAATTTCATGGCTGCAGTCACCATCTGCAGTGATTTTGGAACCCAGAGAAATAAAGTCTGACACTGTTTCCACTGTTTCCCCATCTATTTCCCATGAGGTGATGGAACCAGATGCCATGATCTTAGTTTTCTGAATGTTGAGCTTTAAGCCAACTTTTTCACTCTCCTCTTTCACTTTCATCAAGAGGCTCTTTGGTTCCTCTTCACTTTCCGCCATAACGGTGGTGCCATCTGCATATCTGAGGTTACTGATATTTCTCCGGGCAATCTTGATTCCAGCTTGTGCTCCCTCCAGCCCACCGTTTCTCATGATGTACTCTGCATAGAAGTTAAATAAGCAAGGTGGCAATGTACAGCCTTGACATACTCCTTTTCCTATTGGGAACCAGTCTGTTGTTCCATGTTCAGTTCTAACTGTTGCTTCCTGACCTGCATACAGGTTTCTCAAGAGACAGGTCAGGTGGTCTGGTATTCCCATCTCTTTCAGAATTTTCCACAGTTTGTTGTGATCCACACATGAGGATGGATAGATACCTGCTTAGAAGCATGACTTATGTAGCATTTTCAACAAGAAGCAATAAATTTGGACAGAAATGGCAGAACAGAGGAAAGTGGTTTTAGACTTCCAAGAGTGACATGCCAAGGGAAGGTAAATATATGTGAGGAAACTAATGGAGTAAAGTTTGCTTGCAGATTTCTCTGGTGCCATCTCTGAGTTGATAAGAGTCTGTCTCCAGCAAAAGGAGAATTTATATATTGCCTTTAGGAAGAAAGGAGCAGCTTTATCTGGCTTTAATGCCTCTTAATTGCCTTCAGCTCAAATAATTTTCACATCAAAGAAGCATATTTTGAGGTGACATTCTGATTTTCTTCCATTTCCCATTTGAAACTTTATCCTCAGGAAGTTTCAAGTATTAAGGCTGAGTTTGTAGCTGCGGAAAGACTTGAGTTAGATATTGTGAGATAAGAGATCAAGTCAAAGGGTAAAGAAAACATAAATTGGAAAAAGCAGAAAAGAACACATCTAGTTACAATGTCCCATATCTTATTTCAGTCTCTTAGTCTTGAGAGTAGGTCAGTCCAGTTAAACAATTGTGTTTCATCTAAGGAGGCAGTGTTGCAGGTTTCCACCTAAACATGGCCTCTGTGTATGGTACAAGCAATCAGGTATTGAATAAAAGGTATTTCTATAGAAATTTTAAAAACAAAGTTTAATGATAGGAGAAAACTTACAAACCATTTTTTTAAGTCTGGAGACCAGGCAGTAGAGAATATATCTAGATACAGTTTCTTTCAATGGTAAAGTAAGGATGGCAGTGATAATTTTTGATGAATTTCCTGGTTTGCAGTTTGAATGCCTATGTTGGTGTTGGATGTTCTGGTAAACTTTCTGAGTGACCCACATAGCAGCAGGCATGAAGGATGTCCATACATCACATCTGTTGTAGTGATTTCTCTGAAGTTTATAACCAATTAATCTAGTTTGCAGTGTTTTAGGAAAACAGCAGTGGTAGTTCTTAGTGATTCCAAGTCAGAAAGTTGGGAGAAAAAATGAAAATAATAATTTGGAGAGTTGTAGTCAGGTGTTGGAGGAAACCTGAAGAATTCATAAACCAGTACAGTTTACAGTTAGGGACTAAAACCTCAAAGACAATGAACAGGGCTACAATCTAATATCCAAACAGATGCGCCACTTTTTTATGGCACTGATAATTTTTCTGTCTAAAGTAAGACAAATCTGTTTGGAAAAATAAGTCTAATGTCACTAGATTTGGCCTGATTACTTATACAAGTGCAGCAAGACTGACCAAGGGTCTTCTGAGTTTTCTTTGTTGGAACTTTTCATAAGGAATCTCAGATTGGACTTTTAAAATCTTCTCAAGGCTAGTAAGCCAAGTCAAGGAGTCATCACAAGACTTTTTCTACAACACCTACTGATTTGGGTGAATTCCTCTCTTCCTAAGGTCCCCCAAATATTCTGAGGTTCCTGGCCTACCAGGTAGTGACCTCACTCACTCACTGTGATGTGGGAACCCTATAAGCAAGATACAAGTTGAATTTTCAAAGTGATCTTTTCTGGCTTTTGAAAGTCACGCTTACTTCCTTCTCAAACATGACATTCCAGTCAAAGTCTTGGTAATGAGAGAGCTTAATCTTAGGTAGGTTGATAAGGAGACCAGAGCCCTTGAAGAGGATGAAGGAACAAACTTTTTTTCTACATTGCTTTGTCTTAGTCACATAAGACATTTTTTCTTAAACTCTGAGTTGTTATGACAACAATCTATTTTGCCTAAGATTAACTTTCTTTAAGCCCAGAGCTAGTGATTAGACAACAAAATAACTCATCATGCGCAAGGGTATGTTTTTCCTTAAGTTCTGTACTAATGAATCTATTCTATTCCAGTTGAGCTATTTCAAATCCTGAAAGATGATGCTGTGAAAGTGCTGCACTCAATATACCAGCAAATTTGGAAAACTCAGTAGTGGCCACAGGACTGGAAAAGGTCAGTTTTCATTCCAATCCCAAAGAAATGCAATGCCAAAGAATGCTCAAACTACTGCACAATTGCACTCATCAAACACGCTAGTAAAGTAATGCTCAAAATTCTCCAAGCCAGGCTTCAGCAATATGTGAACCACGAACTTCCAGATGTTCAAGCTGGTTTTAGAAAAGGCAGAGGAACCAGAGATCAAATTGCCAACATCCACTGGATCATCAAAACAGCAAGAGAGTTCCAGAAAAACATCTATCTCTGCTTTACTGACTACGCCAAAGCCTCTGACTGTGTGGATCACAAAAAACTGTGGAAAATTCTGAAAGAGATAGGAATACCAGACTACCTGACCTGCCTCTTGAGAAACCTGTATGCAGGTCAGGAAGCAACAGTTAGAACTGGACATGGAACAACAGACTGGTTCCCAATAGGAAAAGGAGTACGTCAAGGCTGTACATTGCCACCTTGCTTATTTAACTTCTATGCAGAGTACATCATGAGAAACGGTGGGCTGGAGGGAGCACAAGCTGGAATCAAGATTGCCCGGAGAAATATCAGTAAC
This sequence comes from Muntiacus reevesi, assembly GCF_963930625.1. Lineage (NCBI taxonomy): Eukaryota > Metazoa > Chordata > Mammalia > Artiodactyla > Cervidae > Muntiacus > Muntiacus reevesi. The sequence continues at coordinate 100,726,561 of NC_089253.1, forward strand.
CTCAGATATGCAGATGGCACCACCGTTATGGCGGAAAGTGAAGAGGAACCAAAGAGCCTCTTGATGAAAGTGAAAGAGGAGAGTGAAAAAGTTGGCTTAAAGCTCAACATTCAGAAAACTAAGATCATGGCATCTGGTTCCATCACCTCATGGGAAATAGATGGGGAAACAGTGGAAACAGTGTCAGACTTTATTTCTCTGGGTTCCAAAATCACTGCAGATGGTGACTGCAGCCATGAAATTAAAAGACGCTTACCCCTTGGAAGGAAGGTTATGACCAACCTAGACACCATATTAAAAAGCAGAGACATTACTTTGTCAACAAAGGTCCATCTGGTCAAGGCTATGGTTTTTCCAGTGGTCATGTGTGGATGTGAGAGTTGGACTGTGAAGAAAGCTGAGCACCGAAAAATTGATGCTTTTGAATTGCGGTGTTGGATAAGACTCTTGAGAGTCCCTTGAACTGCAAGGAGATCCAATCAGTCCATCCTAAAGGAGATCAGTCCCGGGTGTTCATTGGAAGAACTGATGCTGAAGCTGAAACTCCAGTACTTTGACCACCTCATGCGAAGAGTTGACTCACTGGAAAAGACCCTGATGCTGGGAGGGATTGGGTGCAGGAGGAGAAGGGGATGACAGAGGATGAGATGGCTGGATGGCATCACTGTCTCAATGGACATGAGTTTGAGCAAGCTCCAGGAGTTGGTGATAGACAGGGAAGCCTGATGTGCTGCAGTCCATGGGGTCGCAAAGAGTCAAACACTAGTGAGTGACTGAACTGAACTGATAAGGAGAACAGATTCTTACTGAATTTATGAAAATATATTATCATGAAATTAAAAACATTCAATAAGCTTTTCCAAATTCTGTAGGCATCATATAGGGGAAAAGAGTAATTGTTTCACCTTTGTCCACAAAGGTATAATTTACCAAGTTGCTGTAAGTTGGAGGTGGCTAAGGAAAGAGAAGAAAAGGTTTTTTTAAATCTGAAAAGCAAAATACTAAAGAACCAGCAATGTTCCAAACAAAAATTCATAAAATTTGTAATCATTCTCACCAGTTCACTCAGTGTCATGTAACTAATTGTTATTATGTTTGATATTTGGTTTGCAGTTTTAAGAATCCATCAATTTCCACTTGAGTTCTGAAAATTTACACCCAGCTCAATGGCATGATCTTAAAAGTTATCAGAACTCTGTATTCTAAAGTATTTGTCACGGTCCTTTCCACTAACCTTGGAGGACAAGCAATTTTGGGTTTTGCTTTTTTTTTTTTTTTTTTCCATTTATTTTTATTATTTGGAGGCTAATTACTTTACAATATTGTAGTGGTTTTTGTCATACATTGACATGAATCAGCCATGGATTTACATGTATTCCCTATCCCAATCCCCCCACCCACCTCCCTCTCTACCCGATCCCTCTGGGTCTTCCCAGTGCACCAGGCCTGAGCACTTGTCTCATGCATCCAGCCTGGGCTGGTGATCTGTTTCACCCTAGATAATATACATGTTTCGATGCTGTTCTCTCGAAACATCCCACCCTTGCCTTCTCCCACAGAGTCCAAAATTCTGTTCTGTACATCTGTGTCTCTTTCTCTGTTTTGCATATAGGGTTATCATTACCATCTTTCTAAGTTCCATATATATATGCGTTAGTATAATGTATTGGTCTTTATCTTTCTGGCTTACTTCACTCTGTATAATGGGCTCCAGTTTCATCCATCTCATTAGAACTGATTCAAATGAATTATTTTTAATGGCTGAGTAATATTCCATGGTGTATATTTACCACAGCTTCCTTATCCATTCGTCTGCTGATGGGCATCTAGGTTGCTTCCATGGAGGACAAGCAATTTTGGATCATAGTTGCTTGCAAGTTTGCAGGAAAGCATCAGAGTAAAACAATAACTGTGAATAACAAAAGACTTAAAAATATCCTTAGTTAAGGACTTAATAAGGGTCTATTTAGATACAACTGACCAAAAAAATTGGTCATTTCTGAGATATACAACATTTCAAGATGATAACTGGAATTTAACTGATAACATTATACCAGGACATATCAGATTTCTCAGAGTCTCATGTAATTTCTGTAACACTTATATGAATAATACATATATATATTATTTATACACAAATATAACCCCAAAAGGTCAAACACCATGTCTTATTGACAACACTTCTCATGTAATTTAACATGTCAAATAAGTCTAATTAGTTTAGAACCAACCAGTTCATCCTAAAGGAGGTCAGTTGTGGGTGTTCATTGGAGGGACTGATGTTGAAGCTGAAACTCCAATACTTTGGCCACCTGATGCAAAGAGCTGACTCTTGAAAAGACCCTGACGCTGGGAAAGATTGAGGGCAGGAGGAGAAGGAGACAACAGAGGATGAGATGGTTGGATGGCATCACTGACACAATGGATATGGGTTTGGGTAGACTCTGGGAGTTGGTGATGGACAAAGAGGCCTGACATGCTACGGTTCATGGGGTCACAAAGAGTCAGACACGACTGAGCAACTGAACTGAACTGAGTTTAATATCTCTCTTTTTATAAGAAAATAAATCTCTTGAGATATTCTGGGGCTCTCTGATAAATTCCCAAAGTTAGTTTACGGTCAAAAAACTTCATTTAGAATTTGATTTTGGGAAGTTTGTCAAATATGCCAAAGGCTTAAAATGCATGACTACATAAAATCACAGGTGTTATCTCATTGTGGCTTTGATTTGCATTTCCCTGATGATTAGTGATGCTGAGTATTTTCACATGTGCCTGTTGGCCATCTACATTTCCTCTTTGGGAAAATGTCTATTCAGTTCTTTTTTTTTTTTTTATTGAGTTGTATGATCTGTTTATATATGCTAGATATCAACCCCTTATTGGTCATATCACTTGCAAATATTTTCTCTCATTCAGTAGGCTATCTTTTCATTTTATTGATAATTTCCCTTGCTGTGCAAAAGCTTTTAAGTTTAATCAGGTCCCAACTGTGTTTGTTCTTATTTCCTTTACTTCAGGAGATGGATCCCAAAAAATTGCTGCAATTTATGTTAAAGAGTTATCTGCCTATGTTTTCCTCTAGGAGTTTTACAGTATTCAGTCTTACATTTAGGTCTTTAATCTACTTTGAATTTATTTTTGTATATGGTGTTAGAGAATGTTCTAATTTAATTCTTTTACACATAGCTGTTCACATAGCTGTTCAGTTCTCCCAGCATCCCATATTGAAGAGACTGTTTGTCCACTGTATATTCTTACTGCCTTTGTCATAGATCAATTGACCAAAAGTGTGTGAGTTTATCTCTGGGCTCTCTACCCTGTTCCATTGATAGGTGTCTGTTCTTGTGCCAGTACCATACTGTTTGATCACTGTAGCCTTGTAAATAGTCTAAAGTTAGGACATGTGATTCCCCCAGCTCTGTTCTTTCTCCAGATTGTTTTGGCTATTTAGGGTCTTTTGTGTTTCCATACAAAATTTTTTAAATTATTTGTTCTAGTTCTGTGAAAAATGACATTGCTATTTTGATAGAGGTTGAATTGAATCTGTAGACTGCTTGAGTAGTATTATTTTAACAATATTGATTCTTCCAATCCAAGAATATGGTATATCTGTCCATCTATTTGTGTTGTCTTCAGTATCTTTCATCAGTGTCTTCTAGTTTTCAGAGTATAGGTCTTTTGCCTCCTTATGTAGGTGTATTTCTAGTTATTTTATCCTTTTTTATGTGACAGTAAATGGGACTGTTTCCTTATTTCCTCTCTCTGTACTTCATTGTTAATGTATAGAGATGCAACTATCCTACGATTTTACCAAATTCATTGATTAGCTCTAATAGTTTTCTGGTGGCATTATTAGGATTTTATTATTTACTGCTGCCGCTGCTGCTAAGTTGCTTCAGTCATGTCTGACTCTGTGTGACCCCACAGACGGCAGCCCACCAGGCTCCTCTGTCCCTGGGATTCTCCAGGCAAGAATACTGGAGTGGGTTGCCATTTCCTTCTTATTAGTTACAGTTTATGTCATCTGCAAATAGAAACTGTTTTACTTCTTTCGTATTTAGATTCATTTTATTTCTTTATTAAATAAAAGTTTTATTTCTTTACATTAAAAAGATCATACACCATGATCATGTGGGATTTATCCCAGGAATGCAAAGATTTTTCAAATCCACAAATCAATCAATGTGACATACCACATTAACAAATTGAAGAATAAAAACCATATAATAAAAAAAAAACCATATAATCATCTCAATAGACACATGAAAAGCTTTTGACAAAATCCAACATCGATTTATGATAAAAATTCTTCAGAAAGCAGACACAGACAGAACAGATCTCAACATAATAAAGGCCATACATGACAAACACAAAGATCATACTTAATGGTGAAAAGCTGAAAACAATTCCTGTAAGATGAGGAACAAGACAATGATGTCCACTCTCACCCTTTTTATTTAACATAATCTTGACCGTCCCAGTCACAACAATCAGAGAAGAAAAAGAAATAAAGGAAATCCAAGTAGGAAAAGAAGAAGTAAAACCATCACTGTTTGCAGATGACATCATACCCTATACATTTTATACACAAAAATTCCAGTGGTCACTCACAATGACATAACTTGAGTTCTGTTACTTTAACTTTATAATCATTGAGCTGTTGTTGCTTGCTTCAAACCTGTTATTTAAATCCAAGAATTATTACTTCAGGAGTCAGAGAAAGAAACAATGCTGGAAAACAGCCTGAACCACAACGAATTTATAATTGAAATAAATGAGGTCTACAAATACAGAGAGAGCTGACTGGAGGGTGGAGAATTCTCCAAATTAACTTCTATGTAGAAGACTTTCTTAAAAAAAATAAAAAAAGGATAAGTAAGTTAAATGTGGGCTTCACTGGTGGCTCAGATGGAAACGAATCAGACTGCAATGTGGGAGACCCAGGTTTTATCCCTGGGTTGGGAAGATCCTCTGGAGAAGGGCATGGTAACCCACTTGCCTGGAGAATTTCATGGACAGAGGAACATGAGGTCACGAAGAGTTGGACACGACTGAGAGACTAAGCACAGAACACACATAAGTTAAATGTGCTAACCTAGAGCTAAGGTATATATTACATTATTAATACTCACCAGTGACTGGAGCAATTGTTTACAATTTAGACCAACATCAAGACTTTTCTAAAAAAAGTATTTTATCACTAACATTGCTTAGAAGTGCCAGATTTTGGTGCTAATGACAAGCAGCCTGATATTATTATAATCATCATCATCTTTAAATTCTCAGAAAAATCTATAGCTTGATTGCCCGTACCTGGGGAGGACTTCTCTCACCACCTGTTTTAGTTCACCCTGGAAGTAGGCCTCAAAGAATTTAAGTTGGGAAGCTAGGAGGTTATTAGTTAGTATCCTGTATGAAGTATCCTTTAATGACTAGGTGAGTTATCTTGCACCCTTGAGCATCAGTCATCTGCTGCTCTGCTTCTAGAGTTCCTGCCACTTCCACTCTTCTCTGGGCCATCTCATGGCTTCTGCTTACTATCATACTTAACCATCTTTCAGCTTCTACCCTACCTGGGAACTACTTTGAACTGTTAACTTAATTGGTCGTCTTGTGTTCCAGTCATCAAAAAAAGAACCAATAACAAAACATTTTGTACCAGGCTCCCACAGGCTATTACCCAGTCTGCAGATTGATTGCCTTTGAGTCAAGCACCCAGTCCTGGGCAACCACCAAACGCCAGAGTGGCAGGGCCGTGTGGTCAACTTTGCTGAGGAGAAGTCTGGGCAAGGCAGGCATTCAAATTGGTTTCTCTCCCCAAACACTTTTCTCTCCTTATTCTTTCTTTCTTCTTCCCTTTCCCAGCTCTTACTACTTGTCTGCTGCTTTCTCTTCTATCCCTCTTTATCTTTCCCCTGTTTCCTCTCTCTGATAGTCTCTGTAGATATACAGATATGAAGTTTCACAACTTGATATTCACCGCTCACTCTTTAAAAATCTTAATTTGTTTCCATTACAGCATCAAGTCGCTTATGCTTAACTAAAAGCAGATAAGAAAATTGGTAACTTAATTCATCATCGTTTAAGTAATTCCAAGTTGACTTTTGGTCTTTGTTCTACTATGTTTTAAAACCTAATTCTTTAACCATTAATGAAAAAAATCCACCACCACCCCCCCCCAAATCATTATTTGTGAAACTTACTAAACAGTCTCTTTCAGTATAAACAGTAAACTTTCAGGAAGAGTGTTGTATTTGGGGGAAGAAGTGTCAGAATTTACTGCTCCAAAGTCCCTCTGAGAACTATTCATCATTCTAGCATTTCATAAGCTGTTGTCTTTTCATTTTTACTCCCATATGTCCTATTTTGCTTTCTTCCCAGATTGTAGGTGTCTTGAAGCAGATATGATAGGAAGGAGTAACCACATTAAACATGATTAAAAAAGAGCAGTGGAGAGATTATCAGCCCCACTCACACAGCAGCTTGATAGCACTGCCCTGATCAAGAGAGTTTCCTGTACTCCAGCCCTCTATTTTTTTTCTGAAAAGAAAATCTAATTTAACAAGGAAGTTTTACAAGAATTGCTTTTAAAAACATCATCCCACCTTTTTAACATTATTTTCAAGTTTTAAGTATTTCCTCCAAAGTGAAAGTGAAAGTCACTAAGCCATGTCCAACTCTTTGCAACCCCATGGACTAAACAGTCCAGGGAATTCTCCAGGTCAGAATACTGGAGTGGGTAACCTTTCCCTTCTCCAGGGGATCTTCCCAACTCAGGGATCGAACCCAGGTCTCCCGCACTGCAGGCGGATTCTTTACCAGCTGAGCCACAAGGGAAGCTCAAAGTGGATAAGAATTTTTGCCTAGCTACTATTATAATTACGGATACATTATGCTTTCATTCCCAGCAGAAAATGGACAAGAAACTTTGCTGCTGTGGCTGCAGGAAGGTGGCCAAATGGTTCTCCAATACTTTGCGCAATCTAGTTCCACACCCATTATGTCTAACAGGTCACAAACATTTATCAATAAAATATGGTCTAACCTTGAGGAGTTCACAATCATAATGTACTGTTCGTTGTTCTTCCAAACGGCCATTGCCAAAGCCTTTACTTTTTCCTTCCTACCTTTTAACTCTTTAACAACTTGGCACCCTGCCCTCACCCAACTCTCCATCAGCATTTTCCATTTTAATCATAACTGCTTTATCACAACTGTACATCTGCTTTCCTTCTAAGAGGAAAGACTCTCTCTTCTGTATCACCAGGCCTAGCATAGCACATAGAACAGTTGGCAAAGGAAGGGTTATTGCATAAATTACTATCATCATCCAAGTAATAGCTACCATTTCCAGAGCATTTACTATGTAAATATTAAGAGAGTTATGAAAACAGATGCACCTGACAATTGGTATTACTGGCCTGTAAGTTGGGAGTCTTATCCCTACGAAGGAGCCCTTGATGCACTATGGCAGAGGTTAACTACGTCCAGTTTACCTACATTATCCTGAAGGCTTTCCCTGAGCAGACCATCCAGTCCAAGCAGCACCTCAGTTACCCTCGAGCACATGCTACTGTCTAATATATTCCTGTTTAATGATGTCTCCCTCACTATAATAAAAGCTCCAAGAGAACAGTCATCTTGCCTAACTTGGGCAGGTAGAAAGTTAAATAAATGAATCTAAGCTTCCATTTCCCTGGGTGGCCGTGTTGATTTGCACACAATAGATCACAAGTAGGTTTTTATATTTATGCTTAAATTTCAGGATAATTGTGTTGAATATCTTATGGTCCAAAATGAACTCTGGGAGTGGAATAAAACTAAAAGTTCCGTCACATTCTCCCAAGCACGTACTGACAAGGTTGCTGGAATTGTTGCTGCAACAAGAAAGCCACTTCCTCTGACGTAAGGTGGCCCACATGCCTGTGTCTTGCCACATCCTCTGATAACAGAATTCAGGATGGCTAGGCTGGCTGGGGCGGTCAGGATTCCAGACGCTCACGCTAACAGAGCCGGGAGTGCAGGGGTCTCTGGACCCCCTTGGCCTGCAGTTGGCCTTGAGGAGGTGAGCAGGAGGGACTCCGCGGATTCTGGCGTGTCCGTAGGGCGGCTGACCGCCTAGGGGCGCCCCTTCCTATTGCGTTCCGCTTCCTTTACCTCCAAAGCCCAGAAACACCTCCAAGCCTCCAAAGGGCGACGTCATTGAGTCCCCTGTCACGTGAGGAAGGCGCGACAGTGTCCACAGGCTCCCGGCAGGGCAGAAGCCTGGCGGGGTGCTGGACCGGGTCCAGGATAGGCCTTCCCGAGCCCTGCCTCAGATTCCCGCCCGTTCCGGACTCTCGCCCCTGTCGCCGCCGCGGCCAGACACCAGACGCCAGACGCGGCCCCGCCCACCCCGCAAACGACCTGGCCCCGCCTCCTGGCCCCGCCTATAGCTCCCGCCGCGACCCCGCCTGTCTGGACTCGGCTTTGGTCCCGCCCCTGGAAGCCCCATTTATTCCGCCTCCAGCACCTACACCGCCAGAACCAGCAGGCTAGTGGCTGTCGGTGCTGCACCTCCTCCTACTCCCCGCGTCACTGCTGCCGCCATGCCCGGAGGTCTCCTCCTTGGGGACGAGGCTCCCAACTTCGAAGCAAATACTACCATCGGCCGCATCCGTTTCCACGACTATCTGGGAGACTCGTAAGTAGCCACCTCGTCGCCCTGCCCTAGCCTCGGGTTACGCCCGGACTCAGGGGTGCCTTCCCTTTTTCCTCCCTTCGGTCCTCCTCACCGCTCGGCCCCTGCTCGTCGCCTGCCTCCTCCCGGCACCGGTTCCTGCACGTGCGTCTCGTTGTCTGAACGCTTCTTCGCGGCGGCGCTGCGGAGGGGCAGCGACCCTCCAGCCCGCCCTGCACCGGCACTTGATCGCCTCTCGCTTCTTGGCCCCCGCGTGGTTGGGCTGGCTCCCGGATGAGGAAGGGGGAGGGGGAACAAAATTGGGTTCCCGCGGGTCCCAGGAATGGGAGGCCAGTGCGGAGGAGAGTTTGAGTCTATTTAGTTCTGTTGGGTAAACTGTGCGAGTAGCATGGTCCAGCCGAGGCCGGGAGGGGGAAGGGGCTGGGCAGCATCGGCGGTCAGTTCCCGGGACTCGTGCCCAGGGTCGTCCCTCCCTCCCTCCCTCCGTTCTGCAGTTCGTTCCCCGGGGAAGGTGGGTAGCCAAGGCCAGTCAAAGGACACGCCTGATGGCTGAAGGTTTAGGAAGGGCCCAGCGTGTTATCTGAGGGTTCTGCTTGCTGCAGTGGTATTTGCAGGCTTCTCAGCACAAAAAAATTTAAACCACCAGCTGCCAAATTGATGACTGAAAGACTTATTGTCCAAAGCCTCCGCCAGCTGCTAGAATTTGATTTGATAACAGCTTTGGGAGGAACCCAGAACACTCTGTGTGCGGGTGTGTCCTTTATTCCAGAACTTGCAGCACCCTGAGGGAAGGGCTTTCTGAGGTTGTTCAGTTTGCAGTAACTATGGGTAGGTCATGGACACCAACACCTCCCACTTGGAGGCCCTTGTGTTTAACAGCAGAGTGCTTCTTACTGCCCCTCCCCCTTCTGCCTAGCTCCCAGCCCCACGTAGCCTTGCCAAACTGGTGACCCGTGATCTAGCCTAGCAATCATACTATTATGACTAGGAGTATATTGGTGGAACTGTGGTTTGACAGCTTCTGAATCAGCAAACTTCAAGTTGATTAGATTTAATATGAAACATCCCAGCTGAGTCTAGTTATATTGTGGTTCTGGGATTCCAGTGCCTGCCCCCCCACACACACACTGTGGTCTAAGGCTTTACAATCTCTTCTTGCTTTGTATCCCTTTTATAAAGTGTCCAGGTGTATATATTACAGACAGAGGGTGAACTTTATGAGATGAATTAATGATAGGCCAAACCTCTGCAGAGCACCTGGGAGAGATTCTTAGGCCTAACCAACCTCTTCGAAGTGTGAGTTGCTCAGTTGTGTCTGACTTTTTCTGACCCCATGGATTGCAGCCTGCCAGGGAGAATCCATGGGATTCTCCAGGCAAGAATACTGGAGTGGGTAGCCATTCCCTCCTCCAGGGATCTTCCCAACCCAGGGATCAAACCCACGTCTCCCACATTGCAGGTGGATTCTTTACCACCTGAGCCACTGGGGATTTTTTCCAACCACTGATTAAGGGAAAAGCTAAGTTCTTTGAAAGAGAGGACTAGGCTAGAAAAAGGATGAGAAATGAAACACTCAGACCTTAAAAGCAGGCAAAGACTAAAGAAATACAGACCATGTCCAGTCTCATATTCAAATATCTAGGTATTAGTATTTCTCCAAAACTCCATGGGATTTTCAGAGAATATTTCTTCCCATTCTTAACCTACAGCCCCCACCCACATAAAACAAAACCTTGCCAAAGCTCTTAGGTTGTATAGATTGAAGCTAAATATTATTATGAAGCATATGTTTATTGTAGCAATAGTTATAATGATGTCACCATTTAAGCTAATCCTACTTGTTTGGATTTTTTGTTGATCTGATTAAAAGTGGTACCTTCTCAAGGAACCAGCAACAGGAAGATGAGAGAGAAAACTGCATCTGTAAACAAATAATACACAAGTCTGCCTTGGGTCAAGTATGAGAGAGTACTATTTCCTGTCTTACCCCAAAAATAAGTTTGAGCCTTTTATAACACTATAGTAAATGGATTGTGCTGAATATAATTTTTCCCAACTCCATTCTTCATGTGATTTCAGTTCAGACTATCAATTTTTGATCAGATGTGTTTTGGAGAAAAAAATTATGATTTCAAACATCACAGGTACCTACCCTTCCCCTGGACAATTGGAAACAGCCAAGGGGTTTGGGATGAGTTTATTGAGCCCAATCACCATATATATGTGATAGAAGCAGCTTCTTCACAGTACATCTTCACCAAACAAAACGTGGGTTTTCCTTGGGTTTTTCCAGGGGGTTAGTGAGTTGGGATCATCTCTCTTAAAGGAGGAAACCTTTTTGTCTTTTGAAAATGAAGGAAGGAAAGGGGATACTGTAGTTGTATTCCTCTGAAGAGCAGCAGTAGGGAGACTTAGAGGGGAACAGATCACAGTAAGACATTCTCAGGAGTTATGCTGTTCCTAGCCAGGAGCAGACTAGAGTGTGGTTTCTGAAGGGGAGGATATGAAGTGGCTTCAGACAGGTTTCCTTAACATGATTCAGCAAAACAGTGTCTTGACTCACAATGCAAAGAGAAGACCTGATTTTTCTAACTAATCACCTCTTTAACAATACAAGAGGAACTGCCCTGTTCATTTTTTTCCTCAACTTCTGGAGACTTTGCTTAAGTCTCATCTGACCCTTAAATAGAACCTTCACCACAGACTCTAAGGCCTAGATTGTACTCATAACTAGGTTAATTATTTTTAAACATTTTAAATAAATCTCTTATTGCCCTTTATATATATAAAAAAGTAAACATACCACATCCTCCCACAATCTTAAAAATATTACCTTCCTCTTCCCAGTCTTGCCAGAGGGCCATCCATCCTTTTTATAAGAAGGTCTTTTCCTTTCCTGAAACCTTGGGAGCTGAGTGGCAGATGTAGGTGGGAATTAGGTACCCTGTCTCTGCTTTCTTCTTTGTGCTTCAGGAAATTTGGCAAGCCTCGAGGAGGTCAGTGTGGCGTCTAGGCTACTGTGAGTAATCTACTAGTTTAAGGTCCTGCTTTAATGTTGTTAAGTCAACTAGAGTGTGGAAACTGAGTGTTAGATTTTCAGTTGAAAGAATAGTTTCTGCTGCCCAGAAGACAGTACTCCAAAGATTCTTGGTGACTGAGCTTGAAATGTGCTTAAAATTTATACAAGTTTAATCTTAGGCAATGATGATTTAGATAATACTATTTCCCTAAGAATCTGTAGTTGTAGAAATCAACATTGAAGGCTGTATTTTTTCTACCAGCTTGGTCTAAAGGAAGAAGAAACTGCATGTGAAGAGATAGGTGAAACTCTTAAAATGCTGTTGTTTTGTCAGGGTACAAATATTGGGTGTCCTGTTTAGCAAGTTAGATCAGTAAACTAGTTTTACATAAGTTTTTATATCTGTTCACGTAAAAGAAGCCAAGTTTCAGCTTTAACTTTACATATAAATAGAGGATAGAAGCCTATTTATTTCAGGTTACATAATGTGTTTATTATTTAAGTCAGGCATTGGTCTAGATTCAAGCATACTGGCTCATCCATTATTGGAGGTGAATGTCAGCATATCTGTGCTTAGAAAAAAATGTAGAAAGTGTAAAGGAGGGGAGAAGCTATTTTAGTAAGTATTTAGTTTGAATAGCACAGATTTTTTTAGCTGAAAAGGACTCAGGGTGGCTCTGGAGTTACTAAAGTAGGCAATACCCTGACAGTCTTTTTAAATATTTACCGTATTGAATTTCATATATTTGATTGAATTGGGCATGAAGCAGGTTTTTCTGGGGAGATAATTGAAAAGCATTCCACAACAGAAAAGTTTAAAAGTGATTGTCTTCCAGTATGGTACTGGCACAAAGACAGAAATATAGGTCAATGGAACAGAATTGAAAGCCCAGAGATAAATCCACATACCTATGGACACCTTATCTTCGACAAAGGAGGCAAGGATATACAATGGAAAAAAGACAACCCCCCTCTTTAACAAGTGGTGCTGGGAAAACTGGTCAACCACTTGTAAAAGAATGAAACTAGAACACTTCCTAACACCATACACAAAAATAAACTCAAAATGGATTAAAGATCTAAATGTAAGACCAGAAACTATAAAACTCCTAGAGGAGAACATAGGCAAAACACTCTCCAACATAAATCACAGCAGGATCCTCTATGACCCACCTCCCAGAATATTGGAAATAAAAGCAAAAATACACAAATGGGACCTAATTAAACTTAAAAGCTGTTGCACAACAAAGGAAACTATAAGCAAGGTGAAAAGACAGCCCTCAGAATGGGAGAAAATAATAGCAAACGAAGCAACAGACAAAGGATTCATCTCAAAAATATACAAGCAGCTCCTGCAGCTCAATTCCAGAAAAATAAATGACCCAATCAAAAAATGGGCCAAAGAACTAAACAGACATTTCTCCAAAGAAGACATACAGATGGCTAACAAACACATGAAAAAATGCTCAACATCACTCATTATCAGAGAAATGCAAATCAAAACCACAATGAGGTACCATTACACACCAGTCAGGATGGCTGCTATCCAAAAGTCTACAAGCAATAAATGCTGGAGAGGGTGTGGAGAAAAGGGAACCCTCTTACACTGTTGGTGGGAATGCAAACTAGTACAGCCATTATGGAGAACAGTGTGGAGATTCCTTAAAAAACTGGAAATAGAACTGCCATATGACCTAGCAATCCCACTCCTGGGCATACACACCGAGGAAACTAAATCTGAAAGAGACACGTGCACCCCAATGTTCATCGCAGCACTGTTTATAATAGCCAGGACATGGAAGTAACCTAGATGCCCATCAGCAGACGAATGGATAAGGGAGCTGTGGTACATATATACCATGGAATATTACTCAGCCATTACAAACAATTCATTTGAATCAGTTCTAATGAGATGGATGAAACTGGAGCCCATTATACAGAGTGAAGTAAGCCAGAAAGATAAAGACCAATACAGTATACTAATGCATATATATGGAATTTTAAAAGATGGTAATGATAATCCAATATGCAAAACAGAAAAAGAGACACAGATGTACAGAACAGACTTTGGGACTCTGAGGGAGAAGACGAGGGTGGGATGTTCTGAGAGAACAGCATTGAAACAAGTATACTATCAAGGGTGAAACAGATCACCAGCCCAGGTTGGATGCATGAGACAAGTGCTCAGGGCTGGTGCACTGGGAAGACCCAGAGGGATGGGATGGGGAGGGAGGCGGGAGGGGGGATCGGGATGGGGAACACATGTAAATCCATGGCTGATTCATGTCAATGTATGGCAAAAACCACTACAATATTGTAAAGTAATTAGCCTCCAACTAATAAAAATGAATGAAAAAAAAAAAGTGATTGTCTTCATGCGTGCATGCTAAGTCGTTTCAGTCCTTCAGTGTTGTCCCAAATGGAGTGGGTTCCCATGCCCTCCTCCAGGGGAATCTTCCTGACCCAGGGATGGAACCCACATCTCTTACATCTCTTGCTTTGGCAGGCGGGTTCTTTACCACTAGCGCCACCTGGGAATCCCCAATTGTCTTCATAAACATTTAAAAAGAAAGCATTTAAAAAGATGTTGGTGATCATCTCTTCATTCACTTGTGACCTTCTTTTCCTTATTCAGATGGGGCATTCTCTTCTCCCACCCTCGGGACTTTACCCCAGTGTGTACCACGGAACTCGGCAGAGCAGCGAAGCTGGCACCAGAATTTGCCAAGAGAAATGTTAAGATGATTGCTCTTTCCATAGACAGTGTGGAAGACCATCTTGCATGGAGCAAGGTACTACCTGTTGGCAGAAGCTTTGAGGTTATAGATCATGTTATAAATTTTATAGAGTAGCTTGGCCTTTTCGAGGTGAAGGTGATACTTTCTTTGATACTAAATGATAGAGAGTAGGAATTAGCTTGAATTAGGATAGAATAAAGCCAAAGCATATGGTTCTTTGCTTTTCAGGGGTGTAATGTAATGCCTGTCATCCAAATAGCAGGGTTGAGAGTTACTGCATCGCAATCATTGAGACTACAAGTGGCAGAAGGAAGAGTTTATAGCCAACTATATAATACTCTTTAAAGTATAGAAACACACCCAGGTTCACGTTTCCTGGTGAGCTTGTGCCTTTGAATTTTCAGAATTGCGATCACATTAAATAGGAAACAAGTCCCAACTTTACACCTGGTTATGTAGGAAACCTCAAGGTGCCTGTGGCATGAAACCATGTCGGTTGTTATTTTAGTGGTGGTGATGTGATAGACTGCTAGTGACAGAAGGAAGAAAGTTAAGCCCATAGAATTAAGAAACATGGTATAATTTGTTATCCATTTCAAAGTTCATGAATGCTACCTTTATCCTGTGGCGTCTCTGTGGCGTCTCTGAAATCCACAGAGGTTCTTAATCTGCTATGCCACCAACTCCTGTTTTACTTTCAAGGTGTCACAGAATACGTGACCTTATTCCAGGATTAACTCTTTTTCCTGACTTCCTAAAACTACCCAGATAAATTCCTCATTCTCCAGTCAATAGTTTATGCTCAGACTTGCCTATATGTTTCATTAATGTTGCTCCCTCTCCCTAGAATGTCTTCCTTTGCCTTGTGAAAATTGTATCCATCCTTCAAGGCCCAGGTCAAAGTCATACCCCGTCCTTAAACCCTTGCCTGGCTCAGCAGTCGTACACATGGGGAGGATGGTGTACTTCAGCTTCTGCCATTTGCATATTACCATCTTGCATTTGCTGCTACTTCTTACAAAAATCATCTAACCAAATTAGAAGTTCCTTTAGAGGCAGGAACTTTACTTATCTGTATCCCACATGTACTTACCATAATGCTTAGCCTACCTCAAGTGCAATTTCAATGCCAGATCAAATAATAAAGCTAGATGTTTTTTTTTTTTCCCCAAAAAAACTTCCCAGGATAGAAAAATGAATAAAGTTTTTTCACTAGGGGAGGAAGGCATGGAGAGCGGAAGCAAGTACATGTCCTTCAATTCAGACTTGGAATGCTTTGCTTTTTATGTGTATTTCACCCTAGTGTAAATTCACCTCAGCCTTTTTACCTGTAAGAGATTTACCTTTGACTTGTTCCTGAAGTGAATATTCAACTCTATTTTTTGCTCTAAGCTTTGTATTTCTTCTCATTTCTTAATATCTTTGTTTTCAGTAGCTTAATGTCTGAGTCAGGGTGCTTTTGAGGCAGGGGTCAGATCAGTACCATATCTACAGAATTATCTTTGCCTGTGACATAATTTCTGGATGTGAACTCATTGTTACTGGTGGTTTTTTTTACAGTGTTTGGGTACTCAGAGGTACCTGGGATTAACGTCTTAACTCTGTATTATTCCACTTTTAGAGAGTTTAATGCTGCTTTCTCAAAGCAATAAAAACACGATGAATTTGAAGAGCCTTGAACATGAAAAGGCTCTAGATTATAACTGAAGTACTATACCCGACTGTTGTTTCTGTCAGTGAACAGTTGGGATAAGGCGTGTTCATTTATAAATTTTCTTATTAAAATTGTGTAGAGAAATTATTATGATTATGGTCCTCTCTTCCCTGCCTTACAAAATGATGGCTGTTAACTGATTGCATTTAGAGGATATGCCTGCTTTAGACTTCCCTTTTTCCCTTTCCCCTTCATTTCAGGATATCAACGCTTACAATGGTGAAGAGCCCACGGAAAAGTTACCTTTTCCCATCATTGATGATAAGAATCGGGACCTCGCCATCCAGTTGGGCATGCTGGACCCAGCAGAGAAAGACGAAAAGGGCATGCCTGTGACTGCTCGTGTGGTGAGTTGTGCACATTCACTACTAGATAATCAGAAAACATCTAGAAAACATCTGTCTGAGTATAAATGCCTGGGGCAACTCAAGTAAATGGGTGAACATCTCCAGTTAGGAGATAAGTGTCTGCTGGCACTCTCACTTTTTCTCTAAATGCTGGTACAAAGTAAAATTTTTCAGCTAACTTATTAATAAACTGCTTAATTCACAGCTTTTGGAAATCTACATAAAAATAGTTATCCTAACATGTCATCTAGAATTGTGAAATCTTTTGCTATAGTTCTCCTGACAGCCCTCTCTTTAAAAGCAGTGGGTCATAGCCTACTTCATAAGGCATCTCTTGTTTTGAATTCTTATTTGTTCTGTCCTTATCCACCAGAGAACAAACTTATCCCCACATCTGCAAAAATATATAAAATTTTGAGGACCATTGTCAACTCCCATGGGGCTTCCCAAGTGGCTCAGTGGTAAAGAATCTGCCTGCCAAAGCAGGAGACGTGGATTTGATCCCTGGGTTGGGAAGATCCCCTGGAGTAGGGAATGGCAACCCACTCCAGTATTCTTGCCTGGGAAATCCCATGGACAGAGGAGCCTGGCGGGCTATGGTCCATAGGTCACAAAAGAGTTGGACATAACTTAGTGAGTAAACAACACCATCAACTCCCATTAGTGTTATTTTTATGGTTATTTTCCATAGTTAACATAGTACCTTCCTGAGGCCTTTTCTGGATTCAGTTCACAAGTCAGTTTTTCTTACTGAGATAGCCAAAACCAAATATAATTCCCTTTAAGTTTAGGAATATAACATAGAGAAGAAAATCATAACTATTCCAACTACCCAGTTTGTTTGGCATATCTTTCCAGATACTTGGGAGCTTTTGTTATTTTGTTTTGTTATGCCCTTGAACATTTTTAATGACTAAAGAGCCTTATAAGAGGCTTTAATATAAAAAACATGCAGAGAGTTCTTCCTGTTTATGTGTCTGTGTACTTTGCAGGTGTTTATTTTTGGTCCTGATAAGAAACTGAAACTGTCCATCCTCTACCCAGCTACCACTGGCAGGAACTTTGATGAGATTCTCAGAGTAATTATCTCTCTCCAACTGACAGCAGAAAAGAGGGTGGCCACCCCGGTTGACTGGAAGGTAAAGATGCTAAGAGGGCAGAACTTTAGCCACCCCAACTTGCCTGGAAGGCCTCTGGGGCCATCTGAATGGCTCCCTTTAGGGTGTTATCTAGGGCTGTGTTTCTGGCATGCAAATATACTGGGAGGATTTTTCCTCTTTGCTGAGTTTAGGATTTATGGAGAGGCCATTTTCCAGTGTCTTCAACACCTTTTATACAAAACACAAACTCCCTATATTTCTAACTTTTAGGTTATTTGGACAGATTAATTGGTTAGAATGATTCCTTTTCCTACATAAAAGGATTTAAAAAAAAAAAAAAAAAAAAAACTTGAACTCTTCCTGATGGCAAAACATTTATAGCAGAACTTAGTTTGACCACTTAAGTCATGGGTATAAAACTATTTGGTGTATTAATGTCTTGAAACATTTCTCTTAAGCTTCGGTCTTTTAAACCCATGTAGAATTCTCTGAAACCTGTTCATGAATTTTTAATCTCTATGATTCCTGCAGTATGTAGGAAACGGATAATATCACAAGAGTTTCTTAATGTCGCTACATTTTTTAATCTGCTAACCTGAATACCTGGTCTTGTTATTTTGCTTCATCTGACCAGCAAAAACCATTGAAATTGTGTCCATTCATTGAACCTATGTTTACTGAGCCCAGACAGTGGGCATTGGGATTTAGCAGTGAACAATCAGTGTAAAGTCCCTGCCCTCACAAAACTTACATTCTAGTGGGTAAAGACCAACAGTAAAGTTTATAGTACCTTAGGTGACAGTGTATGACAGAGAGTAATCATGCAAAGGTGGGGAAAAGGGGAGCAGAGGTGGGAGGAGTTGCTTTTATATTTGGCTGTCAAGGAAGGAAGGCCCTTCTCTGAAGAGACCTTTGGGGAAGACATAAAGAAAGCGAGAGACCAAGTCCTGCATCTTTAGGAGGGAAGAGCACAGCAGGCTTAAAGGAACAGCTAAGGAGTTTTCCTAGAAAAGTGAGTTTGGCACGTTCATGGAACAGGAGAGCCACAGGCCTGGAAAAGGCAGCAGGAGTTGAAGGTAGGGACCAAGGGTGAAACAGGAAGCTGGGTTCAGTCACACAGGGTAGGACTTATTTAGAATTAAATTTTAAAATGCAGTAGCAAACCATTATTGGGTTTAAAGCAGGCCTATTTCTTGTTAAGGTGGGGAAATACTTCTCTTCCCAGAAGTGTCAGAGATCAATTTGTGAAAGCAGAATACCTCAGGGGGAGAGAGCAAAGCAAAGGAGACTTGATTATTCTCATCATGAAAGATTGAATTTCACCATTCTCAATGTCTTTTCAATAGAATGGGGACAGCGTGATGGTCCTTCCAACCATCCCCGAAGAGGAAGCCAAAAAACTTTTCCCTAAAGGAGTCTTCACCAAAGAGCTCCCATCTGGCAAGAAATACCTCCGCTACACACCCCAGCCATAGGCTCGCCACAGAGTTGGTTCTGGAGCTGCCCACTTAGCACCATGAGCCAGAGGACGCCCGCTGTCCATCATGTTTCCCCGCAGCAGTCCATTAAAAACATTCTGGTGTGATCACAGCCAAGGTCTTTAGGTTGCTATACTACTGGCTTATTAAATGAAAACAGCACTAAAAATTCCTTGGGATCCTTTGTGCCTTCAGCAGCTTTCTCCTCTGTTCATATATCTTCGCACTCTCTGCTGACTCTCCTCGAAATTTGAGACTTATATGGATCTGACCAAGAGGTGGTATCAGTTTATGGTCAAAAAAGCCTGCTTTGCTCCATCATTACTGTGTTGGCCAAAATGTTCATTTGGCTTTTTAAAACGTGAACGAACGTTTTGGCCAAGCCAATAGAATGACTGTCAGGTTTGGGTTTTTTTTTTTTTTTGCTCTTCTAATCAAATCCTCTGTTACCCATTTTGGGAAGGAATAGAACTTGGGGTTCAACTTCCTGTGTACATATCTATGTGTGTAACCTAAGAACTTAGAGTAACCCGGAAGTTCTTCAGTATTCCATGTTTTGATCACAACTGGGGGAAAAAACCTTTTCAATTCAGTACTTTTCTAGTAGATAAATAAAAGATGAGCCTGGGGAGAGAATCTTTAAATATTTTGCTATCAAGAAAATTTTTCAGTAAATTTCTATTGAAAGCGAGAAGCTACGGAAAAGGCTCCACTTGCCTCCAGAGAGGTGTAGCAGAAGGCATGACAGTGCCAGGTGCCTTTTTGGAGAATTTCTGGATGTCAGTCTGTTCTACGATGATGTGCACGTCAAAGGGCCCGCCATGGGGAGAGGGAGAGGACGACTGAAAATGTTTATCTATTCTTACAGTGGGGGAGGGAGATGTTTCTCTGAATTTTGCTTCTTAGGGATCAGCAAATAAATCCTTTTGTCTAAAACGTGATCAGAGAATTCTGTTGTCACATTTTGAGGTACTAGTTCAGACTCATGTCCTGAGGGCAAGACGTCTCCTTGCTAGGACTGACACTGATGCTTCTCTCCAAAGACAGATGTATAAAAGTTCACGTAGTGAAAACGGAGGAGCCGCTGATGAAAATGTGATCCTGCCACATCTCCTGGCCTACTTAGCACCTTCGTATTACTTACGTGGGCCCTGTGGAATCTCTGACCCCTGCAACAAAGAGCTCCGCTAACCTAATACCTTAACAGGGGTGCTGGATTTAAGTATACCAATCTTGAGGGTGATGGGACATCTGCTTTTCTGGAAAGAGAATGAAGGATTCCCAACTCAAGAGTCTCTCAGACTTACTATACTGCCTAGGTTTAGAAAGAAGGGCCCCATACCTGGTATAATCTCTTGCATGTAGCCCTCTATACCTTCACTGAGTAGAATAACATAAAGTCTGATCCCTGGTGCTGTGTTTTAGAGAAGTCATTAATTTTTCATTTCCTTGATTTCACCACATGTAAAATTTGGGTGATGCTAAGAAGGTTGAGAAGGAAGGTGAAAATTCCAAGTCATATCCTTGGGAATGCTGGTCTGAGAGAGACTTGGCTGGCATCTTGCTGTCACCTCTTCTCCAAGTCACTGTGTTTTCTGCTTAAAGAATTAAGACTATCTGGTGCTCTTTAGCACTTCTCTTTTGAGTAACCCCTGGCTCCTCAGATCTTGTCACCTCCCTGTTAGGTTCCTCACTGTTCTCTTCCCTTGGCTATTCACCTTCATTCCTGCCTCTCAGAGAGAGTCTGGCTTAAGTCGAAATCTCCAACATTAATTATTCACACATGAGTCTTACCTTTACTGACAGATGGGACATTGGCCATTAAATTTATAAACTCAAAATCAAATTCATCAATTATTCCCCCAATAAATACATTGCCCCTCTTATCACTCAGGCATATAAACCTTGATGTTTTGTTTAGCTATATCTATCTACCCTACCCACATAGATTACGTCAGTATAAAAATGCTGAAAAACTCAAGGAAAAGGGAGGTTATGTACCCACAAATTAATTTCTGGTTCTATCACGAAGCAGCCATGAAGCCATGGGAGTGTGAGTATTCTCCAAATGTAAAATGTTACATAATGAATATGTGTTGAGAGGGTAGTAGTCCTTTTTTTTTTCTTTTTAAACTTGGCATGGGAAGGAGAATTCCCCTTTCCAGAATTGTTGCTTTCAATTTCATAGAATAGATTTAATAAATCCAAAATTTATTAAGTGAAAATGAATTATATGGCTGTTGTGGCTAAGAGAAGCTTAAGAATTTAAGAGGCAGTCTACTGGGTGCCTTCTCAAAGAATCAGTAAATGCTTTGGCTAGAAGAGATAGCCATCTAAGATTTGCAAAGTGACTTGAGGTTCCTGGGTGGTCTGACCTTACCTCCAACCATTCCCCTGAGGGTAAGAATCCTCATTGAGAGGCTCAGAAAGGGGTAAAGAGCTAGAATGGCTGTCTAAAGGGACTTGTCAAGATGCCACTTGGATGTAGTGAACTGGCACAGTGATTTACTCGATTTGACTTCCACCGCTTTGGACAATGCAAATTGAGGAAATACAACTTTGATTCAAACTTAAAGGGTACGTTAACTAGTTAAAAAGGCATTGCCACTTTGTCAGTGATTGGTTCAGCAGTGAGCACTGAGACACAAATAGAGGATCATGAGTTTCTACAAGAATTCTTTCTCAAACAAGAGCAACTAGAAGCCGTTTTTCTCTCTCATACTGAAAATAAACAAGAAAACATGAGACCCTGCTGCTGCAGCTAACTTACAACCTGGGAGCAGGGATCCAGCCATAGAATGAGGCTGTAAAAAGGTCAACAGCCAAGTTGAGAGAAAGGAAAACATCTGACCCTTCATGCTCTTCACTGAGTCTAACAAGTGTGAACCCGTCCTACCTCTGGACTACTATAACATAAAATAATAAATTACCAGACTTCCTTGGTGGCTCAGTGGTAAAGAATCTTGTCTGCCAATGCAGAAGACATGCATGCGTTTGATCCCTGATTCGGGAAGATCCCACACGCCACAGAGCAACTAAGCCTGTGTGCCACAACTATTGAGCCTATGCTTTAGAGCCCCGGAGCTGCAACTACTGGCCCCACGTTGTTACCCCAACAACTGAAGCCTGAGCACCTGAGAGCCTGTGCTCCGCAAGAGAAGCCACCACAATGAGAAGCCCACACACTGCAACTAGAGAGTAGTCCCCACTCTCCGCAACTAGAGAAAAGCCTGCACAGCAATGAAAACTCAGCACAGCCAAAAATAAGTAAATAAAATTTTTTTAAGTAATAAAAATAAATTACCTTAGTATTTAAGCCTCTTTGAGTTGGGTGTTCTGGTACCTGAGGCCAAAAGCATCCTAACTGATACACATAGAATTAAGTGTCCTCTAGTTATTTCAAATAACATGATAATGTGCCTCATAAGATTGTAGACCCCACCACAGACTGACATCTGTTTTTTTGCTACTTCTTTATCCCCTATCTTGTGGAACTCAAGCTTCAATATGCATTAAACTACATGAGGAGTGTGTTAAAATAAGCAGGTCAGGGCCCTTCCCCCAGACATGGGTTCCACAAGTGGCCAGAAGTTCTTCATCTGTCACAACCCAGGTGGTCGTGATGCAGTATACAGCAGACACTGCAGTTCACCATAGCCATTTCCCCTTATTCTTCATGAAAAATGCCCAGATTGTATTAAGGGTGCCAAGTTGAGGTGCCAGTTAAAATTCATGCTAAGATGACAGGTGGGTGTGGTCATGTGACAGTGTTGGCCTGTGGTGGGGTCTCTTCCTAAAAGTGTCTTGCCTCACTGAAAAGCAAATGGGATGACTGAGTTACAGATGTCACTTTGCCACCCTGAGGATAAAAGTCACAGGCCAAGGATGAAAGATAGGGAGTCTGAAAGGAAACCGGGTCTGTGATAACTTCCTTAGCCAGACAGTCCCGGTTGCAGGACTGCTGTTAGGTGTGGCTGCACCTAACATTTGTTGACATGTAAGTGCTCCACGAGCCACTCTGAGAAATACTGCCCTGTTCTAGGTATCTGGAGGGGCTTGACTTTTTCTCCTGTGTTTTCTTCTATTCTTTCTTCTATTATGGTTTTCCCTGGAGTAGAGAATCATGTATTCTTTTAAAATCTTGTTGAAATGAAAAGGAATAATGGATCCTAACTATTAAACAATCACCATAAAATTCAATTTTATTTGACTTTTTAAAGTAAAATGAAAAGTGATATTAAATAGTACTATGCAATGTACGATTGTTAATTTCTCCTAAACTGCTTTTAATAACTAAGATTATGGAACATGGGTCCATTCTTCAATATTTACTAGATTGAGGATGGGGGGAAATAACTTTACTCTATAAAATGTTAGGGAGGTACCAGTTGTAGCAATAACACATCAAAATTAATAGTTCCTATGCTTTAGATAGTGATGGGTTAATTGTACAATGCTTTTGATAACTTCTACTCTATCATAGGTTGCTCTCAGCTGGATGCAGGATTTCATTTGCTAAACCATAAGTTTAAGGTATCTGAAGGATTTTGAACATCTCAGGTATAAATGCAACTACTTAAAATTAGAGCTTTTGCAGCAGTCCATCAAAATTGTTTGTAAAATAAATGCAGAGATAAATTGCTTTAGCAGTTTGTGAGTAAACTTGCCAGGTAGTGTTTCAGCACTTGAGTCAGGATATTAGCTCGGCCTCTAAACTGACTCCATGTATCACGTAAGTGCCATTAAAGTCCTTTTCTAAAATGGGATCCAATTTCCAACTATAAAAGAAAGTCAAAAGTAACATATGAGACTATGAGCATTTCAGAAAAAAAGAAAAACAGTAAGTGCAATCAGAAAACCTACTGAAAAGTTTCCATTTAATTATCTGGAACACTCCCTTTAGAAGAGCTTACATATTAAAGACTGAGTAAGTAGGTACCTGGTGCATCACTATCCCAACAAGCATCATCTTGTAAAGAGATACATTCACTTAGTTAGAGTAGTGTATCAAAGTGCACTTAAAGAGAAATGTGAGGAGAGTTGAATTCCTGTTAACTTTGTGACTGATTGCAAGACAAACTGGAAACTTTTCTCCTAATTGTAGTGAGAATTTTTTTAAATAAGAGGACCTGGAAGAGACAGTGGCAAGTGACAAGCCAAATCACTAGACGCCTAATGAGGTGTCACATTTGTGAAATAGATCCCTTTAAGAAAGAGGATGACCCAGGAAGACTGCCTACAAGGAATTCAATTGTTTTGTTTAGAGGAACCAATAACCATCGGTTTGGTCAATGCAACTTTCCTTTTCCCAACAGACACACTGCACACCACCCTGATTGTCATAAATGATAGTCATAGGCCCAGAATTTCTATTAAAAGTTTCTTAGGGTGGTGTGATGGTCAAGGGACTTATGAAGCTGCATTTCCACAGCACATCATTTTTTCATAGAAGACATGTTTTCTGGACTGACTTGGCAACTGGGGGAGGGAGGGTGCTGAAGGCTCCTGAAGCCCATTCTTGGCACCACTGTTGTTGCAACATGGCCCACTCCTGCGTTTGCCCACCATCCTGTTGCATTGTCATAGCTGTCTTCTCCAATCCACTCCACCCAGCAGTGGGTCTGGCCCAAGTGAACTCTCTTAGGGGCCCTCACAGAGATCCCTTGAGTAACAAGCTTTGCAGGCTACTCTCCTCCCCACCAGACTTGCCTCCATATTGTCCTTGCCCAGTGTGACCAGCCCTCTCCCTTGCCTGCCAATGATCCCTGGATTTAGGATGATTCCACATCCCAAGGAACAACTAAGCCTGTGCGCCACAACTAACTTGGGCCTGCGTTCTAGAGCCTAGGAGCTGCAACTATTGAAGCCTGCATGCTTAGAGCCTGTGCTCTGCAACAAGAGAAGCCACTGCAATGAGAAGCCTGCACACCACAATGACGGTAGTCCATGCTTGCCATAACTCGAGATACCCCATGGATAGCAATGAAGACCCAGTGCAGCCAAAATTAATTTTTTTTAAATAAATAAATATCACAGAAGGGAATTAGGAGGAGGGAAATTGGAAGAGGGAATCACAACAAAATTACGATTTTCAAAAATATTCTATAATTTTAACTGTTAAGTAATTCAGGTGAACTCTAATCCCAATTTTCCCATATTAAAGCATTCCCACTAAGAGTTTCTTTTCTCACCACCTACATGTTGCTACTTCACTTCACAACTTATTTTCACTGTGTAGTTTAATAGTCACAATAAGAAAACTCCAGTGTCAAGTTAATTACCTCATCTTTTTTCTTCCACTGGTAGTCTCTCTTAGTCATTCCGAGACCAGTGTTGCCTGAGCCAAATCCAAATAAATGCATAAAAGAGAAAAATTACATTAGCAATTTCAGAGTACTGGTAGTGAAAGGATATTCTGAAATCTCAGTCTACTTCCTCCCTTCAAGTCTCCCCATTCAGATGGGCTTTTTACATTTTTCCCTCAAGGAGATTTGTGAACTAGGCTCACAAAAGTCCAATACAAGGGCTGGCAAATCCAAATGAGAACAGGTAGGTCACACAGACTGAGTGGTTTGGATATAACACAAGAGGGAGGGTGTGGACTGTGGCAAACCACAGAGCATATGCTTCCTGTGTAGGAGCCAGCGATGCTCAGCTCTATCTGGTTGTTGCCACACACAGCCAAAAGGACTGAGTGTTCAAGACTTTCCAGTTTTTTTTTAAGACAAGCTCAAAATCTGTATTTTTTTAAATGTGAAATTTCTGGATGTTCATACTTGACAATTTTAAAAGAAAACACAGATGTAAGCCAAATACAGTGTACTGGCTGGATCAAGTCCATGGGACTGCCACTTGTGACTTTCATCCCAGACTCGTTGGGGAATGCAGATAATATATTTCCCTCACTCTAAAAATTTCGCCAACTCAATAGCCCTCGAGGTGCTCAATGGAGCTGACACTAGACCCTGAGCTCCCAGCCTTGCCATATACTCCTGTCCCCCAGCTGTGCTGTGAAAGCAGCAGAGTGGCAGACCTAAAGACACTGTGAAGGCTAAATTAGAGGAGCAAATCAAGGATGATTGTGATTTCAAGCTGGAGTAGCTGGGGAAATGGTGACCCTGTGCTTGGTAAGGCAGGATGCTAAGCACTGAACAAAGGATCTTGAATGCATTTTCCCTACAGCAAGGCCTGCCTAGAAAGTCTTCTTTACAGTATGCTTAGCACCATGATATAAGCAAATAGGCATCATATGCACTTAGTGACAATAATTATGTAGTGACTATCAAAGTCACCTCAAAGCAAGTCATTTGAGTTTTGGTTGTGACCGTGACTTGGATTATTCCACGAGCATGGGTTAGATTCTATGTTCCCTTTGGTCGTTGAGAGAAAACCCGCTCCACACCTGGGCCTGCTGCGAGTCTATTCCCCCACCCCCCACTCCTGCTCTGCCCCCCAGCAGCACTATGGGGCTCCAGCTTATAGGATCAGAGTAAAGGTGGCAGCTGCTACCCCCCACAGGGGTGTGGAAGGAGACACACGAGAGAGTCAGAGTCACCTGGACTTCAGTGTCTGAAAGTCTCTGAAATGTGACCTCCCAGAAGCAGTGTGGCAGCCAGGGTGGGCCCATGAATGGAGACAGATGACAAACGCATACAGCGCCCTCAAATCATTTTTTTAGAATAAAATGAAGCTCATATATCAAAATTCTTTCTCAGTGGTTTGCCTACAACTAAAGAGCTACCCCCTTACCCATGACCTTGGCATTAGCATCATTTTTGTCAGGTGCAGGTGCTTGGATAACCAACAGCTTGCTTAAATCTGAAGTTCCCTGAACCTAAAGGAGAAAAGTCAAAATCAGTCAAAAGAGCATTCTTTGATCTCTAAACTGGCTGCCTCCTAGCCTTTCCAAAGAATATAAAAAAATAAGCCAAACACAGAACTGAGCCTCCAACCTAAGCTCTATCTTTTTCATTTCAAACCCTCTTTAACCTTGTTCCAAAGAGTCTTGGATAGGTAGGGGATGGGTGGATGGATGGATGGAAGAACAGTTGAATGAATGGATTCTTACATGGGCACATGGCTTAAAACATGAAAAAAGTAAGCGATCAAAAATGTAAAATAATTTTAGGAAGTCTTGGGCCAGGAAGTTATCTTTTGCATTTTTATAAATATCAGAAAGGAAATTTCTACACCTTATTTGTAACCAATTTGGAAAATGGAATCCCCAGCATCCATTGAGTTATTTTTATTCCAACATTAACATTCGAGGGCTCAGGCCCTAGCCTTTCCAGATAGGAACATAAATAAGCTTTTTTCCCTGAGCTTTTGCCCCAGCTGCCACAAAATCTGCCCTCCCAGAATGCAAGCAGCATACGTAAGTCACATATAACTATCCTTTCTAGATATTATCACATTTTATCTCATTTAATCCCCACAAGAAATTTATGAGATGGCTGCTGCTATTATCCTCATCTTAGTAAGAGGAAATTGAGGGTCAGTAGGCGTCTTTCTAGGTGCTTAGCCTCACACACCTAATGGGCACAGGCGTCAGGTCTTAAACCCAAATATGCCTGACTCCAAACTCTGGTGTCTTAACAAAGCTGTGGGGATTGCTCCCGTGGTCCCCTACCCCTTATTTCAAAGTTAAAGTGATTTTTCACTTTCTATTTAAAAAAATTAAATTACCTTCACCTTCTGAACTGTTGGGAGATTGACAAAATAAGTATGTTAGGAAAGTGGCAAGTGCACTTTTTAGGAGCTTAACCAACTTTTCTAGGACTCAAGTTTTCATTAAATTAATGACCTTTCTCAGCCTGAACAAGCAGAAAAGGTCTCTCCCAAAGGGGAGAAACTTGTTACCAAAAGAAAGAGATGCTAGCTCTTCTCACAGCCTCTTAGTCCTCATACTTGCGCTCTGTCCTCACGTCACAGCTGTGGTCTAACAGCAAGTGGCTTCACCCATTAGGGACCTGGTTTCTATTCTTCCCATCCCCTGTTATATCCCAGGCACTCACCCGTCCCCCTCCCTTACAGAGGCATGGAATGATGAGGTTTTAGGGTCCTCTATTGAGTCGTGCCCCTAGGCCTTAATGTGGCAACAAAGTGACATGACCCTGATGCATCTCCCTTCTTATCGACCAGCGCAGATACTTCCAGAACCATCCTAGCAAGCAGTGTCACTGCCTTACACACAAACTAGGAAAAATGCTCCCCATCCTTCTCTGGGGAGGCACAGCCCATGCCAGGGCAAAGAGCTTGGCAAGCAGAGAGTAGGCAGATCCCTGCCCCACTGGCCCCTCAGGTACACTCTCATGCAGGGCACAACTTGCACAACACAGCACACAAGCCCTGGGGACATTCTGACTGTTTTGTTAAGGGCAGGTGAGAACTATAGGGTCTTTCTAGGTTTAGAGAAACCTAAATTTCTTTAAGATGGTTAGTTGAGTTTTTAAAGTCACTTATGGGGCACCATGAAAAGCAAAAGACTCTTAAGAAATGACCCTCCTTACCTGTTCACACGTTTTAGGTAAAATGTAAGGTGCAAAATATGGTACCTCTGTCTTGGTATCAATAACACTGCCATACACAAGAATAACAAATTTCATGTTCACGTTATCAATACTCATTTCATTATAGCTTGATAAAGTCTCCACATATGCATGATTGAGCATCACACACTTCTGAAATTTTAGGTCCTACAATAAAATTAGATTTTTTTCTATAAATCATATAAAATAACACATGATATCAAGAAGAAAGCATATTCCACATGAAAAGATGTTCAACAACATTAATCATCAGGGAAATGCAAACCAGCTCAACAGAATGGCTATCATCAAAAAGACAACAAGTAACAAGTACTGGCAAGGATGTAGAGAAAAGGGGGAATCTTTTGTGGACTATTGGTGGGATTGTAAATTGGTAGAGCCACTATGTAAAATAGTAGGAAATTCCTCAAAAAATTAAAAATTAAACTACCATATGATCTAGCAGTCTCACTCCTAGGCATATATCTAAAGAAAAGATACATGCATCCTAATGCTCACTGGACCAATTTTCACAATAGTCAAGGCATGGAGACAACCTAAATGTCCAACAACAGAGGAATGGATAAAGAAGACTTGGTACATATATACCATAGAATAGAACAGAATGAAGTAACGCTGTTTGCAGCAACATGGATGGACCTAGAGATTATCATACTAAGTGAAAGAAGCCAGACACTGAAAAACAAACATCATGTGACATTATTTATTATGTGGAATCTTAAAAAATGATACAAATGAACTCATCTACAAACTTATGATTACCAAAGAGTGAGGGGGGGATAATCACATACACACTACTATATATAAAATAGATAGCCAACAAGTATGTATTATATAGCACAGGGAACTATACTGATGTTTTGTAATAGTCTCTAAGGCAAAAAGAATCTGAAAAAGAATACAATATATATATTATAACTGAATCACATTGCTGTACACACGAAAATAACAAAACATTATAAATCAAGTATCCTTCAATTTGTTTTTCAAAAAAATCCATGTGTAGGTATTTGTGTGGACATAGTTTTTGGACATAGTTTTTTAACTCCTTTGGGTAAATATCAAAGAGAGTGCTTGCTGGATCATATGGCAGGAGCATGTTTGTTTTGTAAGAAACCACCAAACTCTCTTTCAAAGTGGCTGTGTACCATTTCAATGTTCATCCCAGTCCCCAAGAAGGATACCAAAGAATGTGCTAACCACTGGACAACTGCACTCATCTCTCATGCTAGTAAGTAAAGTGAAAGTCAGTCAGTCGTGTCCAACTCGTTGTGACTCCATGGACTATACCGTCCATGGAATTCTCCAGGCTATAATACTAGAGTGGGTAGCTTTTCCCTTCTCCAGAGGATCTTCCCAACCAGGGATCAAACCCAGTTCTCCTGCATTGCAGGCAGATTCTTTACCAGCTGAGCCACAAGGGAAGCCCAGTAAAGTTCATGCTTAAAATCTTGTGCATTAGGCTAGGCTTCAACCTTATGTGAACCAAGAACTTCCAGATGTCCAAGCTGGGTTTAGAAAAGGAAGAGGAACTAGAGATCAAATTGCCAACATCCACTGGATCATCGAAATGTGTACCATTTCAAATTCTCACCAGCAATGAAGAAGAGTTCTTGTTGCTCCACACCCTTGCCAGCATGTGGTGTTGTCACTGGCCAATTAATAGGTGTATAACAGACCACTTCCTTCGTGGATCGGTGCCTTGTTGTGGCAAAGGGGCTTGCATAACACAATGAACCCTATGAGCCATGCTCTGCAGGGCCACCCTAGACAGACAGGACACAGCAGAGAGTTCTGACAAAACGTGATCCACTGGAGGAGGGAATGGCACACCACCCCAGAGTGCCATGAGAACCTCATGAACTGTATAAAAGGTCAAAAAGAGCTGGGAATACCAGATCATCTTACCTGTCTCCTGAGAAACCTGTAAGTGGGTCAAGAAGCAACAGAAGTATGGAATAACTGATTGGTTCAAGACTGAGAAAGGAGTACAACAGGGCTGTCTGCTGTCACCCTATTTGCTTAACCTATACACTGAGCACATCATGAGAAATGCCAGGCTGGATGAGTTACAAGCTGGAATCAAGATAGGTAGGAGAATCATCAACAACCTCAGATATGCGGATGATACCACTGTAATGGCGAAAGTGAAGAGGAACTAAAGAGCCTCTTGAGGAGGGTGAGGGAGGAGAGTAAAAGAGTCGGCTTAAGACTAAATATTAAAAAAACTAAGATCATGGCATCTGGCCCCATTACTTCATGGCAAATAGAAGGGGAAAAGGTGGAAGCAGGGACAGATTTCCTCTTCTTGGGCTCCAAAATCACTGCAGACGGTGACTGCAGTCATGAAATCAGAAGACAATTGCTTCTCGGCAGGAAAGCGATGACAAACCTAGACAGTGTGTTGAAAAGGAGAGACATTACTCTGCCAACAAAGGCCCGTTTAGTCAAGGCTATGGTCTTCTCAATGGTCATGTACGGTTGTGAGAGCTGGACCATAAAGAAGGCAGAACGCTGAATAACTGATGCCTTCGAACTGTGGTGCTGGAGAAGACTCCTGAAAGTCCTTTGGTCAGCAAGATCAAACCAGTCAATCTTAAGGGAGATCAACCCTGAATATTAACTGGAAGGACTGATGCTGAAGCTGAAGCTCCAGTAATTTGGTCATCTGATCCAAATAGATGACTCATTGGAAAAGTCCCTGGTGCTGGGAAGGATTGAGGGCAGAAGGAGAAGAGGATGTCAGAAGATGAGATGGCTGAATGGCATCACCAATGCAATGAACATGAACTTGGGCAAACTCCGGGAGATGGTGAGAGACAAGGAGGCCTGGCAAGCTGCAGTCAGTACCTGGGGTCACAGTCAAACAGGACTGGGCAACTGAACAACAACAACAGTGGTATCACATTGTTACATTTCTCTGATGACGTTTGATATGGAGTATCTTTTCCTATATTTACTTGCTATTCATATATCTTCTCTGGTGAAGTTATCTATTATCAGCTTTGGCCCACTTATTAATCAGGCTGGGTTTTTTCCCTACTGTTGAGTTGTAAAGCTCCTTGTATATTTTGGATAATAGTTCTTTATCTGATATGTCTATTGCAAATATTTTCTCCCAGTCTGTAGTTTGTCTTTTAATTCTCTTAATATATGTGCATTTTTAACCCAATATTTGTATTCAGTATCACAATTCAATGAATGTTCTTAAACTTCAGGTTTGTCACTTCCCCAGTTCCTAACTCATGGTAGGGGCTCAAAAAATTACTAAATGGAATGTAAATATAGGTTGTAAATTGTGCCAGTCCAAGAACAGGCCTGAAATGCTACTTTTTGAAGAGAAAGTTCATAGATGAGGCTTGGTAAACTCAATAAAAATTTGAAAAGGCAAATAATTTATAATAACATAGGTAGATAGAATAGACTAATAAACACCAAACTTGTGCTCAGTAACTCACTAATTAATGCTATGCTTGATTCTTGGGGATCTAACTATTTAAGATTTGCTTACTCTCTTATTTTTAAGGGATGATTGGGGGGTAGCCTGGGAAAAATCAGCTATCACAAGGGGACCAATGACCTGTAGGAACTCAGAATAACAGAGTGGTAAAGGTTCTGAAATCTTACTTTGAAAGATCAAACATACCTTCTTTTCTCTGTCTCCAAAATATGAAATTTATTTTGTAAAAAAAAAAATACAGGAAATTAAGCTTCATTCATATTTTAATCATGCAACTAACCTCATCAACAAGACTTGATTCAAAATACTGATAAGCAATACTGAGAGCAAGCTTCAGCCATATTTTATATTCCAGGGATGGCCAGAAGAAATCAAAGCCTTCATATAAATCCTCCAGGGAGATAAAGCAGGCCTGAAATGACAAGGCATCAAACAGTATGCTTGATTTGAAACTAAATTATGAAATCATCAGAAAAACAAATGCCTGTAGGACTTCCCTGGTGGTACAGTGGATGAGAATCCACCTGTCAATGCAGGGTACATGGGTTCAACCTCTGGTCCAGGAAGATTCCATGCACCTCAGAGCAACTAAGCTCATGAACCACAACTACTGAGACCGCATGCTGCAACTACTGAAGCTCCTGTGCCTAGAGCCTGTGCTCTACGGTAAGAGAAGCCACAGCAATGAGAAGCCTATGCACCGCAAAGAAAAGTAGCTCCCACTCACCACAATTAGAGAAAGCCCTCAGCAGCAATGAAGACCCAGCATAGCCAAAAATTTTTTAAAAGCCTGTAAGTTTCATCTTCACCTAACCTCCTAGAAAAACTATCAACTCTAGTATATTAATTTTGATACTCTGCTATTTAAGTATAAGATGATAAAATGTACAATCCAATTAAAGCTATAGACTTAATATTAGTCCAGAAAATTTTATATTAATCAATAGCTAGGATAATCATGAGCCCAAGATTATGGAACTAAGCCGCATAAACTTATTTATTTTTATTGCCACAGTAGGTAACATGGGCTCATTCATAGTATTTGCTTTCAGAGCAAAGTGCCAATCCAAACAAGGAAGACGACTCTCAGAATTCAAGCTACCTGAACTTCAGTGAATTCGGTTCACCCTTGTCAATACATTTGTGTTTTCTATTCTTTTCCAAAAGTGAAATGGTGTGAAACTGATAAAGCAACATTCCTTTCTGTCTGTCACACTCCTAAGACTCTGCACCTTGCTCCATTGCATCTAATAGTACCCAGAACTTGAGAATTCTTCGTAAGTAGGAAGTTTCACTAATTTCTATTTGAATTGCCCACTATCAGACCACTTATTTGTTAAATAAAATTCTTACTTAGCAAGTGAAAAATGGAAGAAAGAGATTTGAAACACAAGTATTCTTTAAAGACACTACTTCCATAACGGTAGCCATTTATGGAGCACCGAAACACGCCAGGCATCTTACATATGTGTTTTCCTTACCTTGATAACATCAGAAGTTAGATATTTTCTCTTCTAAATAAAAAAAGTGACAAAGACTCTTTGGTTAAAACATCTCCCTCCAGTTCAAGAGCAAGGGAACATAGGTATACCTATGGCTGATTCATGTTGATGTTTGGCAGAAACCAACACAGTACTGTAAAACAATTACCCTTCAATTAAAAATAAATAAATTTAACTGTTTAAAAAAAAAAATCTCCCTCCAGACACCATAGTCGATGTGAGACATCAAATTGGCCTTTCTCAGCTACACTGCTTCACAATAGCTGGTTGGATTGACTAAGATAATAGAACCCAAAAACAGAAAAGTGCTGGCACTCCTTACTGACTTGAGGAAGAATTAACTAACAACCCACAATACAGACAGAACCAGGTGCTTACCTGCAAAATAGTTTCACAGATGGCAGTATATTCAATTTCACGCTTAAGTAGACAGCTCAACTCTCCAATTATGTCTCCACTGGTACAGTACTCTGTAAACCTAGTTGTGGACTCTCTGTCAGGCCTTAGGCTCCTCTCTATTCCAAAAGTAGGAGGTGAACTCTCCAACTGCAATGGGGAAATAATTGAGCAAAGGGAAATACAAAATTAAGAGCCCTTGACCAAACCCTAGGAGCTCCCAGTGTTTCTTGCAATTATTACAATAGAAGGAAAAGATTCTTTATTAATCCTTTCAGATGGGAAGGAGGAATTGGGCTTCCAAAAATCATTTCTTTCACATTTCAATTCTCCAAGCTGAGACTGTTTCCAATCTTTAGCTTTACAGATGACCCCTATTTACCTTCCTTATATAAAAATTCCATCAAAAGTAGTCATAGCAATCTGCCACTAAATGCAAGTACCCACTCTAAGTCTATTAGATATTCTTAGCATGATGGGCTAGTGCCTCAGGTGCATTTGATGCATAAACCAGATATCATGAATGAATATGCTCCCAAGCCAAGTCATAATTTCAGCAGAAATCTTGCCTCCCTTAAGATGCTTAAGAATAATTACCAAGAGACATTAGCAGAAAAAGGCTTTAGGATGAACACAGGATGGTTGAGTTACTTCAAGAAAAGAACTGGTAGGCATGGGTGGGGGTAAAAGAAAGTCATCTTTCTTTTCGGGAGATTCAAAAGATTTTAGGAGGAAGATGCAAGAATTAACCAGAAGGATTACAAAACTTTCCAGAAAGTTTAGTTGTAAGTGCCCAAGAGACAAGAAATGGAAAAAAGTCACTGAAGGAATTGCTGTGAAAGTTGTACCCTCTCCTATCGAGTACCACCATTCAAACTTGTAGAGGCACTCATGCTTCCAAAGAACTCCGACATTTTTAAACTTAACTTTTAATGAAGTCCAAAAGCCTTTTGAGTACAAGTCCCCTACACGCAAACAAGTTCCATTCTGAGAGAGCATGTTCTTAAGTCCAATATATTTGTAAGTTCAACAAAGTTAACCTAGGTGCCCAGCTAACACAATTGGCTATATAGTACTGTACTGTAATAGGTTTATAATTCTTTTCACACAAATAACACATAAAAACAAACACAAAAAACACAGAAAACATTTTTAAGCTTACAGCACAGTACATTGAAAAGTACAGCAGTACAGTGGGCATACAGGGGCACCTCATATCTCTGAAAGTTTGCAACTTGAAGGTCTGTATGTAGGGGACTTAACAGTAAAGAAGAATGGCTCTGCTTTTTACAAACCAAGGAAAGACGATTACATCCGTGGCAAGCAGAATTTCAAAGAAGGCCTTCCAAGGTTCCTATCTTTTTGTTATTCAATTAAACAGTGATCTATGAACTGCTGTGAAGGGATTTTGCAGATAGAATTAAGGTTACTAATCAGCTAAACTTAAAGAGGTGACTCTGGATTATCCTGTGGGTTCCAGTGTAATCAATGAGCCCTCAAAGTAGAAAAGGAAGTAGTCATCAAGACTGGAGAGGGACAAATGAATTTATTTCTCTGTCCATCAGTGTTCTCATGAGGTTGATAGAAGGACAAAATGTCATAACATATTGCCATTCTCGATCATCTTTTTAAATGTCACAACTAGCCTCTTCAACTCTTGATCACTGCTAACATACTACATATTTAACTAAGATATTTTGTCCATTGTTCCATCTCCTTCTATGCTTCTATAAGAAATTAACTTCTAAGAAGACAGGACTTTTTTGTGTTTTCTCAGTTCTATGCCTAGATTGAACGTGCCTACTGCATGATAATAATGAAGTAAATATTTGTTGAATGAATGAGTAAATGAATGAATGAAAAGTCAGACACTTAATAAGTGCTATACATGTGTTAGTTAGTATTTATAATTATAGTTTATTTCCATGATTAATTTTTGTATTTTTAAGGTCTGAAACACTCATTCTAAAAATATAAAGCCAAATATATTATTTGCACTAATAAAAAGGGTTTGTCACTTGTAACTGTCATATAGGATCTAGAAATTATGTTGGTCATAGCTGGGACTCACCCATGGATCCAGCAACCGGTATTCAGTTTCTAAAGGATTCTCATCCCTATCACTCTTACTGACAACAAAAACCTCATATTAGTTAAAAATGGTAAGCTCTTCATCCCTATTCTACCTCTGGGAGAATGTGACACTACGGTCTATTTCCTCAAACTTGACTCTCATTTCCTTTAGATGAGTAACCCAACTACTCCAAGTACTGGGTTCCTTATGTGACCATTACAGAAAAGACTGTTCCTGCCAGGATTGTTGTAAAGAATAAGTGATAATTATGAAAGCATTTTGTAAGATGGGAAGCACCTTTGAGATGGTGGATGTTATAATTATATCTCTCAGCTGTGGTGTTAGCTTCAAACAGAAATGGTTTCATTTAGAAAAGAAATTATCTTAAAAATTTGAAAGTTTCTTGGTTCCTAAACTTCTCCTTATGTGATCATTACAAATTTCAAGATACATTTGTAATAAAGAATGAATAGTTCCTTACGATTGCCATTCCTGAAATAATCAAGTAGATTCCTTGCGGCATTTCACCTTCTTTACAAATGACATCTCCATAGTCAAAATAGGCGAGTTTAGCTCTTTCCTGAAAGAAAAGAAACAGGAAAGGAAAGAAAAAGAATCAACACAAATCTTCATAATCTACTTCTCTAAAGAGAAATAAGATTTTAAAGCTAAAAAGTAGCATGAAAACAAACTATATTCTTTGATTTGTTAATGAGTTGTAATGTTTTAACAAACCTCATTAACTTTTAGGGAAAAAAGGGACAAGCAAGCAAACTGCAGACTTTGTGCTTAGGACCTAGCAGAGTGACTGGCAGAAACACCCAATAAATGCTAGGTTGGATAAATGTTTACAATAAAGTGTAATAATTCTGGGCAGGGTGCTCTGGGAAACAAATTCAGAAAGGCCACAGGAACCCTGACTTGGGTGTCTAGGGAAGGAACAGCTAAACTGAGACTTGAAGGAAGAGTTACAAAAGACAGCCAGGATACCATAAGCTGAAGACCATTCAGGGCAGAGGATTCAGTTTATGCAAAGGTCAACTAGCAAATAGAATAACTGCATCGTGGGGTAACACAGAAGATTCAATACATCTCAGGCAGGGAGGGATGGAGACTAGGGTGGAGTTATCCATTAGACATCAATAGACACAGTGTCCAGAATTCACAGTACTTTTAGGGATTCACAACAGTGTTTTAGTTTCTTTTAAAACCAGAAGAAAATAAGACAACTTTTAGGTAGAGTAAAATGTCTTAATACTAAAGCATCTGATGCTAATATATTCATCTTTATAGTAACAAAATCACAAGGTATAATTTTTTGGTGCTTTTTCGTGGAGGTAAAGGCAGAAGTGCCTGGAGTCCAGGTGGAGGCAGGACTGGAGAGGCGAGCCGGAGCCAGGTCTCCAAGGGGCTCACATGCGCAGTAAAAAGCCCGCACACCCTGGAGCCTGGGCACCACACCTAAATAAACCGTGTGGCACTCGGGAGTCTACGCACTTCAAGGAAAGATCCCACATGAAGTGACGAGGATCCCGTGTGCCACATAAGATCTGACACATCCAAATAAATAATTTTTTTTTTTAAGTCTGAGCTTTTCCCAAAACCAGGGGGTAGTCACTGAAGGGTTTCTAACAGGAGACTTACGGTGACACGTTTGCATTTTACAAAGATGTGGAGGAAACATATTTTTAAATCATTCATAGTAGTTATCACTTAGTGTAGGGTGGGGAGTGAAAGGATATCACTTTTTACTTCTGAATTATTTTACAGTGTTGAAATAAACGTGGGTGACTTCACAATAGTTTTTTTAAAAGCTGGCCTAAAGCCAATTATCCAGCTTATGTATTATTCAGATCTTTATTTTTTTCAATTGTTGTCTTTAGGCTTATCCTCATATGCTGTTACCTTTTTAATTAACCACAACAGTTGAAGGATGAAAGGAGGAAGGAGTAGTGAAAATTAACTATTGCTGCTGTGATAGAGACCAAGATTGAAATAACATCTATAATGAGAGGGTATTTCTTTTGTTTACTATATGGATTTTTCCATGCATTCCCTGGGCTAACCCTAATGAGAATAATGCTCATGTGCTCCCAATTCATCACATTTTTCTTTACCCCAGTGAAATCTGATTTAAGTGGCTACCAATAACCAACATATTAAGGAAAAGGGCCACTTAATGAGTGAGCCATCTTAGAGCCGGAGAGCTGCAACTACCAAGCCCACGTGCAGCAACTACTGAAGCCCGTGTGCTCTAGAGCCGGTGCTCCGCAGCAAGAGAAGCCACCGCAATGAGAAGCCCAGCACTGCAATGAAGAGTAGCCCCTGCTCTCCGCACCTAGAGAAAATCCACACAGCAATGAAGACCCAGCACCACCAAAAATAAATAAATAAACATTTTTTTTAAAGAGTGAGTCATGTCTGAAAGGGGGTGGAGAGAGTCTGACAGCTTTGCTTAGGCATGGCAGGCTAAGGAGTGGAGGAAGCTTGTACCCTGGTTATAGATTAATCTCAGGTGTATGGAAATCATTAATTTATGGAGTTCCTACCCATTGTTTTACCCATTCCTCCCCCATTCACTGCAGGATGGTCAGTTAATTATACTTGTGAGAACATTACCTATAAAGAACCAAATTCAAATTTTAAACTTGGATATTTTAAAAAACTGAAGAGGATGCAGATTGTAATCAACACCACTTAGATACCTTCTTCCCAGTCCAAGCCCGTCCCTCACCTCCCACCCTCTATTCCCCAGACTACCTTCAACGGCCCATGCCCACTAGGTTTCCCCCTTCTCACAGTCACATGTGTACTCCCCAAACCTGGACATTTGATTCAAGCTAAGCTAGTTGGATTTCTCTCTCAAGAATTTGAACTAAAGGACAAAGAACCTGGGAGTAAGAACTGGGTCATCACAGCCATGTGCTAAAGGAAGAGTCCACAAATTCCTATCACTGACATTCCAGAGCTGGCTTGATTCCTGCCCTGTTCAGGGTTAGTCTGTCAACTGTTTCTTAGCATCTGTTGTTCACTTGCTAAGTCACATCTCACTCTGCGACCCCATAGACTGCAGCATGGCAGGCTTTCCTGTCCTTCACTATCTTCCAGAGTTTGCTCAGATTCATGTCCATTGAGTGGGTGATGCTATCTATCTCATTCCCTGCTGCCCTTTTCTTCTTGTATACCACTGCAATATATTGTTAGTAAGATCCCCTCTTGCTTAAACTAGTTCAGATAGGGTTTTGTTACTTTCAACCATACAAGTCTTAATTTAATTAAATTTGAAATTAATTTCAAAAGGAAAATTCAAAAATTTCTGGCATGAAGTAAACACTAGTATGGCCTAAATGAAATCAGATCTTCAAAGCTCAGTAGAAACCCTCTTATGACTGCTCTCTTTCTAGAAAACAAGGAAAACGTTCCCTCATTATAGTTAAACAGATGACATACATCTCCATGTCTAGATCACAAGGCAAAGTAAAACCAAATTTACAGTAAAGCAAGTACCACTCTTTGTCACAGAGTTTTCCTGATTCCAATAGGTTTCAACAAGTTGATGAAAGAGTTATTATTCCTATAATTCATATAACTATGATATAATTCATATAATTACCAGGGCTTCCCTGATAGCTCAGTTGGTAAAGAATCCACCTGCAATGCAGGAGACCCCGGTTCAATTTCTATATCGGGAAGATCTGCTGGAGAAGGGATAAGTTACTCACTCCAGTATTCTTGGGCTTCCCTTGTGGCTCAGCTGGTAAAGAATCCACCTGCAATGTGGGAGACCTGGGTTTGATCCCTGGGTTGGAAGATCCCCTGGAGAAGGGAAAGGCTACCCACTCCAGTATTCTGGTCTGGAGAATTCCATGGACTGGTATAGTCCATGGGGCTACAAAGAGTCAGACACGACTGAGTGACTTTCACTCATATAATAGCCATTTAAAACTAAAACCACAAACTGGTGGTCCATGAGTCATATCCAGTCCACAGATACATTTTGTTTGGCTTGCACTGCTGCTGCTGCTTATCTTTAAAATTCTGAATTGGTTGCCAAGTTTTAAAATTCACATAAAAACACAGATGTATAGATTCTCCTTTAAAAAATTGACTTTTACATTATTAAATCTAATCTAATTATTAAATCAATTTCCAGACTTCATCTTATAATATGTGATCTCTCAGCCTCATATGATATAGTTGATCACTTTCTCCTTCTTGAAATACTTTCTTCACTTAGCTCTGGCACACCATTCTTTTTTTTCTCCTATTTGATGGATAACTCCTCAATTCTTGTTTTTCAGCTTTACTGAGACAGAACTACTCAGCAATAAAGAGTCCACCTACAATGCTGGAGATGCAGGTTCAATCCCTGGGTCAGGAAGGTCCCTGAAAGAGGAAATGGCAACCCTCTCCAGTATTCTTGCTAGGGAAAATACAATGGAGAGAGGAGTCTGGCGGTTTATAGTCCATAGGGCTGTGAAGAGTCAGACACAACTGAGTGATTGAGTATACACACACACACAATATAAGTTTAAGGTATACAGCATAATGACTTCACATGCACATATTGCAAAATTACTATCACAATAAATTTAGTTAACATACATCACTTGATATAGTTATAAAAATTTTTTCTATGTGATAAGGACTTTTAGATTCTACTCTCCTAGAGCTTTCAAATATACTGTACATATATGACTATATAGCATAGTTATCATGTTGTATACCTAGTATTTTTCTATCTTGTAACTTGGAAGTTTGTACCCTTGTTAAAGCCCACTTGTCTAATTTACCCAGCTTCCACTCCCCTCCCCTGGCAACGATCAATCTGATTCATAGCTCACAACTCAACCCTTGGATGTTCATAACAATTTCTTGAGTTATCAAGTTTCAAGGCCTTAAATATTATCTCTATGCTGACAACTCCAAAATGTCTTTCTCCAATTTGACCTCCCACCTACATTCTAGTCATATATCTAACTGCCTACTCAACAGCTTCACTTGGATGTCTAATAGCCTTCTCAAATTTAACTTATTCAGAATCAAACTCTTGCCCAACTCCCACCCCATATAAATCTTCTCTTCCCCATCTAAATAAAGGGCTAATCCATTGTCAGACTATTTTCTATTTCAGCCTAAAATTCTAGAAGTCATTCTTTCTCTCTCTAGCACTCACTCCATCAACATTTATATGCTGTCTCTTCAAAACCTATTGAGTCTGAACTCCTCAGCACTGTCACTCGTCCAAGTCACTATCATCTCTTGCCTACATTATCATAATCATCTCCTAACTGGATGCCCTGGCTTGCCCTTGACCCCCTACAGCCTATTGTTAACACATCAGCAGATGATCATTTTTAAGTGTAAGTTAGATCATGTCACTTCTCTCTTCAAAATCTTTCAACATGTTTCCACTTAATTCTGAGTAAAAGCCAACATCCTAACACTGACCTACAAAGTTCTACAAACTCAAGCTTGCCATAAACGCTTAGTCTTCATCTCCTCCCTCCAGCACTGGTCCTGCCCACA
This sequence comes from Muntiacus reevesi, assembly GCF_963930625.1. NCBI lineage: Eukaryota > Metazoa > Chordata > Mammalia > Artiodactyla > Cervidae > Muntiacus > Muntiacus reevesi. The sequence continues at coordinate 100,768,149 of NC_089253.1, forward strand.
CGGGCCTTTGTGATGTTCCTTGAACAAAGCAGTCAGGGCTTCCCCGGTGGCCCCAGCAGTAAAGAGTCTGCCTGCAGTGCAGGAGACCCGGGTTCGATCCCTGGTTCGGGAAGATCTCCTGGAGAAGGAAATGGCAAACCACTACAGTACTTTTGCCTGGAAAGTCCCATGGACAAAGGAGCCTGGTGGGCTAGAGTCCATGGGGTCGCAAAGAGTTGGACATGACTGAGCGACTTCACTTTGAACACAGCAAGCAAATTCACTTCAGGGCACTGCACCTGCCTTCTCCCAGATATCGAAATGGTGTGCTCCCTCACTTATTTCAGATCTCTGTCCCAAGGAAAGGTATTAGAGCAGTCTTCTCTAACCATCCTTATAAAATAGCTGCCTACCTATATTCTCCTTTTTCACCTTTTCTCCATATAGCATTTGTCACCACCTGACAGACTATATATTTATGCATGGGTATGTTTATTGTCCATCTCCAACCATATAACATAAAGTCAATGAAAGCAGGAATTTATTTATTTTGTTCACTGCCATATCCCCAAACCTAGAACATTCTCAGGCTCAAAGAGGCTATTCAATAGCTATCTATTGAAAGAGTACACATTCCTATAGGAACACTTAGCTGCCTTCAGACGAAGCATGAACTCTGGAATGTAGTCCTGTTCCCTATTTATATTACACCCAGATGGTTTTACTTTTATATTATCTGCCTGGCCTGCAAAGTAACTTAAATATGAAACCCTTGATCTAAAAGTCTTTTCCAGAGTGTGCATCTGGAAGTCTGGGGCTCTTCATCAGAAAATAAGATAGGACTGGTAATAATTGGGTAATGTATAAAAAAAAGATATCATCCTAAGCAGATAAGCAATTATAAAAAAAATCTTTGCAGTTTAGGCTCAAAATGAAATCCACTCTTCTAGGTTTTGCTGGGCCTCCATTTGACTTATCTTTTACTGCCCATTACAGGAGTCTTGCCTTGGATAAGTTTTTTTTAATTTTTAATCTTATATTAGGGAATGAAAAATAATTATCATTGAATATGAGCTAGAATATAACACAGAATCTTTACCTTGAAGAATTCGATGAGAGCATCTTTATTTTCTAGCCAAATGATATTATGAAGATATTTGTCAGGAGTAGGGAGTGGGATTGCCATTGGAAAGTTATTCAATGATTTTATTTTTTCAAGAAGTACCTAAAACAAATAACCAAAATAATGGTGATCAGATCCTGTAACAGAAAAGGGACATCAGGTAAAAATGAAGGAAATCTAAATAAAATACTTTTATTTAGAGCTTTTCTTCTTTAAATTGTCCTCTAATTTTTTTCTCCACTTACTATTTTCACTGGTATATTAACTCATATTGAATTTATTATTTTTATAATCCAATTAATAGCTGTATTCTATTCTGTCTTAATCTCAAACTTAACTGTTGATTACTATATGATCTAATGCCACATTCTCTCAAAATTTTTTTTTCATGTGAGTGAGTTGCTTCTTTACATTCTTCTAGCTTTGGAGGATAAGGTTCTAGTTTTGTGGCCTTTCAGAAGTCTTCTCTGACTTCCCCAAGTAAGACGTAATCACTTACTTGCCTTATTCCCAGGGTATCTATTACAAATCTCCCTTACGGAACTCATTACATTGTAGTATTATTATGTTTACTTATCTGTGATACGTAACTTCTGTTGATTGTCTGGATAAATGACTAAATGAAAAAAGAGGAAGAGTGTCCATGGACTTTGGAATCAGTGTTGTACTCATTAAGTATCCAAGTCTCCTCAAGAGTCATGGCACATAGGTATTCAACATATATTTAGTCAGCTAAATCGGCTAGATTTACCTAGCTTCTTACAGCCTGGGATTGATAATTATACCTCTTCAGCCAACAGCAGGCAACTAACAAATAACTGTTGAATGATTGATTTGTCCCTTACCTTTCTAAATAAACCTATAGGGAAAAATAAATCTCTCTCTTCATAAGAGCTATTGTTTATTTAACTAATGGGTATCAATCATTCAATTGAATCTTATACAATCTTCAAAGTAGTAAAGGAAAAATAGAAAAAAACACAACATGCACAGAGGTGTAACTTGAAGAAAACTAAACGCTTCTCGTCCCTCTGACAGACACTAGGAAAAATCATATTACCATTTAGTCCTGTGCCATGACCTTATAGAGACTAATGAGGCAGAGTTAAAATGGGAAAAGTTGGCCTGTCCCATGCCTACTTCCCTTCCAGGGCCATGGAGAGAGGACTATGTTCAGAGAATGTCCTGAAGCACAGCCCAGGTGGCATGTGGTTGAAAAGTACCAGGGACAAGAATAAGCATGTGACACCCAGGAACAGCTTATCATTGGAAACACAGGCAGAATGTGGGATCAGAACTTATATGTTTCTTCTTTATGCTATGAAGCAGATAGACCCTTGTACAGGAGAGAAAAAAGCATTACTATTTGCACAATTCGCAGTCTAGACAGTGGATTTGATAGCCTGGTAGAATTAAACATTAAACACTTTTTCCTCTTATGGTCTTAGTTTTTTGCAAATTTGTAATTTTTCAAAATTCCATTTATCAGCCAACCACTTAGGGTGTCTCCCCTGTTCCTCTTAAACTCTTCCCTCCCTGATTTCCACGTACACACACACACACACGTGGGTCCCCTCCCACCTATGTTCAGTTCAGTCACTCAGTCGTGTCCGACTCTTTGCGACCCCATGAATTGCCCACACCAGGCCTCCCTGTCCATCACAAACTCCCGGAGTTTGCTCAAACTCATGCCCATCGAGTCGGTGATGCCATCCAGCCATCTCATCCTCTGTCGTCCCCTTCTCCTCCTACCCCCAATCCCTTCCAGCATCAGGGTCTTTTCCGATGAGTCAACTCTTCGCATGAGGTGGCCAAAGTATTGGAGCTTCAGCTTCAGCATCAGTCCTTCCAATGAACACCCAGGACTGATCTCCTTTAGGATGGACTGATTGGATCTCCTTGCAGTCCAAGGGACTCTCAGGAGTCTTCTCCAACACCACAGTTCAAAAGCATCAATTTTTTGGCGCTCATCTTTCCTCACAGTCCAACTCTCACATCCATACATGACTACTGGAAAAACCATAGCCTTGACTAGACCGAGCTTTGTTGGCAAAGTAATGTCTTCACTTTTTAATATGCTATCTAGGTTGGTCATAACTTTCCTTCCAAGGAGTAAGCGTCTTTTAACTTCATGACCCCAATCCCTCCCACCTATGTTAACATTATGTAATTACCACTTTCCTTGCTACAGCTGCTGGGACTGGACTGTAGATATTCTACCAGTAGACAGAGAAGCAGAAAAATCAAATGAGTTTGTAAGAGAGAGCCAAAAGAAGATGCCACAGAGGGCAACCCTGATAGGAAATGGAGAAGCTGAAATCTTTCTAGGTCACTGCTCGAGTCCCTTTCTGAGGCCTGGCCGTGTGGTCTGATTACCATGAAGTCTGTAAGATACCCTTGGTCCTCATGATAAATGCTCCGTTTCTTTGTGAAACCTAGCTCAGGTTGCTTCTGAACAACCAAGTGGTTTTGACATGGAGGGAAGCAGGTAGCAATGGCACTAGTTGACATTGGCATTAACAAAGACTTAAACAATTACAGAGCTGACAACTGTCCTGACTCACCCTTTTCCCAATCTCCCTCACTAATTACACTCTGCTAGAGGAGCATTTCAGATGTGAGTGTTGGGTTTATGGAATCAAGTAGCATGGGAAATTGCTTACTTACCTTATTCATCTCGAGGCTCTCATATTTATCAATAATGCCTCTTGACGAAAGGAAGGTGAGGCTTTTCAGAGCTTTAGCAATCACATTCCGGATGGCCTGCTTGGTCTTCAGAGCAATGACAACATCACGACCCTCATGCTCTATGAGTCCTGAAGCAAATAAAAGTATCAGTAAGCAAACAATTCAATAACCACAATAGTAATGAATATTTGCATAACAGTTTATAATTTCCAAAGCATTTACTCAATATCTTTTCATTCCTGTTTTGTATAGAACTTGTGAGGCCAGTAGGACTACAGTTATTTTCATCTCCATTTTATAGATGAGAAAATTGAAAAAAGGCTTCCTTCACCAGCTAACAGAAATTCACTCTATCTTTTTCCCAAGGTATCTCCTACATATCTTCACTACATACTCATTACATGGTACTATTATCATTTTTCCTTGTTTGTCTCATCCTTCATATTATATAATTCTTGTTGGTTGGATGAATAAATGACTGAAAGTGTCCCTGGACTTGCACTGGTGGGTCTTTCTGAAATCAAATCACATATTTTTTCTTCTTCAGTGAGCATGAGAAGTCATGAGATGAACTAGGAGTCAAGGCTTAAAATGAATCTGTTTCATCCTTGTAATACTAATCTTGAGCACAATGCCTGACATCTGGAAGGGACTCAGTCATTTCTGAACTGAAATAAGCTGAGCAGTGAAATGAAGGACAACATGGTGGAGAGCACAGGAGATCTCACATGGTGTGAGATCTAGCTCACCTCTTACCAGCCATAGGACCTCAGGGGAGTTAAACTTTCTAAGCCTCAGTTTCATTATCTATAAATGAAGATGTTAATAACATTTGTTTCATGGAGTAGTTATAAAGATCAAATGAAATAATGCATATAAAGCCATTAACACAATTCCTGACATAATTAGCATTCAATAGTAGGTTGCAGTAACAATACAGAAACAGGCACTCTTTCACATGAGTGAATCAAGAACACTGGTAATATTCCATACTGACCTAAAACATAAGACAGCAGCTCCTAGGCCCCTAACCTCTATTTTTTTTCAAAAAACCAGCTTTTAGCTTTGTTTATTTTTGCTATGGTCTCTTTTGTTTCTTTTGCATTTATTTCTGCCCTAATTTTTAAGATTTCTTTCCTTCTGCTAACCCTAGGGTTCTTCATTTCTTCCTTCTCTAGTTGCTTTAGGTGTAGAGTTAGGTTATTTACTTGGCTTTTTTCTTGTTTCTTGATGTAAGCCTGTAATGCTATGAACCTTCCTCTTAGCACTGCTTTTACAGTGTCCCATAGGTTTTGGGTTGTTGTGTTTTCATTTTCATTCATTTCTATACATATTTTGATTTCTTTTTTGATTTCTTCTATGATTTGTTGGTTATTCAGAAGCGTGTTATTTAGCCTCCATATGTTTGAATTTTTAACAAATTTTTTCCTGTAATTGAGATCTAATCTTACTGCACTGTGGTCAGAAAAGATGACTGGAATGATTTCAATTTTTTTGAATTTTCCAAGACCAGATTTATGGCCCAGGATGTGATCTATTCTGGAGAAGGTTCTGTGTGCACTTGAGAAAAAGGTGAAGTTGATTGTTTTGGGGTGAAATGTCCTATAGATATCAATTAGGTCTAGCTGGTCCATGTGTCATTTAAGGTTTGTGTTTCCTTGTTAATTTTCTGTTTAGTTGATCTATCCATAGTTGTGAGTGGGGTATTAAAGTCTCCCACTATTATTGTGTTACTATTAATTTCCTCTTTCATACTCATTAGCGTTTGCCGTACATATTGCGGTGCTCCTATGTTGGGTGCATATATATTTATAATTGTTATATCTTCTTCTTGGATTGATCCTTTGATCATTATGTAGTGTCCTTCTTTGTCTCTTCTCACATCCTTTATTTGAAAGTCTATTTTATCTGATATGAGTATTGCGACTCCTGCTTTCTTTTGGTCTCCGTTTGCGTGAAATATTTTTTTCCAACCCTTCACTTTTAGTCTGTATGTGTCTCTTGTTTTGAGGTGGGTCTCTTGTAAACAGCATATATAGGGGTCTTGTTTTTGTATCCATTCAGCCAATCTTTGTCTTTTGGTTGGGGCATTCAACCTATTTACATTTAAGGTAATTATTGATAGGTGTGGTCCCGTTGCCATTTACTCTGTTGTTTTGGGCTCACGTTTATACAACCTTTCTGCATTTCCTGTCTAGAGAAGATCCTTTAGCATTTGTTGAAGAGCTGGTTTGGTGGTGCTGAATTCTCTCAGCTTTTGCTTGTCTGTAAAGCTTTTGAATTCTCCTTCATATCTGAAAGAGATCCTTGCTGGGTACAGTAATCTAGGTTGTAGGTTATTCTCTTTCATTACTTTCAGTATGTCCTGCCATTCCCTTCTGGCCTGGAGGGTTTCTATTGATAGATCAGCTGTTATCCTTATAGGAATCCCTTTGTGTGTTATTTGTTGTTTCTCCCTAGCTGCTTTTAGTATTTGTTCTTTGTGTTTGATCTTTGTTAATTTGATTAATATGTGTCTTGGTGTGTTTCGCCTTGGGTTTATCCTGTTTGGGACTCTCTGGGTTTCTTGGCCCCTAACCTCTAAAAGCATGGAAATAAAAACCTGCCTAATATGTGAATGGAAACAACGGGTCCTGGATTTTCTGAGACAGTGTCAAAATATTCTGACCTATTGTCTCCAAATTTACAATTTGATTCATTAGACCATGTTTTTTCAGTTTTGTTAAGGTAAGTGTGATCCTCATAAATCCATATGGCATCTTACAATGTGGTTATAAAAACAAAGGAACTTTGCTTTCTTTCTTTTACAAAAACATCCATTTGTTAAGGGCATACCAAGTGCCAGGCTCTCTACCAGAAACTATATTCTGGCAAACACTGAGAGCCTTGCCCACAGCCCCCGTGTGAGGAAAGCAGATCCAAGAAGTTTTGAATAAAATCCTAGGGCTCCCCCGAATGTTTCAACTCAAGCAGAGTGGCAGTAGATGCTCAAAAAACTTCATCCCTCACAAACTCACTTTGTTTGCGTACCCCTGCAAACAAAGTAGGGCAAAACAAAAACAGCACTCTCTGTCATAGGTAATGTTTTGTGTGTCTTTTTCTCACAACCTTAAGGAATATGATCTTGCCACCTTAACACACTTTTTGCACTTTTCATTCTTGCTTGTATGCACCCATAGCAAATAACAGAACTCCTCTAACTTTCTGCAATTATCTCTTGATAGGTTCACACCTCCCACCAGGATCTGAATTTTATGTACTCCTGGCCCATTATATGTGTTCAATAAATGCTTATTGAATGAATAAATGAATGAATCTGTGAATGAATGAAAGCATGAACTTGTCTTCCTTTGGTTAAATTATGGGATGATAAGATGTGATTTCAGGAAATTAGATATCCCAACTACTTACCTAGTTCTTTGACAGCATCTTGTTTGTTGGTTTCCAAAATTTCATATAATTTCTATGACAAATTAAGAAAAGTATTAATTTCTAATTATACCAAGTGCATTACTGGCTTTAAAATTTGAGGGGAAAAAAGCATGGTAGAAAACTCTCACTTAATTATCATTTGGGGGAGATATTTAATTCTTCTCTCTTCATAAATTCAGCTGCTTTTCCCAGCCTCATTCTCACAGTACAATGAATGCTGTGTAGTAGCCTATATAAGTACATAAGTATTGCACCTAATATTTCTCAGAAAAGACTAGTGTGCACTTCATTGTGTGCCAAAGAGAATCCTCAGAGATAGCACCCCATTAGAGGGTGTCCAACAGAGCAGCCAACTGGGGAGCCAGTCTACTGGGAGTGCAAAAACAAGTGGAATAATGAAAAATATGGTGTCAGGTAGGTCTTGTTTCCTACAGATAACTCCTGACATAACTGAAGAAACAGCTCCACTCTGGGCTAAACAATCTCTGTTCAATCATACAATTGTTATTTGTCAAATTCCCACCATGGCCCAGGCATGCCCTTGAGCTTTGAGTCTTCCTGAAGTTTGATAATCAGAGCTGAAATTTAAAGAACAGAAACTGTTCTCTGCAGCACCTCATATCACATAATAAAAAACTGAATCCCCTTCACTTGACATAATTTATCTTTTGAGGCAAATACATGCAGAAATGGTCTTACATTAAATCAATACACCTAAGGGATGTTTTTCCCAAATGACCAGAGCTTTTCTCTCACCTGATCTATTGACTTTCGGCTAGAAATCTGTCTTATTAAAAACTTGGTATCCTCTAGACTTTTGACATAGCCTTTTGTAATACTATATGTCAAGCTGAGGCGCTTTTTGATCTGCACATCTACAATATTTATCAGCAGTGGTATTATTATCTGGAACAATGGAGAGAAAAAAAACCGAAAATTTGATGAGGAAAGGCACCCTCTCAGGCAGATGTTCTCAACATGCCCTCTCTAACAAGCTTGTTAGAAACACAAATACTGAAACATCCAGTGCTGAAACACAAATTCTCAGGTCCCACTCCAGACCCACTGGATCAGAAATGCTGGGGACAGGCTCCCAAATCAATGCTTTAACAAGTCTTCCAGGTGTTTCTATGTACACTCAAGTTTGAGAGCCCCTCTCTAAAGAAAAGAAAGTTCAATGAATAACTGGTTCTGTAGCTTTAAGGCGAAGTGCTTACCACTGCCTCTTCCCTTATTCTCCGTACTCCCAGTTTTCAGAAGACAAGAGAGGTCACCGTAATAACCTGGACAGTAGTTACCAACAGAATAAATCTCTCTACACTTCAGTTTCTTCACTTGCAAGGTAAGGAATTCAGGGTGATCTGAGATTCTCCTTAGCTCTAAATTTCTCAAGTGACAAGCTGAAGCAGCAGAGTACAGTGACTAAAGGGAGTGGGATTTTAAATAAGAACCTCCCTGGGTTCAAATACCAGCTCTCTGCTACTCACAGTGCTGTGATCTTGAACAGGTTACTTAGGGATTCCAAGGACTCAGGATCCTTATCTGTTCAATGAGGATGATAACACCTAAGTACCAGGATTCCCAAGGAGCTGCCCCTCACAAGCAATGCAACAATCACAGAGGCACAACAGAGTACAGAGAGCATGGCGAAGGGCCAAGTAACACAAGGGGAAGACGTGATCAGGAAAAGAACATCACAGCGAAGGGATCACAAGAGCAGAGAAGGCAAAGCTTTTCTTAAACTGTTATTTTGGTTGTGAAACTTTGGGGAGAAGAGGAGATATTGAAGAGGGTTTCTTTTTATAAAGTTTTATCCCATGATGCACTGGCTGATCTAAAGTAAAGTTCTTCAGTATTCTTCCAGGCTTTCCAATACAAATTTGCTATTTTTGAAAACCTCACTCGGCTGAGACTGGCTACTAGGACACCTAACTTGATAAAGCGGAGACACCTACTCCACAGTATTGTAACAATTTAACTAGACATGTATGTAAAGTGGTCCGCACACATCCTGGAACACAGTAAGTGCCCAGTTTAAAAAAAAAAAAAAAGCTACTCATGATTATATTTACTTAACTACACTCCACTAGGATTTGTCGGAGCACGCTGAACAGGAATAGCAAATGGTTCACACTGTAAACAGGATTGACTCCTATAATAATACATCTTTAAATCTTTACTTCACTCAGAGAGACTTTTTGCAAAGTATTCCTTCTCAGATACTTATTTTACACTCACCTGCATAAGATCCCAGTGTAAAAACTGATTACTTATGAAAGCCTCTACCTTCTGTATTAAGACTTAGCCTCACTCTACATATCCTAGAATAGTTTGTATTATAATGAGATTATACCCTACGTGGGCACGTTGCTCTAAACTCAGCTCATAAGGAAAAAATAATAAATAATCAAAATTACCACTTAAGTAGGTGCTATGTATATAACTATTAAAGTTATTCTTATGAATATTAAAGAGTGGTAACATACTTTATTTCTATTCTATATTAAGTATATATATGGTGGTGCTTTAGTCACTAAGTTGTGTCCAACTCTTGCGACCCCATGGACTGCAGTCCACCAGGATCCCCTGTCCATGGGATTTTCCAGACAAGAATACTGGAGTGGGTTGCCATTTCCTTCTCCAAGGAATCTTCCCAACCCAGGAATAGAACCCGAGTCTCCTGCACTGCAGGTGGTGTCCTGCATTGCAGGCAGATTCTTTACCGACTGAGGCACCAAGAAAGCCCTAAGCATATATACACTTAATATAGAATAAAGGAAGGAACAGAAAAAGAAAAGTCAACAAGCACAGGTCTAGGCATTCAGACAATTCTGCCTAAGACAACTATTAAATTTCTTGGCAAATAGGGACCAGGTGGCGGATTCTAATGTCTGCCTTTCACCAGCAGGGTTTAGAGCAATACTTTTTAATATTTAGTCTATATATCTTCAATACATACTAATAGATTTATTTGATGTAATAAGAATTGTTGTTTATTCACCAAGTCATATCTGACTCTTTGGTGACCCCATGAACTGTAGCCTGCCAGGCTCCTCTGTCCATGGGATCTCCTAGGCAAGAATACTGGAATAGGTTGCCATTTTCTTCTCTAAGGGATCTTTCTGACCCAAGGATGGAACCTGCATCTCCTGCTTTGGCAGGCAGGTTCTCTACCACTGAGCCACCACGGAAACTCCCGAATAAGAATTAAGCAACTCAAAAATGTGGAGTGGCAAGAGAACTCATCGAAAGCTCCCAAGTTAAATGCTTATATTAATATCATGCAACTCCACTGGAAAAAGAGAAAAGATGCTTAAGAACTGAGACTGAAAAATCTGAAGATCTACTTTCAGAATCAAAATGAGAGCCACGAAAAGAAGAAATGAAGAGGGTACTCTTTTGCCCCCTTCTGATGCCTATGTCAGAAGCTTTCTCAATCTCCTTTATACTTTAATAAAACTTTATTACACAAAAACTCTGAGCGATCCAGCCTCGTCTCTGGCCCCGGATTGAATTCATCTCCTCCGGAGGCCAAGAATCCCACGTCTCATCGTTCAGCAACAACCTATCCTCTTGGGGGCTCATCCGGGATCCTTCAGGACAAGATGGGCCTGATAATCTATGTGAGCCTACTTCTGCTGACTCCAGAAATCCTGAGTCTGCCGTTTGATCCTCAAGATGATGCCTTCCTGTCCTGGGTTCACTCCTATGCTGCATTCCACAATCGGTCTAACTGCTGGGTCTGCGGAGCACTCCCCTCTTCATCAGTGGAAGGCTTCCCATGGTGGACATCTCCACTTCAAGGAAAAGGCTTTCTCCAAGTCTGCAAATACCTTCAACAATCATATGTGATACCTCTTCTTAAACTGATGACATCTAACAACCTTAAGATGGACTGATGTAACTATGGACATAATGTGACTTTTCATTTTGATTTTAACTTGGTTTAATGACTATTTTGCCTTACGTCTGTAACTGTATAATGGGGTTTTCTAACTGTCTAAAAGCTTTTAATTTACAAATAGTTGTCCGAGCTCCTATGAGTGCCACAGCCTCCTCCAACTATTACTTGGAGCCCCTGGATCAGACATCCTCACTATGAGGATTAGAATATGTTTCCTCACCAATTTAGGGACAACGCCCCTTGTCAGCTCGGAAGAAGTTATGGAATGAGAACGACGCCCCCTTTCCCTAGGCAACATAATTCTCCTAAAAGAAAAGGGGGGAATGAGAGAGTCATTTCCTAGGCAGGTTGATAAGAAGTCTAGGGGTCCCCAAGGAGAGAGAGGTCTGGGATATTCAAGGAGGAAGAAAGGACAAACTTTTTTACTTTTTTTCCTCTACATTCCTTAGGATTATATAACAATAATGTATCCTGCCTGAGGACAGTCTCTGGATTAAACCCTCTGGCTAATTATGTTATCTTAAAATGTAAATTATGGGGGTAGGTCTGGTCTTTACAAGGATGTATCCTGCCTGAGGACAATCTTTGGATTAAACCTTCTGGCCAACTCTGTTATCTTAAAATGTAAATTATGGGAGTGGGTCTGGGGAGTGGGGCTGCAAAGTGAGGTCTTTGCAGCCTCCAGACATTCTTTGGATTCATTGGAGAGTATATAACTCCATTGCTAACACTAGCAAAGGGGTATTCTTTTGCCCCCTTCTGATGCCTATGTCAGAAGCTTTCTCTATCTCCTTTATACTTTAATAAAACTTTATTACACACACACACACAGAGAAAAGAAGAAATGAAGAAATGGTCATTGCTAAGGAGATTGTTGCACTCATCTCACACGCCAGTAAAGTAATGCTCAAAATTCTCCAAGCCAGGCTTCAGCAATACGTGAACCACGAACTTCCAGATGTTCAAGCTGGTTTTAGAAAAGGCAGAGGAACCAGAGATCAAATTGCCAACATCTGCTGGATCATCGAAAAAGCAAGAGAGTTCCAGAAAAACATCTATTTCTGTTTTATTGACTATGCCAAAGCTTTTGACTGTGGATCACAATAAACTGTGGAAAATTCTGAAAGAGATGGGAACACCAGACCACCTGACCTGTCTCTTGAGAAACCTGTATGCAGGTCAGGAAGCAACAGTTAGAACTGGGCATGGAACAACAGACTGGTTCCAAATAGGAAAAGGAGTACATCAAGGCTGGATATTGTCACCCTGCTTATTTAACTTATATGCAGAGTACATCATGAGAAACGCTGGGCTGGAAGAAGCACAAGCTGAAGTCAAGATTGCCCGGAGAAATATCAATAACCTCAGATATGCAGATGACACCACCCTTATGGCAGAAAGTGAAGAGGAAATAAAAAGCCTCTTGATGAAAGTGAAAGAGGAGAGTGAAAAAGTTGGCTTAAAGCTCAACATTCAGAAAACTAAGATCATGGTATCCAGTCCCATCCCTTCATGGCAAATAGATGGGGAAACTGTGGAGACAGTGGCTGACTTTATTTTTTGGGCTCCAAAATTACTGCAGATGGTGATTGCAGCCATGAAATTAAAAGACGCTTATTCCTTGGAAGGAAAGTTATGACCAACCTAGACAGCATATTAAAAAGCGAAGACATTACTTTGCCAACAAAGCTCTGTCTAGTCAAGGCTATAGTTTTTCCAGTAGTCATGGATGGTTGTGAGAGTTGGACTGTGAAGAAAGCTGAGCACCGAAGAATTAATGCTTTTGAACTGTGGTGTTGGAGAAGACTCTTGAGAGTCCCTTGGACTGCAAGGAGATCCAACCAGTTCATCCTAAAGGAGATCAGTCCTGGGTGTTCATTGGAAGGAAGGACTGATGCTGAAGCTGAAACTCCAATACTTTGGCCACCTCATGTGAAGAGTTGACTCGTTGGAAAAGACCCTGATGCTGGGAGGAATTGGGGGCAGGAGGAGAAGGGGACGACAGAGGATAAGATGGCTGGATGCCATTGCTGACTCGATGGACATGAGTTTTGGTAAACTCCGGGAGTTGGTGATCAGGGAGGCCTGGTGTGCTGCTATTCATGGGGTTACAAAGAGTCGAACATGACTGAGTGACTGAACTGAACTGAACTGAACTGAAGCAGATTGAAGGCCACAGTAAAACTGAACTTCATAGACAGCAGGCTAAGGAAGTAGTGTGTACTCTAGAGTAAATATTTTATGTCCTGTACAATTAGGGCTTTATGAGAAAATTTTACTAAAACTTGGAGAACTTGTTTCCAGGTTATCCTGCTTCAAGTGGAGCTATCATTTTCATTTATTCATTCAATACATGATTTAGTAAGTACTTACACAGGTGGCACTAGTGGTAAAGAACCTGCCTGCTAGGGCAGGAGACAGAAGAGACAGAGGTTCAATCCCTGTGTCAGGAAGATCTTCTGGAGTAGGAGATGGCAACCGACTCTAGTGTTCTTGACTGAAGAATCCCATGGAGAGAGGAGCCTGGTGGGCTACAGTCCATGGGATCGCAAAGAATCAGACACAACTGAGCGACTAACACTTTCATTTTCATATACTAGGTATCATTCTATGTTACATCAGTAACCAAAACAAAGACCCTTACCTCATGGAAAGTACATACAACATATAGTAAAAAGGTGGTAAGTGCTATGCAGAAAAAATTAAGCAAATGAAGAGGGATCAAGGAGATGGGGTGGAAAGTTGGGAGTATGGAGGGCAGGTTGCCATTTTACATAGCATGGTCAGGGAAGGTCTTCTCCATGAGAAGGTGAGAGTTGAGCAATGACTTGAAGGAGTGAGAGGGTGAACCAAGCAGATACCTGTGGAGAGAGGGTTCCAGGAGAAAAGATAGCTCCCTCCCTCATTTCTTCTAAAGCAATGAGTTTTCTTAATTCAGTTGACAAATAGTATAGAAAAAAAATTTAATGTGAAATTTTACCTTGAGAAGAGGAAAAAATCTAATTATTCTGAAATAACCTATTATTACTGTAAACTGAATAAGAATCAAGTTGTCTGGTCTCAGTCTCACAAAGTATATACAAAATACATCAACAATTCCAATAAGCACAATAAAAAATTCCAAAGTATTCCAGTGTTGATGAAAATATTTCTTTTTCAAAATTATTATCTGTTTAGAAAACATATAGAATACATCATTTCATAGCAGTATACAAAGGTGGGGAGAGGGACTCTTAAAAATTAACAGTTAAATGCTCAACTACTAATGCATTATATTCCAAAAGCTGGGTTTTAAGTCATTCATTTGAAATTCAAAAAAATCCTTTATAAATGTCTGACATCAAAGGGTATAATTTGATTTAAAATATATATAATCTATTATGAAGCTGCAACATCAAAGAAAAGCAATGAAAAATAGTGAATTAATTCACTCAAACACTATTAAATATAATTAAAGTATGAAACAGCATGTTGATAAATCATCTTTGAAGCATTTATCCTAAAAAGTGGTCTTCATCTTATATCATGATAAGAACCTGCAAACTATTTTTCTTTTATTCATTTATTTATTCTTTGTATCATTACAAGGAGTATTTGAGGAAAACATCAAATGTCTAGATTTTCAATTCTCTTTTATCTGATCTTTGAGATTCTCTCCACATTTATGATACTTCTCTTATCTGATATCCACGACTGTGACTATTATACTGATTTCACTCAGAAAACTCAAAAAGAGTACTAAAATTCCATAGTCCTATCAACTATTACAGCAAAAGGCTTCTGGTACGAATTATTCCAATAAAATGACAAAAATAGATTCAAGCTATCTAAATCATTCTTTTTATAGGATACATTTCTATTTTAAATTGTACCTTCAATGCTGATTCTAACAGATATAAACATACAAAATAGTAGTTTACGAATATCAGTCCTGACACATTTAATTTTCTTGCCATTGGCCACAGGTGCATTATCATAGGATAAATGTACATTATTCCTATAATATGTTCTGCATTTTCAAATTCTTCTGAAAATACAATGTGATATACAAATATAAGAAACCTATTATGCCTGAAAAAAAAGAGATCAAATAAAATGTCAGGTCACTTTAAAAGTATAAAAATTAAAATCTGAAGTTTATTTGTTTAAGTAAACATTGACATTTATTTGAAGAAAGGTATAAAATAATATAAACTAATAGATAATTAAAATTTAAAACATACTTTCTATACATAAAAATCATAGGGGAAAAAGATAAAAATATGGCTCTTGGTAATCTATATCAAGGCTGGGGAGCTTTTTTTTTAAGTTAATATCTTATACTTATCATTCACATAAGTAGAAAAAAGGCTTTCATTACCTCTGTAAAAACATTAAGTACTGTAAATACATATTCATCTGGGAGGGGTAGTATTTTGGGGAGGGGGTGTTTTTCCTCCAGTTTCTTAAGATATAATTGACATACAGCACTGTATAAGTTTTAAAGTATACAACTTAATGATTTGATGTACGTACATCATGAAATGATTATCACAATAAGTTTAGTGAACATCCTTCATCTCATATGGATATAAAATTAAAGAAAGAGAACATTTTTTCCTTTGAGATGAGAACTTTTAGGATTTACTCCTTTAACAACTTTCATATATAACATACAGAAGTGTTCATTATATCTATTATGTTGCATATGACATTCCTAGTACTTATTTATCTTATAAATGAAAATTGTACTTTTTGACAATTCCCTCTCCTACCCCGCACCTCTGGTAATCATAAATTTGATCTTTTTTGCTAAGACATTGCTTTGTTTTTAAAGTATAATTGACCCACAACACATTAGTTCCTATTACACAACACACTGATTCAGTACTTTTAGACATTTCAAAATAATAACTCCAATAAGTCTAGCTATGATATGCTACCATACAAAGATATTACATTGTTACTGACTATATTCCCCACACTGTACACTTCATGTTTGTTACTCAACTATTTTGCCACTGGAATTTTGTACTCTTTCACTTCCCTCACTATTTCTTTCTTCCCCCAACCACTCCCTTCTGGACACTACCTATTCATTCTCTTTATCTAAGATTATTTCTCTTTCACTAAGTTTATTCATTTGTTTTGGTTTTTAAAATTCACATATAAGTGAAATCACACAGTATTTGACTTTCTCTGTCTGATTTCACTTAGTATAATACCATCTAGGTGCATCCATTTGGCAAGATTTCATTCTTTTTTAGGGCTGAGGAATATTTCATTACACACACATGTGAATATACATTTGTTGTTGTTGTTCAGTCACTAAGTTGTGTCCAACTCTTTGCAACCCCATGGACTGCAGTATGCCAGGCTTCCCTGTCCTTCACTGTCTCTCTGAGTCTGCTCAAATTCATGTCCATTGAGTCAGTGATGCTATCTAACCAACTCATCCTCTGCCACCCCCTTCTCCTTTTGCCTTCAATCTTTCCCAGCATCAGGGTCTTTTCCAGTGAGTCGATTTTTCACATCAGGTAGCCGAAGTACTAGAGTTTTCAGCTTCAGCATCAGTCCTTCCAATGAGTATTCAGGGTTGATTTCCTTTAGGATTGATTAGTTTGATCTCCGTGTTGTACAAGGGACTCTCAAGAGTCTTCTCCAGCAATACAGTTCGAAAACCTCAATTCTTGGCCCTCAGTCTTCTTTATGGTCCAACTTTCACATGGGTATATGACTACTGGAAAAATCATAGCTTTGACTATATGGACTTTCATCAGCAAAGTGATGTCTCTGCTTTTTAATATGCTGTCTAGGTTTGTCATAGCTTTCCTTCCAAGGAGCAAGCATCTTTTAATTTCATGGCTGCAGCCACCATCCACAGTGATTGTGGAGCCCAAGATATAGTCTGTCACTGTTTCCACTTTCCCCAGCTTTTATTTGCCATGAAGGGATGGGACTGGATGTCATGCCCATTTTATATATATAAATATAATATATATATATATCTCCATTCATCTTCTTTATCCATTCCTATCAGTGGGCATTTAGGTTGTCTCCATATCTTGGCTATTAAAAATAATGCTACATGGAACATAAGGGTGCACATATCTTTTCTAATTAGTGATCTCATTTCCTACAGATAAATACCCAGGAGTGGAAATGGTAGTTCTATTTCTAATTTGTTGAAGAATCTCCATACTATCTTCCACGGTGGCTATACCAATTTACATTCCAATCAACAGTGCATGAGGGTTTCCTTTTTCCCGTATCCTTCCCACACTTGTTATTTATCTTTTTGATAATAGCCACTCTGACAAGTGTGAGATAATATCTCACTGTGGTTTTAATTTGCATTTCCCTGATGATTGATGATGCTGAGCATCTTTTCATGTGCCCACAGGTCATCTGTATGTCTTCTTTGGGAAATGTCTATTCATATTCTATGCCCTTGCTAAATCAGGTTATTTGGCTTTTTCTTTTTTCTAATGTTCTTTGTATGTGTGCTTTGTGCTAAGCTGCTTCAGTTGTGTCCACCTCTTTGCAACCTTATGGACTGTAGCCCACCAGGCTCTTCTGTCCATGGGATTCTTCAGGCCAGAACACTGGAGTGGGTTGCCATGCCCTTCTCCAGGGATCTTGCAGATGCAGGAATTGAACCCACATCTCTTACATCTCCTGCATTGGCGGGTGGATCCTTTACCACTAGCACCACCTGGGAAAACTGTTCTTTGTATAATTTGGCTATTAACCCCTTATAGAATATATTGTTTGCAAATATCTTTTCCCATTCAGTAGGTGTTTTTTTTTTTTTTTATTTTGTTGATAGCTTCTTTAACTGTGCAGAAATTTTTTAGTTTGATGTAGTCCCATTTGTTTATTTTTGCATTTGTTTTTCTTGCCTGAGGCCACATACACACACAAAAATTAGACAAATGTCAATGGGTTTACTGCCTGTGTTTTCTCCTAGAAGTTTTACAGTGTCAGGTATTACATTTAAATCTTAAATCCATTTTGAATTTATTTTGTACATGGTGTAAAAGAGTAATCCAGATTGATTTTTTTGGTTATAGCTGTACAGTTTCCCCAACAGCATTTATTTAAAAACTGTTTCTTTATTGCATATTCTTACCTTATTGTCATAGATTAATTGACCATATAAGTGTTTGTTCATTTCTGGGCTCTCTATTCTGTTCTGCTGACCCATGTGTCAGTTTTTAGGCCAGCACCATTTCATTTTGATTACTGTAGCTTTATAGTATAGTCTGAAGTCAGAAACAATGATACCTCCAGCTTTGTTTTTTCTCAATATTGTTTTGGCTATTAAGGCTTTTGTGTTTCCATACAAATTTTAGAATTATTTGTTCTAGTTCTGGGAAAAATCTATTTTATAGGGATTGCACTCAATCCATAGATTGCTTTGAGGAGTATGGTCATTTTAACAAAATTAATTCTTCCAATCCATAAACATGGTGCATCCTTCCATTTGTTTGTGTTGCCTTCAATTTCGTTCATCAGTGTCTTCTAGTTTTCAAGTACAGGTCTTTTACCTCCTTAATTAGATGTATGCCTAGGTATTTTATTCTTTTTTGACATAATTGCAAATGGGATTATTTTATTAATTTCTCTTTTTGACAGTTCATTGTTAGCATATAGAAGTGAAACAGATTTTTAAAAATTATTTTTGTATCCTGCAACTCTACCAAGTTCAGTGATGAATTTCAGTAGTGTTTTAGTGGCATCTTTAGGATTTTTTATGTATAGCATCACATTATCTGCAAACAGTGACAGTCTTACTTCTCCCTTTCCAATTTGGATTCTTTTAATTTATTTTCTTATCTGATTACTGTGACTAGGACTTCCAATATTGTGTTGAATAAAAATAGCAAGAGTGGACTTTTGTTTTGTTCCTGATCTTAGAAGAAATGCTTTTCACTGTTGAGTTTGATGTTAACTGTGGGACTGTCACATATGACCTTTATGATGTTGAAGTGTGTTCCCTCTATACCCATTTTGCTGAGAGTTAAATTTTGTAAAATTTTTTTTCCATATCTATTGAAATTATCATATAATTTTTATTCTTCAATTTGTTAATGTGGTGTATTACACCAATTAGTTTGCAAACATGAACCATCTTTGCATCCTTGGGATAAATCCTACTTGATCATAGTGTATGATCCTTTTAATGTTATTTTAATTTGGCTTGCTAATATTTTGTCAAGGATTTTTGCATGTATGTTCATCAGGGATACTGGCCTATAATTTCCTCTTTCATGTGATATCTTTGTCTGGTTTTGGTATCACGGTGATGTTGGTCTTCTAGAATGATTTCAGAGGTGTTCCTTCCTCTGCCATCTTTTGGAATAGTTTGATAGGAATATGTGTTAACTCTTCTCTAAATGTTTATCTGTGAAGTCATGTGGTCCTGGACTTTTGTTTGTTGGGAGTTTAATTACTGATTCAATTTCAGTACTAGTAATTGGTCTATTCATATTTTATACTTCTTCCTGCTTCAGTCTTATGAGATTGTACCTTTCTAAGAAATTGTCTATTTCTTCTACATTGTCCATTTTATTGGCATATAACTGTAGTGATTTCTTATGATCCTTTGTATTGCTTTTATTTCAGTTATAGCTTCTTTTTCATTTCTGACTTTATTGATCTGGTCCCTCTTTTTCTTGATGAGTTGGGCTGAAGGTTTGTCAGTTTTGTTTGTCTTTTCAAAGAACCAGCTCTTAAGTTTCATTTTATCTTTGCCATGGCTTTTTAGTATTTTTTCAGTTATCTGCTCTGATATTTATGATTTCTTCCTTCCTATTATGTTTGAGTTTTGTCTGTTCTTCTTTTTCTAGCTCCTTTAGGTGTAGGGTAGGATAATTTAAGATTTGTCTGACGAGCATTTAAAAATCAAGACTAATAATAGCACATAGGAATAATGCAAAGATTCATACATCAAAAGCAAGAAACAAATTTAGAGAAAAATATCAGTATTGCTTAAAATTAGGAACAGGACAAAATATTTTACTTAATAATTACTATGACATATTTCTAAAATTCTTTCTATTCATCCAAAGTAGAAAATGACAAAAAGATGTTACGTAGATATATGTCAAAACCCTAGGGTTTTAATTTTTTATATTTTTCTATAAACTTAATAAATCAAAGACAGTTAAAAAATGACCATAATTTACTATGAAAAGTATGTTAACACCCATTTAAAATTTATTAACATTAATGGTCCCAGTGTCTTCTCATCTGACATGTTTTGTTAGTAGAAAAATATTGTCTTTCTGGCCTAAAAAGTGTGTAAGTTCACAATTTACATAACCAAAGAGTCTACATGAGTTAAGTAAAATTCATATCTTATGATATTTTGGACATTGACTGTAGGTGTTTATTAAGGTCATGCTGTGTTTTTACTAACTATAGACATCAACAGAACCATCCCATGCTGCAGTTGAAATTAATTTCATGCCCATGAAATTAAGTTGAGAGTTAAATCTAGTCTTTGAGTTTGCTATTTCTCACCCGTAAGCACCCCAGAAGAATATGAAAGAAGTCCAACATGTAATGTGACACTAAGACAAGACTATTATGATTTGAAGAACCCAAATATAACCATCTTTTTCTTCTTTTTTCTACCCACATTCTACTAGAGGTGTCAATGAAATTGCTAAAACAGAATGGAAAAAGAGAAGTAAGCTTCCCTACTCAATCAATAAGAGTTGACTGTAATATTAGGTGAGGTTTTTCTTTAGGAAAAATCAAGGTAGCCTATTTTAACAAAGTAGAAAAGGTCATATTTTCAAGTACATTGCTATTAAAGGTTCACAGTACTTACCCATATAGAATAGCAGATGTCTTATCTTTATGATATTCCAAGAAAGTTAATGTGTTTTTAAACTTCACAAGCCAACTTCTAGCTCTTACATAAGTTGAAACATCATAAATACTCATGAATCTAACAGAGAAAAATATATATACATGATGAAAACCAAGTGCTATACCTTTGGGTAATATAAAATGAAAAGTTATACTAAATACAAATATAATATACATTTATTAAATATGCCTCTGTATCCACCCACCTAACCACCCATGGTCATGGAACAGAAACAATTTTAGCATGAGACCCCTAAAGTCCATGTCCCTGAAACTTTTCTGACCTGAAGTAGGATATAATTAAAACTTTTCCAGCCCAATTCTTTGAGGTTCAAAGTCAAGCTTCCTTTTGTCATGCCTTGCCTAGCCCAAGATTCTCCTTGACCCTGAACTCCCTATCCTTCCCAAACTTTATTTAGGAATTGATGCTACATCTCCCAAATATATTACCAGGCTGATGAAATGTTAACTATCACCCAGAAAGAATCTCCTAAAGTTGCTCTATAACTTTGTCTTCAAACATTCATTATCTAATGTTTACCAGAACTGTAACCGGATATCAATATATCTCTAAGATACTGAGCTTTTCCCAACATATTTAATTGCATCTATCAGTTCCATGCACACACACATGCTCAGTCAGGTCCGATTCTTTGTGACTCTATGGACTGTAGCCTGCCAGGCTCCTCTGTCCATGGGATTCTCCAGGCATGAATACTGGAGTGGGTTGCCATTTCCTACGCCAACGGATCTTCCCGACTCAGGAACTGAATCTGCATCTCTCATGTCTCCTGCATTGACAGGCAGATTTTTTACCACTGAGCCACCTAGGAAGTCCCTATCAATTTCATAGGCTGGATTAATTCCTCCAAATCCTGCTCCACACCAGGGAGCAATTTAATAGTAGGCTCCAGGCCTTCTTACCTCCCCTACGCAGTAATTTAGTGAATACAATATAAAGACAAAAAATATATATGAAAATATATATCATATAATTGCTCTGCAGTTAAATCTTCCTCCAGAAACTCCCAATGTCATCAAACTCATGAATCTTCAGGGAGAAAAGTATAAACAAGTAAACTAGGAAGTAGATGGATAGATAGATGGACAGACAGAGAGATAAGATTTTAAAAATTGATCAATCTAAAGCAATTATCCTTCAGTTAAAAATAAATTTAAAAAAAGATTGATCCATCTGGATACTCAGCTGTCTTCATTCTTTATCACATACCCACTCAATTTTGGAAATGTCAATTAAAGAAATATTATACTTACTTTCCTTGGATATGGCAATAGCTTTTGGTTGCACCAATTAGCGTCCGGGCTGCCTCGACACTGAGGACTCCATCATTACACTGCTTTTCAAAGCTACTCTAAACATAAAATTTTAAATAAAAATTACAAAGGGCAAAAACATTAGTGAAATGTACTCTACTTGACCTTTACATAGCCCTCATTATTATTACTGAACTCAGTATATGAAAATATACTTTTCAAAAACTATAGCAAGAAATAAATTTCATTCAATTTGAATATTTACAGAATATTCAATTTTTGCAAAGTACTCCCTTGGGTGTTATAAAAGACACAAAGATTTCTGGCTTCAGGAACCCCAAAATCTATACAGCTCAAAGAGTTTACTTAAGATGTTCAATATCACTAATTATTAGAGAAAAGGCAAATCCAAACCACAGGGAGGTATAACCTCGTATGGGTCAGAATGACTGTCATCAAAAAAGGCTACAAATAATAAATGCTGGAGAAAGTGTGTGGAGAAAACAGAACCCTTGTACATTGTTGGTATGAAATGTAAATTGGTGCATCCACTATGAAGAACAGTATGCAAGTTCCTTAAAAAATAAAAAATAGAGCTACCATATGATCTAGTAATCTTACTTCTGGGTATATAGCCCCAAAACCCCAAAACTCTATTTCAAAAAGATACACGCACCCCAACATTCACAGCAACACCATTTACAATCACCAAGACACAGAAACAACCCAAGTGCCCACTAACACAGTTGGCTTCAGAAGATATGACTGTATTATATATATATATGTAAATATATCATGGAACATACATACATCATTAAATATGTATATAATAGAGTATATATATAATGAAATATTACTCAACCATATAAAATAATGAAATATGCCATTTGCAGCAACTTGGGTCATCCTAGAGATTATCATGGAGAAGGCAATGGAAACCCACTCCAGTACTTTTGCCTGGAAAACCCCATGGACGGAGGAACCTGGTAGGCTTCAGTCCATGGGGTCACTAGGAGTTGGACATGACTGAACGACTTCACTTTCACTTTTCACTTTCATGCATTGGAGAAGGAAATGGCAACCCACTTCAATGTTCTTGCCTGGAGAATCCCAGGGATTGGGGAGCCTGGTGGGCTACCGTCTATGGGGTTGCACAAAGTCGGACACGACTGAAGTGACTTAGCAACAGCAGCAGCAGAGATTATCAAAATAAGTGAAGCAAGTCAGACAAATATTTCACTTATACGTGAAATCTAAAATATAATATAAATGAATCTATATACAAAATGGAAACAGACTCACAGACATAGAAAAAAAGCTTATAGTTACCCAAAAGGAAAGGGAGGAGGACAAATTATACTCACAGATATAAACTACAATACATAAAATAGATAAGCAACAAGGATTTACTGTATAGCAAAGGAAATTATATTCAACATCTTGTAATAACCTATAGTGAAATATAATCTGAAAAAACTGAATCACTATGCTGTATGCTTAAAACTAACACAACATTGTATATCAAATATATTTCAATTTCTTTAAAAAAATAACATGGAGTGGATCACTACATGGGCTTATTGCTTTAAAAAGTAAATGTGGTAGGGCAGTATAACAATGGTCCCAATGAAACATAGCTACCCATGTCTCTTTGTAACTAACATTGCTGCTCTTCCCTTCAAAGGTAGGCTCTTCTTTACTCATTGAATCGGAGCTAGCTTTGGGATTTACTTTGACTAACTGAATGGGAGTAAAAATGATGTTATTCCACTTCCGGAGCCTAGGAGATAGAGGCCTTGCAGCTCCTCTTCTCACCCTGTTGGAACCCAGAGATCACCATGTAGTGAAGAAGCCCAGTTCACTCTATTGGAAGATAGGAGGCCATGTGAAGGAGATCCAAAGTGCCCTGAAATACAACATAGTCAACTGCCAAATCTGTGAGCAAGGACATGTTGGACCCTCCAACCCCAATTGAACTAAGATGGTAGCCGACACATGAGTGGTCCCAGGCAAGACCAGCAACAAAAACATCCAGATTGCCAACTCACAGAACTGTGAAAAAGACCAAATCATTGTTTTCAGCCACTAAATTTTGTAGGATAGCAAAGGCTAATCAAAACAGAAATCAGTACCAATTGTGGAGAGTCTCCATAACAAAAAGCTAGACCATGTGTTGTTAGTTGTGGGACTAGGTGGTGAGCAGAGGCTAGAAAGGCAATGAGGAGACTGGAAGTTGGAAAAGCGGTGAGAAAACTGATGCAGAAGGCTGGAGGGAGGCAGTTGTGCTATGACGAGCCAGCACCACTGGCGATACTGTCACCTAAGGCAACTTGGAAAGCAGATGTGCCTAATAAATTTATGAATCTGCCTAAAGAGATTTCTGGATTTCAAATATTCTAGAAATACTCAAGTGTCAACTTTTGAGAGGAATATAATTGCTTTACAATGTTGTGTTAGTTTCTGCTGTACAACATGAACAGCCATAAGGATAAACACATCCCCTCTTAAACCTCCCTCTCACCTCCGCCTGCTATCGCACCTGTCTAAGTTGTCATGGAGCACCAAGCTGAACTCCCATGCCATACAGTTGATTCCCACTATTTTATACATGGTAGTGTATATATGTCAACCCGATTCTCCCAATTTCTCCCACCCTCCCTTTCCCCTCCTGTGTCCATGTCTGTCTCCCTACATCTGCATCTCTATTCTCGCTTTGGAAATGGTTCATCTGTACCTTTTTTCTAGATTCCACATGTATATGTTAATATACAAGATTTTTTTTTATCTCTAGCTGCATGTGATACTGTATGAGGAGAGAGGGGTAAACGAAAGGGTAACAGTTCAGTCTGTAAGCAGATATTACAGAAAATATAAAGAGGCCATGATTGGCTTGAAAACCAAACCCATTTTCCATCTGCAGTCTCTCCAGGTGGTAAAATGAAAATCAAATCTAGAGTTCTGCCAGTAAACTATGACCTCAGCTTCAAGATCAAGTCAAGGTTGTGGCTCAAGACCCTTGGATAAGACCACTTAGAGGTTAAAGGCAGTGCTTAGTCTACCCTCTCAAGCAGACTAAAGGCTTTCTCATACCCATATTGTCTGGCATGTGGCCTGTACGAAAAGGAATTACAGAGTAGAATAGACTACAATCAGACTCATTGAAAACACAGAGTTTTTAAGGAAATGGTATCAGGGTGGGCTTAAAAGATAATTAAGAGTTCTAAATGAATAGGAATTTCCATTTCTACTGGCAGAAATCAGTCTGAGAAGATCACTCAGTCACAAACATGAATTACATGCATGCATACTAAGTCACTTCAGTCATGTCCAACTCTTTGCGACCCTATGGACAGTGCCTGCCAGGTTCCTCTCTGTCCATGGGATTCTCCAGGCAAGAATATTGGAGTGGGTTACCATTACTTTTCCCAGGGGATCTTGCCAACACAGAGATCAAACACTCATCTCTTACATCTCCTGCATTGGGAGGCAGGTTCTTTACCACTAGTGCCACATGGGAAGCCCAAACATGGGTTACCTCCTATGATAACAGAACGAGGAGAACTAGGTCATATGCCCAGCTGGATTTCAGAACTACCAAGGACCAGTGATTAATCACTGGCTTGCTGTTCTCTTCCTTCTTGAACAGAAGTGTCTGTTGATTACCACTGAAAGTTGGGATTGGGGATGGCGGTGGAGGTGGAGGCTGAGGAGACAGGTAACTTCTCTTTTTAGTCCACTGTTCTGTGTATCAAGAGGAATCATACTTAAAGAGATCCAACCAAGGAGCCTGAGCAATCCTAGACAAAATGAACATCATGAGGTAGCAGACTTTGGATCTGCTACCATAATGGGATAAAGCTTACCTGGGGCTGGTGGGGGGGATACAGAGTCTTAGAAAAAGATGAGTGTGTTTTGCTTTGCACCTCATCTGAAAGCTAAGTGAAGCGAAGTCGCTCAGTCATGTCCGACTCTTTGCGACCCCATGGACTCTAGCCCACCAGGCTCCTCTGTCCATGGGATTCTCCAGGCAAGAATACTGGAGTGGGTTGCCATTTCCTTCTCCAGGGGATCTTCCAGACCCAGGGATCGAACATATGTCTCCTGCTTGGCAGGCAGTTTCTTTACCACTGAGCCATCAGGGAAGCCCTTTGCTTTGTAGGACGGGTATAAATATATGTGGCCAGTGAGCAGAACATGGTACATTATATATGGTCACAAATTCTTTGCATCTCTTACCATCAAGAGTTTGAATCTACTGTCCCAAGCCTTAAATTAAAGTGGCTTCATTTGCAAAGTCTGGTAGTAGGGTACTGACTCTCAGCTGTATGCCTCAGGTTACTTCTGTATGGCCTCTCATTCTTCAAAGGCTAGGCCAGCTTCCTCACATGACAATCTCAGGGTGGTATTCAAAGTGGAAGAAGGGGGAAGTTGCAAAACTCCTTAAGGCTCCAGTACATTCCCAAAGTCATTTGGCTACATATTCCTGGTCAAACAAGTCACAAGAGCAACCCAAGTTCAATGACGGTGAGGGATATAGACACTACCTCTCAATAGGAGATTGGTTTTATAAAGAATTCATGACCATACTTTATATCTCTGGGTAAGAACCTTCCAAAATCTGAGAACATTTTAAATTAATTATAGAAATGCTTTAAAAATAATATAGTGTTAGTGTTTCTGTATTAAGAATAAATATGTTCTTCAATAGGAAAAAAAAAAGAGGAATTTATAGGTTAAAAGAGACCTAGAGTACATATTCTGGGCTTCCCTGATGGCTCAGCAGTAAAGAATCCACCTGCAAGTCAGGAGCCACAGGAGATGCGGGTTTGATCCCAGGGTTAGGAAGATCCCCTGCAAGAGGGCGTGACAACCCACTTTGGTATTTTTGCTTTGAAAATCCCATGAACAGAGAAGCCTGGCGGGCTGCAGTCCATAGGGTCGCAAAGAGTCATACTCAACTGAAGCAATAGCACGCATGCAAGCAAAGTACCTACTCATTAATTGTAATATATGATTTCATTGAAATGCAATTTAAAGATGTAAACTGGAACTATGCATTGATCACATTTATGAGATAACTGAATATCTGATCATTGACCAATATTTGATGTTATTAAGAAATTAATCTTTAGGCACAATATTGGTATTTTACTGTTTTTTAAGACTTTAAAATTTCAAGATA
Source organism: Muntiacus reevesi (assembly GCF_963930625.1). Lineage (NCBI taxonomy): Eukaryota > Metazoa > Chordata > Mammalia > Artiodactyla > Cervidae > Muntiacus > Muntiacus reevesi. The sequence continues at coordinate 100,795,593 of NC_089253.1, forward strand.
CATACTGAAACATCTGCAGATGAAATGATATATTCAATAACATCTGGGATTTGTTTCAAAATAACCAGGGAGATGCAGGAGTGACTGAGGGTATAGATGGGGCAGGGCTGGTCATGTGTGGATTTTCGTGAAGGCTGAGTGATAGGTACATGGAGGTTCAGTACACTATTTTATCTACTTCTGTATGTGTTAGAAATTCTTCATAATAGGTTCTAAAATGAAAATAAAACAGATGTACAGAACAGACTTTTGGACTCTGTGGGAGAAGGCGAGGGTGGGATGTTCTAAGAGAATAGCATTGAAACAAGTATACTATCAAGGGTGAAACAGATCATGAGCCCAGGTTGGATGCATGAGACAAGTGCTCAGGGCTGGTGCACTGGGAAGACCCAGATGAATGGGATGGGGAGGGAGGCGGGAGGGGGGATCGGGATGGGGAACACATGTAAATCCATGGCTGATTCATGCCAATGTATGGCAAAAACCACTACAATATTGTAAAGTAATTACCCTCCAACTAATAAAAATAAATGAAAAAAATAAAATGAAAATAAATAGGAAGGATTCTGGGCATAATGAGCATTTTATATACTTGTAAATTTGAATCAAATTTGTACTATTAGAATAAAACCCCAGTTTTAAATGTACAATTTGATAAGTTGATTCAAACTTGATTTTATCTCATAATCTATGTTTACATTATAACATTCAAATATTAAATCTTAAATATTTTAAGAGAATGTTTAATTCATTATATTTATTCTAGCTTATTAGATTTACAAGTTACATAAGCACTTGAGAACATTTTATATTAAAGGAATTCGCATACTTAAATCTGTGAAAGCAGTTTCAAATATTTGAAGATGTTTAATTATGTAAATGGCACAAAATATTATTCAAAGGTTCCCTAAAAGTGAACTGCTAAAATTTGCTAGACTTAGAAATAGAATAAGGTTTGTAACTTGAATTTAAAGCCTTAGAAATTTATTTTTCTAACTTTCATAAATCAAACATAAAGGTTAACAACCAATCAAAAGGTGAACATTTTTCTAGTCACCTGAAAACCATATGTAAGAATTAAAAACATTGCAAGAATAAAATACATAAATATAAAGCAGATTATGTGAAGGATACTAACTATTTGTATTATAACTACATGCAATCGGGCTTCTTCTAGTAAAACTTCATCTGTTGGGAACTCCTCCTTCGCCTTATTGTCACTTGAAACGTGAGGAGTCTGAACAGACAGAGATAGAGTTAAAAATAAGTAAAAAGGATTAGGAGCTGTCAAATACTTTGCTTGACCAAGATTCCAATAACTCAAATCAGAATTGCTAAAATGAAGGGCTGTGTGTGTAAGTGAAAAACATTCTCCATGTTAGAAATGTTGCTTTCAATTGTGGTGAAGTAACTATTCATTTGGGGAGATTTAGAAGCCAAATTCTTCCCCAAACCAGTCTATGCTTGACTGCTCTCTGAAGCTGTCTGTGTTTCCTACTTTTGAATAGTACTTGTACAGGGAGAGATCACTCACTTCCTCAACCAGCTGGAAAATATCACCCTGGCAGAGGCCTTTCATAGTTACTCAATCAGCCTATTTGTAAAAACGTCTTGTATTTGGCAAGTAAGGCTAGATCACCAACATCTGTTCAGAGACAGAATTCAGAGTATTTTGGCTGATAGAAAAAAGCTAGTAAATGTATCTCTCTTCAGTATCCTGACCTGTAACCAGCAGAATCAAGTTTTGCATAATAAACAAAAGAAACAGAGAGAAAGGGAAAGGAATAGTTTTTACCAGGAATCAACTCACAGGAATGATGTATTCAATCTTTGTTTTTTCTTCTACTAAGGTCCAATTAACATTTGTCAAAAGTTTTTCTGTTTTAAATAAAGTTATTCTGCTCTGTATCATCTCCTGAATGTGCTTAATGGCATTTTGCATGGCCATCTGTCTTGGAATGGAAAGGGCACACAAATCTATGACAAAGAAAAGGAAGGACCTTAATAAAATAGTGAAGAATGCACAGGGAATTGAAATGTTGCATGATGTAGTGAAATCTTAGCATCACCTGCAGAGCCAAACCAGAGTGCTTAGAGCAAGGACAACTATTTGTCCAAAATTTTCCAGAAATTACCCAACTATCCATTTCCTTTCGGCTGTGCAGCTCAACTTTATCTGACTCAACTGCTAAAGAATGTTTTCTTAGTTTCTTTTTGTTTCCTATAGCTAGAAACATGACTCACTATTTCAAGTCATCCAGTCAGTATTTATCAAAGTATGGAAAATTACCTGTACCTTCTACAGGTAGAAGAATTGTCTGTTGAATTATTTCTGGGCTTTACCCTATGTCTGGAGAATCTGATTGGCCTGAGAACTTTCATTTTAGCAACTTCTTCAACTGATTCTTATACATAATAAAATTTAAAGACCACTGCAATAGAGATGCCTCCAATTTAACATCTCTATTTCCTGACCAGCAAATCTTTATATCCAAAATTTGTGGCAGTTTGTATAATCCTGAAGTATCAACTTGAAGTTACAGCTATCAAGCTTGCTTACCAAAAGGAGAAATTTAATTAGTGAGTGAGCTCAGCCTACACACTCAGAATTCCATCTCAATAAAACTGTTCTCAATAAAAAACAAGATTCTACTGTATAGCATAGGGAACTACATTCAACATCCTATGTAAAGCATAATGGAAAAGAAAATAAAAACGAATGTGCACATATGTATAAATGAATCACTCTGCCGTACAGCAGAAACTTAGCAAAACTTTGTAAATCAACTATACATCAATTAAATGTTAATCTCTTCATAACTGCATATGAGATGTCTCAAATAGTTTAAAATGTTATTAAAATGTTTCAGTTTAACTTTATTGCATTCTCTACAGGACACTGTGGTGTTTAATATTTGAAATTTTCAGGGATTCAAAAAGATTTTAAATCACATCCCTCTCAGTTCTCTATGGTCCAGAGCAAAGATGCATTTGACTGCATGCTAAAGAGTTAGAATGTGTCAGCTTTGGATTTAAAATTGCCATGGCATAGAGCACTCAAGGAGAAAGTTTACTGATTTGCATAATTACATCCCACCTATTAGGATGAGCAACAGCCACTTTCCAGTTGCTCTGGGAAAACACGGGTATAAGGGGACTGATTGGTTGTACCAGTACATTTGAATGAACTCCTGTGTTTAAGATGATTCTGGAAGAATATGAGGATGAGTGTTTTCCTCTCTCTTCTTTTTTTTAATTTTATTGAAGTATAGTTGATTTACACTGTTGTGTTTAATTTCTGCTGGACAGCAAAGTGATAGTGTTATATATATACATGAGTGAGTGAAAGTTGCTCAGTCGTGTCCAACTCTTTGCGATCCTATGGACTATACAGTCCAGTGGAATTCTCCAGGCCAGAATACTGGGAGTGGGTAGCCTTTCCCTTCTCCAGAGGATCTTCCCAACCCAGGGATCAAACCCAGGTCTCCCGCATTGCAGGTGGTTTCTTTATCAGCTGAGCCACAAGGGAAGCCTTGCCCTAATATACACACATACACACACATACATATATATGTATATATATATATATACACATATTCTGCATATTCTTTTCCATTATGATTTATCACAGGATATTGAATATAGTTCCCTGTGCTATAGAGTAGGACTTTGTTGTTTATCCATCCTATATGTAAAGGTTTGTGTCTGCTAATCCCAAACTCCCAGTCCTTCCCTCCCTTCCCTCTTGGCAACCACAAGTCTGTTCTCTATATCTGTAAGCCTGTTTTTATTTCATAAATGTGTTCATGTGTGTCTTATTTTTATTAGATTCCACATATAAGTGATATATAGTATTTGTTTTTCTCTTTATGACTTACTTCACTTAGTATGACAAGCTCTAGATTCAGAGGATGGATCTCTCAAAAGCATTAGACCAGGTGAATGAAGCTAATTTGAAATTCTTCCTGATAAAATTCAGTTTTGTCAATTACATGCTAACATGCGAGTAATTCTAGAAAGGATGAGCATAGATTCTGAGGATAAAGTACATGCCATACATATTTGTTTCATAATGAAAATTCTGAGGTTCAGTTAATACAATAAAAAAAATTGTATGGAAGAAAAGGAGAAGAAAAAAATATTTCCATGATAGTAAAACCTCTTAATCTTGTTTCTGAGTATCAGAGTAAGAGTAATCTCAAGCAAACAAGCATGGGAGAAAACCAGATGCTATGTCATAAGCCAAGAGAGCAGAATAGTTCTGGATCCCTGAAAGCCTATAAAAATTGGTGGGAAGGGAGGTATAAGCAAACCTTCAGGGATTGGGTTAACTTCACTCACACTCAAGCGTAGCAAGCTCGTGCTGGCCCAAGCACAACTTTCCACTGCAAACAAGAGCAAACCCCATGACTAGGGGAGAAGGAGAGCTGCCAAAACTCTGCCCCATTTACTAGTCTTATTCGTACCCCAGAGCCCTGGACTTTGAGGTCAGCTTTCACAAGAAGCTCTGCTATAGTGTTGATGAGGCACAGTTTTAGGAGTGGGCAGAACTATGGGAAGACAAAAGCAGAGAAGCTGGATTCACCAGGCTATTTCTCTGTTTATAAGAACTCTCCTTCCTCAGTAACCTTCCATCAACCTCTCCCAAGTTCCACACCTTCCAAGAAACCTTCTGATTACTAATTTGATTTATTAAGGAAATTGGTATTTAGAGGTGAATACCCTGAATAATGATCACAATTATTTCAGACATAGAAAGAAATCATCCTTATTATAAATTAATAAATTGATTTTCTGCTGCATCTCTATTCTCCTGGGAGTGCAACAGATGTAAATTTCCAGCCATCTGATTAATTCTAGACACTCTGACAAAACCAGGCCTCTGCACCAGCAAACCTGAGGATCAGGCCATGGGACACTGGACGATACTAAGGCCCTACTCCTCCAAGACTGTGTAACTCCCTCCCACCCTCTCTCTCCTCATGGACTCCACTGCCACCGATTATCTTATCCTGATTTCTCTATTGATCATGGACTTTTTTGTGATTTTATTATATTTATATACTTTATTATCAACAGCTTCACATTTTTTCTAGAAATAGGCAACTCTGGCAGAGCCTGCTTACTGCTCCCCTTCATTCTCCTCTTCTTCTTTTCCCAATAGAATCTCCATGCTTTGGCTAAGCACGTGACCGGTCAGTTAAGATAGTACTTCCCATCTTCCTTTGCCCTTGTGTGCCCATGAGACTAAGTTCTGGCCAATGGACTGTGAGTGGTAATGATATGTACAACTTCAGGAAGCAGAAGGAAGCTTCTTTAAATAAGCTCCTTACTCTCCATTGACACCATCACCACCGCCATCACTCCCACCCCATTTTCCCTTTCTAGTTGATTGGATTGAAGATAACAGTGACCGTGAGCCCACTTCTGCCCTGTAGACAAGAGCAACACTCTGGGAAGCAGAGGAGGAATGAAAGAAGGATTTGAAATCTCTGGACAACCTCGTAGGACAGAACCATCCCACTCTTCTTGATTTTCTGATGGGGGGTGGTGGGAAACAACTTCTGTCTTGTTTAAGGCACTCTTAATGTGGTTTCTATTAACAGGGAGTGAATGAAAACCGAGTTATTTCATGATCAATTCCTTGAGCTCCAGAAGAAATGTCCCACCTCCAGCAACAATCTATTCACATTATTCTTCCTGGTTAAGTAGACTTTACCTAATGTCTTGGCCAAACGAGTCATCATGTGTGAATTTATTCCCAAGGTCATTAAGGATATTACTTGTATGTACAATATAAACTGAAAGAAAAAACACACACACATTAATAAGTTCTCCAAAGGGAATCATTGTTCAATTGATCACCAACAAAATTCTACCTTAATCCACATTTTTAATCCTACCTCTGATAAGTAAGAAGAGACAAAAGGACTGTTTTGGGGCAGGAAGTTCAGCAACAGCAGGCAGTGGTGACAGGAAAGTGCACCTACCGCAAGTATTTACTACATAAGGCCTTACAAGAAGCTCTGAAGAAGCAGACAGGAACTGTAATGGGGTTCAGAGAGGCACCGCACAGAAACATAACCACATTTGTAGATCTTGGCTCTGCCATTTACTAACCATGGAGTTTAAGGCCAGTGAACTCAACTACTCTTAAGTTTCAACATCCTTTACTAAAACATGGAGTTAACAGCAGTGTGTTTTCAGAGAGTATTTCCCAAATGACTGATCTTATTTAATAAGCACCTGAAGTGCTTCTTAAAGACACTGACTCCCAGGTTAATTCCCTGCAGATTCTGATTCTGTAGGTCTGGAGTGGCATCAAACAGATTTGCAACATCAGAGAGATTTGGGAAACACTGGAAAATGATACTCACATGTTAGTTAACATTTCATTGTCTTGGTTTTAGGCCAATTCCCTGCACAAAATAAAACTGAGGGACCTCAAATATTGGTCATTATTCTTTTCCTCTGGAACATGGAAGGACTCAAACTCCCTGCAAAACCACAGGTATGTTTGGACTTCAAATGCATTTCCAGACCATGCCCACGGACCTGGAGTGTAAATCTTCAGGAAAGATGGTGAGGATTATGATACTCCATTATTTTTTAAAGCACTGTTAAAAAATCAGCTTTCTCTTTTGGGAGTTAGGGTGCCTGAGTTCTTTCACTAACATGCTATTTTTGTTTGTTTGTTTTTGGTTTCCTCACATACAAGATGAGGGAGGTGATACTTGCTCCTTCCAGAAAAGACATTTGAAAAACCACTGTACTCCTAGGATCTTCTAGGCCAGGAGTAAAAGAGCAAAGAAGGGAAAATTCTGTACTTGCAGTAGGATAATATAAAAAAACTCTGTACATTTACCTGCAAATTAAGGTTCGTTGGGAGGTGGGTAGTGGTCTTTCTTTATGCAACAATTTTTTTGGAATGGAATATTTTTAAAGTCTTTACTGAATTTGTTACAATATTGTCTCTGTTTTTTGTTTTGGCTTCTTGGCCCCAATGGAAGTGGGATCTTAGCTTTCTGAATAAGGATCAAACCCGCACCCCCGGCATTGGAAGGTAAAGACTTAACCACTGGATTACCAAGGAAGTCCTGATGGGTAGTGCTCTTAATTCACATTATTTAGGTGCTTTTCACCCTCCCAGGTGTAGGTTTGGGATTCACCTCACCAGGAAGTGGCAGAGGTATCCTGGGGACTTCTAGGAACTTCTAACGACTTATCCAGTGAGCTCACAGAGTACTGTCACAAATACCAAGGCACGCTAACACTGTCAGCAGATGTTCTGGGCTCTCTGGACCTTCCCTGGCATCCCACTGATGCTGCCACTGCCTGATTTCCCACTGGCCTGGAAATCCACCAGGTGGCCCATGGGGAAAAGATTTTGAGAGAGAGTAGAAAGGAAACCAAGTTCTGTCTTGCACTGTGGATAATGTAGCCTAGGCCAAAATTTTTAAGAAATTAATTTTTATTTAGCCCTAAATGACATAAAGAATGAATGAAGAGACAAAGCCAAAGCAAAAACAACACCCATTTGTGGATGTGACTGGTGATGGAAGTAAAGTCCAATGCTGTAAAGAGCAATACTGCACAAGAAACTGGAATTTAGGTCCATGAACCAAGGCAAGTTGGAAGTGGTCAAACAGGAGATGGCAAGAGTGAACGTCAACATTTTAGGAATCAGCTAACTAAAATGAACTAGGATGGGTGAATTTAACTCAGATGACCATTCTATCTACTACTGTGGGCAAGAATCCCTTAGAAGAAATGGAGTAGCCAACACATTCAACAAAAGAGTTCAAAATGCAGTCCTGGGATGCAATCTCAAAAACAACAGAATGATCTCTATTGGTTTCTAGGGCAAACCATTCAATATCACAGTAATCCAAGTCTATGCCCCAACCAATAATGCTGAAGAAGCTGAAGTTGAACAGTTCTGTGAAGAACCTACAAGACTTTCTAGAACTAACACCCCCAAAAGATGTCCTTTTCATGATAGGGGACTGAAATCCAAAGTAGGAAGTCAAGAAATACTTGGAGTAACAGGCAAATTTGGCCTTGGAGTACAGAATGAAGCAGGGTAAAGGCTAATAGAGCTTTGCCAAGAGAACACAACTGACATAGCAAACACCCTCTTTCAACAGCACAAGAGAAGACTATACATCGACATCACCAGATGGTCAATGCCGAAATCAGATTGATTAAATTCTTTGCCACCAAATATGGAGAAGCTGTATACAGTCAGCAAAAACAAGACTGGGAGCTGACTGTGGCTCAGATCATGAACTCCTTATTGCCAAATTCAGACTTAAATTGAAGAAAGTGGGGAAACCACTAGACCATTCAAGTATTACCTAAATCAAATCCCTTACGATTATACAGTGGAAGTGAGAAATAGATTCAAGGGATTAGCTCTGATAGACACAGTGCCTGAAGAACTATGGACGGAGGTTCGTGACCTTGTACAGGAGGCAGGGATCAAGACCATCCCCAAGAAAAAGAAAGGCAAAATGACTGTCTGAGGAGGCCTTATAAATAGCTGTGAAGAGAAGTAAAAGGCAGAGGAGAAAATGAAAGATATATCCATTTGAATGTAGAGTTCCAAAGAATAACAAAGAGAGATAAGAAAGTCTTCCTCAGTGATCAATGCAAAGAAATAGAGGAAAACAATAGAATGGAAAGACTAAAGATCTCTTCAAGTGATGGAGGGATACCAAGGGAAAGATACCATGCATCTTTTCAAGCAAAGATGGGCTCAATAAAGGACAGAAATGGTATGGACCTAACAGAAGCATAATATATTAAGAGGGGGTGGCAAGAACACACAGGAGAACTATACAAAAATGTTCTTCATGACCCAGATAATCAGGATGGTGTGATCATTCACCTAGAGCCAGACATCCTGGAGTGTGAAGTCAAATGGGCTTTAGGAAGCATCATTATGAACAAAGCTAGTGGAGATGATGGAATTCCAGTTGAGCTATTTCAAATCCTACAAGATGATGCTGTGAAAGTGCTGCACTCAATATGCCAGCAAATTTGGAAAACTCAACAGTGGCCACAGGACTGGAAAAAGTCAGTTTCTATTCCAATCCCAAAGAAAGGTAATGCCAAAGAATGCTCAAACTACCACACAATTTCACTAATCTCACATGCTAGTAAAGTAATGCTCAAAATTCTCCAAGCCAGGCTTCAACAGTATGTGAACCATGAAATTCCAGATGTTCAAGCTGGATTTAGAAAAGATAGAGGAACCAGAGATCAAATTGCCAACATCCACTAGGTCATTGAAAAAGCAAGAGTTCCAGAAAAACATCTATTTCTGCTTTATTGACTACATCAAAGCCTTTGACTGTGTGGATCACAACAAACTGTGGAAAATTCTGAAAGTGATGGGAATACCAGACCACCTGACCTGCCTCTTAAGAAATCCGTATGCAGGTCAGGAAGCAACAGTTAGAACTGGACATGAAACAACAGACTGGTTCCAAACAGGCAAAGGAGTACATCAAGGCTGTATATTGTTACCCTGCTTGTTTAATTTATATGCAGGGTACATCATGAGAAACACTGGGCTGGAAGAAGCACAAGCTGAAGTCAAGATTGCCAGGAGAAATATCAACAACCTCAGATACACAGATGACACCACCCTTATGGCAGAAAGCAAAGAAGAACTAAAGAGCCTCTTGATGAAAGTGAAAGAGGAGAGTGAAAAAGTTGGCTTAAAGCTCAACATTCAGAAAACTAAGATCATGGCATCTGGTCCCATCACTTCATGGCAAATAGATGGGGAAACAGTGGCTGACTTTATTTTGGGGGGCTTCAAAATCACTACAGATAGTGACTGCAGCCATGACATTAAAAGATGCTTCCTCCTTGGAAGAAAAGTTATGACCAATGGAGACAACATATTAAAAAGCAGAGAGTTACTTTGCCAACAAAGGTCCATCTAGTCAAAGCTATGGTTTTTCAAGTAGTTATGTATGGATATGAGAGTTGAACTATAAAGAAAACTGAGTGCCAAAGAATTGATGCTTTTGAACAGTGCTATTGGAGAAGACTCTTGAGAGTCCCTTGGACTGCAAGGAGATCCAATCAGTCCATCCTAAAGGAAATTAGTCCTGAATATTCATTGGAAGGACTGATGCTGAAGCTCAAACTCCAATACTTTGGCCACCTAATGTGAAAACTGACTCATCTGAAAAGACCCTGATGCTGGGAAAGATTGAAGGTGGGAGGAGAGGGGGATGACAGAGGATGAGATGGTTGGATGGCATCACTGACTCAATGGACATGAGTTTGAGTAAACTCTGGGAGTTGGAGATAGACAGGGAATCCTGGCAAGCTGCAGTCCGTGCGTTGCAAAGAGTTGAACTCGACTGAGCAACTGAACTGAAAAGAGATAAATATTAACTAGATCCTTAATTCAAACATGTATAAAATCCTTTTTTCCTTAGTATATTTAATAAGCATTTCAGTTTTCACTCTGATGCTATAGGAACTAGAATGTTCTAGCTAGGTTATTGGTTTTTTCATACTTTTTGAAAGGTCTTGAAAAACAGCATTTGTATGTTCAACAACACCTAGTGTACATTTACTAAGCTGTCAGGTGTTTTACTAAGCATCACTGCGATCCTCAGCTTGAAGTCCCACAAGTCTAAACTCACCCAAGATCACTCAACCTGTGAATGGTGAGGCCAGAATTCAATTCCCAAGTGTATCTGACTCCCACAGCCATCACCACTACTTTTATTTGGTCCCTTTCACACTGTCAACATAAACTTTCCTCCATAAGTTCCTTTCTACTTAAAAGAATGCATTTTCCAAATCTAATTTTTTAAATGGTTAACTTTCATTATTGGGTACTATGAAAAGTGCTACAAAATAAAAATGAGTAAATATGAATAATCATGGGATATGACTTTTCTTACCAGCTCTGGTGACTCTACTCTTTGTTCAGCCAGATTATGAACTTCAGGAGCAAAGAGTAAGCTAAAAACTCCTTTAATTCCAGACCATGCTATAACAATTCCCCACCTCCAGTTGTACTCATAACTTGAATGCATCAGAATAGGGCTTACTAACACAACAGTAACAAACCTGTTGAAAGAAAAACACTTAGTTTAAAAAATCACGCCTTATGTATTCACGTGTTTGGGGTTTGTTTGTTTGTTTGTTTGTTTTGGTACGGTTGATACTATGTAGTAAATATTAAATTTTATGAAAAATTTTTCAGAAAAGAGAAGTCGATCCTGTTTATTAATAAGTTGTTCAAACTTTCTGGGACTAACCAAATCTACTATCTAAATTTTGCATATAATACTCAAATCTTGAAAAATAAGGCTAGAAGCTCTATACAAGTATAAGAAATTATCATTAATACTAGTGTGTGCTGTTTAGGATTTTGGTAGTAAATCCCTGCAGGGAAACTTCTTCAGATAACATTGACAAGCTCCCTGGAAGTCATGACAGGATTCAGAAATTAGACCAGGAGGACCTGTCATAAGGAAAAAATAAAATCATTGTAGACACTTTAATAAATTTAGCTCAACCAAATTTTTTTGAGCTGCTACAGGAAAGTGAAGGTGAAAGTTGCTCAGTCGTGTCCGATAGTTTGCAACCCCATGGATATACAGTCCTTGGAGTTCTCCAGGCCAGAATACTGGAGTGGGTAGCCATTCCCTTCTCCAGGGGATCTTCCCAACCCAGGGATTGAACCCAGGTCTCCCGCATTGCAGGCGGATTCTTTACCAGTTGAGCCACCCCAAGAATCATACACTAAATCACACAAATAATTTCTATTCCTGCCTCCTTTCACTATAGATTATTTTTCTATAGGACCCTATGCTAAAATTTAGATTCTATCTATAACAGACTTGTATCTCATTGTCCTTCAAATGAGATTTCAACAGAAATACAACTGATAAATTTCAGCTTCAAAAAAAATATTGTGTTATCAGTCACTTAGCTATGAATTTCATAAGGCAATTTAGAGAATTGCTGTTATCTACAATTTGCCATCTATAATATATATAATTAATTGGGCAAACTCTTCATGATCTACAGGTCCTCCTGGTCTAATTTCTGAATCCTGCCATGACCTTCTAAGGAGCTTGTCAGGGGCTCAGAGAGTAAAGAATTCGCCTGCAATGCAGGAGACTTGGGTTCAGTCCTTGGGTTGGGAAGATCCTCTGGAGGAGGGCATGGCAACCCATTCTATTATTCTTGCCTGGAGAATCCCCATGAACAGAGGAGCCTGGTGGGCTACAGTCCACAGGGCCTCAAAGAATCGGACATGACTGAGAGACTTAGCACAGCACAGCACCTCCACCTTGCATTTAAGTTTTCTGCAAAGTAATTAGCTATATTTTCAGCCTTACTAAAAGATTTTTCTTTAAAATACCATTGAGTCCCAATGAAATAGAACAACTGGTGCCATTTCCTGATATCAAAAAGAGAAAGGCAGTTTAGCAAAGGCTCTGGAGTCAGTCTACTTAGGTTCACATTTAGACTTTTATTACTGTGAAACCTTAAGCAAGTTATTTAACCTCTTCAAGCCTCAATTTCTTCATCTGTAAAATGGAAAAATAATAGTCACTGAATTGCCTCAAAGGACTTTCATGAAGATTCAACTAAATGAAGTAACATCCATAGGGCTTAGAATGATGTTTAGAGGGTGATCTGCACTTAACACATGCTAGCAATGATTATGACATCCAGGCCTTTGTTTGACTCACCATCTCCAAAACATTTTTCTCAATAAGTCTCTTTACAGCAGAAAGTGAAGAGGAACTAAAGAGTCTCTTGTTGAAGGTGAAAGAGGAGAGTGAAAAACCTGGCTTAAACTCAACATTCAGAAAACTAAGATCATGGCAGCTGGTCCCATCACTTCACAGCAAATAGATGGGGAAACAATGGAAACCGTGACACACTTTATTTTCTTGTGACATACTGTGCACAGTTAATGTTAAACAATTGGCCTTATCATAGTTATGACAATAATAAATGATGATGAAGTCAACAAAATGTTAGGAGCCATTAATCTGGTTGCTGGGGTGCTCACACTTAAACATGCTGAAACAGTTTCCTGCATCCCATCTCCAGAGAAACAAATCAGTTAAATGGGATGGGCCCATGAATTTGCATCTCTATCAAGCTCATGGGTTATGCTGATGCTCCTGTTCTGCCCCTTCTCTCTTTACAGATGAAACCTTGAAGAGTAAATAGACTTTCCCTTAGTTGCACAGCAAGCTATTGTCAGGACCTTGACAACAATACAGGTTTCCTGACTGCATGTCCATAGCTCCTTTTGCTATAACCCACTTCTCAATTCTAATTCTGGGCTTGAGAACCTGAGTCCAGTAAGCAAACTTTAAATTATAATCCTTACCTTACAAAATTCACTGTTACAAATAAGATAGACATGAAAACTACAGTGTGAAATTGAAAATATGTGAATTGTCCACATCCAATTACGATGCCAAAGAAAGTGTATATTAAATGTTGGAATATACATGAAAACATTATTAGAAACCTAGGATAAATGGAAAGGAAATCACACTTTAAGGGATGTGCTTTTTTAAAATAGTTTCCTTTTCACATAAAAGCATCTATCACATATCTACCACTCTTGTCTTAGTAGAGGTCTTTGCCTCCATCACTGCTACCATCAACATTTAAAAAACTATTCTGTTGGAATCAGAAACAGACTCACAGATATAGAGAACAAACTAGTGGTTACCAGTGGGGAGAAAGAAGAGCAAGACAGGAGTAGGGGATTAAGAGATAAAAACTACTATGTATAAAATAAATAAGCCACAAAGATAAATAGCACAGGAAAATATAGCCATTATTTTATAATAACTTTAAATGGCATAAAACCTATAAAAATATTGAATCACTACATTGTATTATGTTGAGATTAATACATATTATAAACAAACTATACCTAAATAAAAATTAGTGGATTTCACTAAAAGTATTTTGTTGGAACTAAAATACATTGTTTCATATTACAATCACCTTCATCACACCAATATCTGTGGGCTGCCTCTCTTGCAGCAGAGTAGTAAGATCGAGGCAGAAAAATAAAGATCCCCCCCCCGCCACCAAGTTGGTGATGTGGCGATTTTGCTGAGATGAGTTGGCAGCATATCCATGTCAGACCCATGACTGAAACCACAGCTGAGGCTGCAGCAAGGAGCCCCCTGTCTGGTCAACCCTGGCTTTGTAATAGCTGACTGGATCCCCTCAACATTCTGCACTACTTCTCCCTTTGTGATTTGCATGAAAGTCCTTTATCCAGTATTCTTGTCTGGAGAATCCCATGGACAGAAGAACCTGGAGGGCTATAGATCACAGGGTCACAAAGAGTTGGACATGACTGAGTGACTGAGCAGGCACACTCATGCCCTCATATTTTTTTTTAATTTATTTTTTTAACTGAAGGATAATTGCTTTACAGAATTTTGTGGTTTTCTGTCATACATCAATAAGAATCAGCCATAGGTACACCCATGTCCCCTCCCTCCCAAACCTCCCTTCCATCTCCCTCCCTATCCTACCCTTCTAGATTGTCACAGAGCACCTGTTTGAGTTCCCTGAGTCAGACAGCAAATTCCCATTGGTTATCTATTTTACATATGGTAATGTAAATTTCTATGTTACTCTCTCCATACTTCCTACCCTCTCCCTCCTCCCCTTCCCCCGGGTCCATAGGTCTGTCTTCTATGTCTGTTTCTCCACTGCTGCCCTGAAAAGAAACTCATCAGTACCATCTTCTTAGATTCCATATATATGCATCAGTATATGATATTTATATTTCCCTTTCTGACTTACTTCACACTATATAAGAGGCTCATTAGAACTGACTCAAATGCATTCCTTTTTATGGCTGAGTAGCATTCCATTGTATATATGTACCACAGCTTCTTTTTTTTTTTTTTTTTCAAGACATTGGATACATTTTTATTGAGCCTTTTAGTTTACAACATGAGGTAAAAGGCAAATCAATTCTCTTTAAGTGATATTTTACACAACTGTAGTAAAATATTTTAAAGTTCAAGGGTTTATAATGGATTACATTTCTTAAAAGTTGAGGGATCAAGTAAACATGTTCTAACTTGAATTTTCCAGTTGACTCTTAACAATAGTAACCAGCTCTAATTAGATAAGTTTCTTCACGGCCATGTTTTATTGTTGATGATTTAACTATTTCAGTCAATATCCACTAATTCCACTTCAAAAATAAGTTTTGCGTTTGGTGGAATTTTGGCATCAGGCTGTCCTTTCTTTCCATAAGCCCATTCTGGTTCAATCTCCAGTCGAGCCTTTTCTCCTTTACTCATAGTCAAGAGTGCTTCATCCCACCCTCTGATAACTTTGCCTATCCCAACCTTAAAACTTAAAGGCTTGGCATTTTTCTTCTTCTTTGAACTCGTTTGAATATTAGTATCAAAAACAGTCCCATCTTGTAGTGTTCCTGTATACCAGCAGTGAACAACATCTCCCTTTTTTGGGAAAGTTGGTTTTATCTCCTTTTTTAAGAACAGATTTTGTATATTTTGGTGGACCCTCATCCAGAGTCTCTTCAGACTTGGTTTCTTTGGGTTTATCTTCATTAAGCTTCACATTTTTCACCTGCTCAGACACTTTACTTATACTTTCAGTACCCTTGAAACGCTTACTTTCGAAAAGATGGTTATAGGCTGTAACCAAATGGTCCTTGTTAGCTGTCTTGGCCACACTTTTAATGTTTCCTAGTAATTTATGTTCTGCAAGAAACGAATCTGAACCGTGATCCTGCAGAAACTTGATAATGTCCTTCTTGGGGAGCTGCTCGCTGCGCAGCTGCTCCACGGTCCAGGCACGCTGCGGAACGGCCGCCGCCATCCTCCCCTGCTGCCTCCGCTTTTTCTGTACCACAGCTTCTTTATCCATTCATCTGTCAGTGGACATCTAGGTTACTTCCATGTTCTAGCTATTGTAAATAGTGCTGCAATGAACATTGGAGTACATGTGTCTTTTTCAATTTTGGTTTCCTCAGAATATATGCCTAGTAGTGGGATTGCTGGGTTATACGGGTACACTCGTGCCATTATCTTGAAGGTCCCTTCTGTCTGATTTCTCATTTACCAAATTCCTAAAGATGTCGTGAGGCTGACTCTAATCCCATATTCTTCAGGGAAAATATCCTCAGCACGCTCGCTGGACATGATCCTCCTCTGAGTCCTCACAGTGCCAGTCATCTACAACACTATGGTTCTCAAGCAGAGAAGCACATTAGGACCACCCAAACTGCTTTCCAAAAATCTACATGTCTTGTGACTTTCCTGGCCTTCCAGCGGTTAGGATTTTTCCTTCTAATGCTGAGGGTATGGGCTCAATTCCTGGTCTGGGAGCTAAGAACCCACATCTCGCAGCCAAAAAACCAAAACATAAAACAGAAGCAATGTTGTAACAAATTCAATAAAGACTTTAAAAATGGATGGGAGACCGGGATGGGGAATTCGTGTAACTCTATGGCTGATTCATATCAATGTATGACAAAACCCACTGAAAAATAAAAATTTAAAAAAAAAATAAAAAATAAAAAATAAAAAAAAAAGACTTTAAAAATGGTCATAAAAAAAAAAAACTTAAAAAAAGCAAAAACAAAAATCTACACATCTAGTCCCACCTCCAAAGATTTAGAGCTTAGGGTGTGGGGCTGCTCTGTCTCCATGTGGTATCACACCTGGGTCTGGGCCAGGTCTGACTTGTACAGTCAGATCTCAAGTCCTGCCCCTTCTTGAACTCCTCTATTCAGACCTCCCCTTTCAGAGGACTGGGTGACCATCTGTCTGTCCCACAAACCAGTCTCCCTATAGGTAGGCCTCAAGATCTACACTGGGAAAGAAGCATTAGGAAGCCTCATTTTAGCTGCAGATAGAAACCATGTTCTCTGATACAGCATTACTCCAATCAAGCAGACAGTCCAGTTCTCTACCTGACTCCTGTCACTTGATTCAATTGATTCAGAACTCCTAGCAGAAAAGGGTATCAGTGGGACCTCAAACCCCGAAGCTTAGTTTTATCAAAATTCAGAAATGATGGAATAACTGACTGAATAGAAGAATTTTTAAAATGTCTCCACAGGACCTTAAGAAATACCTTACATATAGTAAGATCCTAATAAAGATATAATTATTTATACTTATTCATAGTCTCTTAAATAAACACATCCAACATTTAACAATGAGTGTCTTCTGAGAAGGGACTTATTTTCAAAGCCCCAAACCTAGGATACAATGTCCAGGCCATAGGAGATAATAAGAAAGGCCTGGTTGAATACATAAAAGAATAAACAACTGAATGAATAGAATGAGTAATTTATGATGATGCTGACAGACAGCATGACTGAGCTCAGAAAACTGTCCTTTAAAATTCAGACAAAAAGGATATGTTCTATGAACTAGTTATTTCTAAGCTTCTGGTTTTTGAAAATCAGTAAAGTGTCATTCACATATACACAAGACTAGAATAAGCTACCAGAGAAGGCAATGGCACCCCACTCCAGTACTCTTGCCTAGAAAATCCCATGGACGGAGGAGCCTGGTGGGCTGCAGTCCGTGGGTCTTGAAGAGTCGGACATGACTGAGCGACTTCACTTTCACTTTTCACTTTCATGCACTGGAGAAGGAAATGGCAACCCACTCCAGTGTTCTTGCCTGGAGAATCCCAGGGACGGGGGAGCCTGGTGGGCTGCCGTCTATGGGGTCGCACAGAGTTGGGACACCACTGAAGCGACTTAGCAGCAGCAGCAGCAGAATAAGCTACAGGGGCCATTTTTTTAAAAGTTTGCAAAGTAATTTTTTTAAATAGTACCATCTTCCATGACTGTAATTTCATGAGAGAAATGACATTTTAAACATCAAAAAAGTATGAAGGACATAATTTCAGAACAAAAAAATAGTCATTTATATTAAAGCAACAAATCTTCACAGGAAAATTCAGGATAATGGCTTCTTTTTCTCATTTCAACACTGGCTTTCATCCAATGTGAGAATTTATACACTAGACTATGATTTGGTATGAAATAATTCTGAGACAATTCTATAATTTAGCACAGCCGCTCAGAGAATGGCTAATGCCTTTGTCTGAGAAGACAGGCAAATGGCTTTTACTCTGTCCACAGATATCCTTGTAACACCAGAGGTAAAGCTAGATTAGAGTTTGCTGGTATTGCAACTTTCTGCTACTTTTCTTTTCTAGCTCTTGTCATACTACGATACTATCATTCAGGTATGTTATGTAGAAAACAAAGGAATAAAGTAGTTTTTAAACTTCTCACAATTGAATTTTTATCAAAGAGTTATAAGAACTACTATGATCTCTGAGCCACTGATATTACATTATTCATAATAGGAATATCAATTCACAATAGGAATGTCAATAATTATTGGTAACAAGTTCTTTTCAAATATGACTGGCAGTAAAATTAAAAGAAAAGTTATAAAAAGAAATTTCATTATTTTTGTGAAGGCATTTAAGCACTAAACTTCTATGAGACCTATACCAAGTACAAAATATGAGACTTACTTAGTAATTATCAACTTGATCCTCGGTTTAAAGCTTAAGGAATCTAAATTTAGTCCTACAGTGGCTAAAGCAACTGTACCTGACATTCCCAAAAATTCCACTGAGGAGAAAAAAAAGAATAAAATTAGTTGTGTTCATATCTGTACATGGAGCTACCTCTCTTGAGTGATGAATTGGGAAATTTAAAACAGTCAGTAATTGCATTTCTTAGAAAGTTGCTTAAAGGGATTGGCCTAATCCTGAGATTGGGGATTGACAAACTTTCTCTGTGAAGGATCATATGGTAAATATTTAGTATTTGCAGGTCACATGGTCCTAGTTGGAACTATTTACCTCAACTGTTCTAGTGCATAAGCAGCCACAGGTAATATGTAACAAACGAGCACCCAATAAATAATGGATATTGAAATGGATATTTTAACTGCAAATAATTTTTGCATGCTGAAAAATAATTTTATTTTGGGTTTTTTTTTTATGTAAAAACCATTCTTAGCTCATAGGCAATGCAAAAAAAATAGGCATATTTGGCTATAGTTTGCCAACCCCTGCCATAGACCATCCTTGAGGACAGAGCTAATGAAAAATAAGTTTAACAGCCTCTAACCAGCAACTCAAGGACTCTGTGCTGCATGTCCTAGGGGTTGTGGCCCAAGCTCAGTGTTTTCTTGGTTACTGTAGGTCCTCAAGCCTACTGTTTTTTGGCATGATATGTAATTCATATGTAATTCCCTGGGCTCTAAGCAAATGTGTCAATGCAATCTGAGGCAGGAAAACCAACTATGAAGAATGGTTGAACACCATCAATACCTGAAGGTTACAGAGCCTTCAAATAGCACAGGAAAGTGGCTCTCTCTCAAACTCTCTCTCTTTCTCTCTCTGGTTTAGAAAAAGTGAAGGTCCTCCTAGTAGGAGAATCAAAGGGATTTTGTTTCCTAAAAACAACAGGATTCAGGAATGGATGTTTCCCAACAAGAAAATGTTAGGGTCATGACCAGAGTCCTTTGACATTTATAGCCTAGACCAATGACATAAAAAAAGAGTGAGAACAGTCAGCCTTGGAACACGTAAGAAAGGAATGCATTGTTTTAAAACAATAAAACTGACTAAAATCTGTTTCCATTCACCAGAAATTCTGACCAATGCCACTTGATAAAATATTCCTTCTGCTATAACAGACCCCTCTCACCACCACTCTTGCTGTACCTATGGCCTAGACTTATACACAACCCATCATTTTACCTCTCTTGCTGTACCTCTGGCCTAGACTTACACACAACCCATCATCTTACATGAATTATACGATGACTCTCTTAAAGTGCCTTTTATACACTAGGGTTTTCCTGATAGCTTAGATGGTAAAGAATCTGCCTGCAATGCAGGAGACTGAGTTCGATCCCTGGGTAGGGAAGATCCCCTGGAGAAAGGAATGGCAACCCACTCCAGTATTCTTGCCCGGAGAATTCCATGGACATACCATGGGGTCGCAAAGAGTCGGACACGACTGAGTGACTAATACTTGCACTTTGGGGGCTTCCCTCATAGCTTAGTCAGTAAAGAATCTGCCTGCAATGCAGGAGACCTGGATTTGATTCCTGGGTCGGAAAGATCCCCTGAAGAAGGAAATGGCAATCCACTCCACTATTCTTGCCTGGAGAATCCCACAGACAGAGGCACCTGGCAAGATACAGTCCATGGGGTCCCAGGACTAAAATTTTTCCCGTGGGCTGATATATTAACATTGTTAGCTATACGACCTGTCAACCAACAATGTTCCAATGTGTCTTTTGTCTATGTGGCAAAGTCTGTGCAATTTCCTGACTATTTCATTTTATGAAAAAAGAACAAATGTGCTGACACAGGTGATTTCTAAAACCCCAGGTACTGTGGATTTAACGAGACAAAAATGGAAATTACTACGTGTGCTCGAAGAGATGAGGTTCAAACCTCAATCAGACACTCCCTGGATTCAAGCCAGTTAACAATGTGTTCGTTACTGAAGAAAAAAAATAAAATTAGATAACATGACAGAAATGTCATGCTAGAGAATATGTAAATAAAAATTTTATCTATGTCTAGCTTTCTGGCAATGGAACTTCTCCTTAGAACTGTCTGTTCCTGACCTTTGTTGTCAGGATCTGATTAAGTATAAGAGGAGAGAACGGCCAGAAAATTGTTTTTAATTCCTGATCAGAGGAAAGTGTAATGGATGAGGGAGCAGGTATTCATTTCCTGGGGCTGTTACCAAAGTATCTTCAACAAGAATGTTATTATTTCACAGCCTGGAGGCTAGGGGGTCCAAGATCAAGGCTTTGTAGCAGAGATTCCTTCTGAGAGCAAGTGAGGGAGCATCTACTCCAGACCTCTCAAGCACTTGACCGAGAGCACCTACATGAATTAGGAGGAAAGGGGAAAGTAATCAACATATATTGGCTGCTCTACCTTGAGCCCAGTGGCATGTTGGTAAATGTTTATCAGCAGCAATCTGGGTGGTAAAAAAAAAAAAAAAAAAAAAACTGATAGTGTCTGCCAATTTCCATGGTCCCACTAAGGCCTATTTCAAGCTACACCCAAGTGATGTCACTTGAATAAAGTGCTGGGAAGAGATGTGGACAGTCAGCTCTCATGAGCTGGTCAAAGTTACCTCCGGGACACCAACATGAGTGAGTCAAACGACACATACTACCTCACTAACGCCTGGCGCACCCCTCTAAATTAGGCTGCATTATATTACATTTATAGGTGAGGAACTAACTGAAGTGTAAAGAGGTTAAGTAATATTCCAAAGTTACCAAGCTAATAAATCGTAAAACTCAGGTTTGAAGTGAAATCTGCCTAACTTTCAAGCTCTTTAAGGACTAATAGTTTATTCAACCAACATGTGTTTAATTATTATTGGGCCTATGGCAAGCATTTGGCTTGACTCAGGGAACAAAGAATAAATATAAAGATGGATAAGAGACAGCTCTGTCTCAAGGAACTTACAGCCCAAGAGGGAAAAAAAGGAAATATTAAATTAACTTCTTTTCTTCAGGCACTTAAGGCATTTGTAACAGGGACATAAGGGAGGGGGAAAATGAAGAGAGTAAGGAAATGAGTCTTCAGTGAATGTTTTTCTGTAATTTTACTGATTTGGGGTGGTGAGCAACAACAGGTAGCACTTTATCTTAAGAGAAAGGAGTGCTGTTTGGTAATTGGAGGTGAAAAGAGGAAAAATTAACCTCTTGATACCTGAGGTCTTTCATGGATGGAATTGCTCCACTGTGTGAGCTAACAGGAGAAGCAGAATTTGGCTATGTTTTTGCCATAGTTACTATGGCTTTGGGGGACTGGTTACCTCAGTCAATGGGGTAAAAACTTTAGTTCCCAATCTCACTGGACTAAACTAGAAGATGACTGTTTGAAGGTTTCCCAGCATTAGGTACTCTGATTCCTGTGATTATTCCTCTGTCCTGCTTTTCTTCCAGAGGTAGATATACTTGATTTCTCCAACTCCTTTCCTGCCTCCTAGCCTCAGGTTAAGGGCCACCATTTCTACGGTCCCCTCACTCTGGTACCCCCTGAATGGGTACTGCTGAACTGGAAAAGATCTCAGGAGCTTCTCTCCTAGCTTTCTCATTTTAGAGATGGGTTGCTAAGGGTCAAAGCAGAAATTGGCTCAGGTCTGTTTCCTCTTCCAGGGGACTGCCAGGGAATAAATGTAATGTCAAAAGTTAGAGTTATAAAAGAATAAGAGAGTAACCACATGGAGGAGGAATGCAAGAGAAGAGCTGAAATTTAGGGTATGTTAAGACAGTCCAGGAAAGAGCTAGAGGTGGCAGAAACATAGTATGACAAGACATACAAATGAGCCACATTAAAAAAAAAAAAAGCAGAAAAACTGTTGGGAGGAAGCTGGATTCAAGAACAAGGGAAAATTAAAAAACATAAAATACACATCAAGGTTGGAATTTTTGTATCTGTTTCTGTCTTACCAATGTAGAAAGTCATGTACACCATTGAGATGCAAAAAATTATATTGGTCAGTGTATTGCTGAACAGGTCAGTCAATATAAACTGAATGATCCTTGCACACCAATATCCACACACTATGCTCCCCAAAATGTCCAAGGTGAGGCCCACAATTACATGTAACTCTAGAAAAAGGAAATAAGAAAAAAGAAAGGTGAACTCTAATTATTTTTTCTTTTATTAATGGCATTTGGGCAATACCTGTCGGTTTGCTCTCGAGATTTTGAGTGGGGACCTTGTTCTTCAGCAGATGGAAGTTTCTTTCTCATGAAAGCCTGGCAAAAGAGACTTTCTGGGGATACATTCCCCCACAGTCTGCAGCTTGAGGCTTGCTTATCTGGGGACAGCGGACTCAAATGCTCTCAGGAGTTAGGCAAAGAGCATTAATGTGATTGGTGAGGGACAGGAAAGCCTGGTGTGCTGCAGTCCATGGGGTTGCAAAGAGTTGGACAGGACTAAGTGACTGAACTGAACTGATAAATGTGAAAAACTCACCTGGTGAGTGAATAATGAACCAAAATATGTTTAAATACAATTTCTTTTTTTACAAACTATGTCAGGGCCAAGCACACCATGCTCAGGATCCCCACAAACCTGCAGCCTATTTGCAACTTCTGCTCATTATCACTTCTAGAACCTGACTCCCCAGTACTACTTTCACCCTCAGACTCAAACTCAGGACCAAGCCAATTCTTTTTTTTTTTTTTTTAATTGGAGGATAAAAGCTTTACAGTGTTCTTTCTTTCTGTTATAACAATGTGAAATCAATTCTTAACATTTACTCACTGAGATCCAGATTGGTCTAGCAAAGAGGTTAATCTGAGTTAGATGACACAACTCTGTGTGTGTGTGCGCGGGCATGTTGAGAGACATGAAATCATTTCTTTAACAACTTTCCCCTCTAATCTAAGGAAACACACAGTGGCAATTATTTTCTTGTTACCTGATACACTATTTTAATTGGTCCATAAGTAAATAATAGAGGAAGCAGCAAAGTTAAGACATCTTGAATATATTTTAATTTTGGTATGAATTAAAATGGACTACATAAGAATGATTTTAGAAAATACACAGATGGGACTTCCCTAGTGATCCAGCAGTTAAAACTCCACCTTACAATGCAGGGGGCATGGGTTCAATTCCCAGTCAGGGAACTGAGGTCCCACATGCCATGGAGGGTAGCCAAAAATTAAAAAAAAAAAAAAAAGAAAGAAATTGAGTAAAAAATGCTCTTACCTCTAAAGTTGGACATCTGAAGTATGCCTCTATGAAAAACTGAAAAAAAAATGGATGTGAAGCCACAGATGATCATTGATTCTCCTCTAATGATATCAGTATACATCTTAGAAATGCCTGGAAATGGAAATATAAAACATAATTTAGTACGGTGCATGAAAATGATGCTCTTTCACAGGAAATACAAAAACAGAAGAGAAGGAATATGCTAGAAAAAAAAGAAGGCAGTCATTACTGTGATGGATCTATAAGATAATCATGATTACCATTTTTTAACTTCTCCATTGTGCCTTCTGCATCTCCAGTGGCAAAGGCACATGGTAATGGCACATCTTGAAGCGTCCACTGCCTCAAAGCATGCTAGAACTTCAAAATGAGACAAAGCACTTCTCAGGTCACTACATTCAGCTTGAATAAATATGAATCGTTAGACTCCAAAAGAACCACATTTTAGAAATAAGTATAAAATATGACCTAGCAATTCTGCTCCTAGACATATACCCAAAAGAGCTGAAAACATATGTCCACACAAAAATTTATACATGGACAGTCATAGCAGCATTTTCATAACAGGAAAAAAGTGAGAACAATACAAAATCTATCAGCTGCTAGACAGATAAATATAGGTGATTTATCCCTATAATGGAATATTACTCATCCACAAAAAGGAAGGAAGTACTGACTAATACATGTTACAACATGGATGAACCTTTAAAAAAATTACAAAGTGAAAGAAACCAGACACAGAAATCACATATTGTATGGTTTGATTTATGTGAAATGTCCAGAATATGTAGATTCATAGACAGAAAATAGAATACTGGTTGCCAGGAACTTAGGGGAGGAAGGAATGAGAATGAATGACTGCTAACAGGCATGAGATTTCTTTTGAGGTTAATGAAAATGTTCTAAAATTAAGTAGTGAAGATGCTTGCATAACTGTAAATCTACTAAACACCACTGAATTTTATAACTTAAAAGGGTGAATTTTATGATGTGTGGGTTACATATCAATAAGGCTGGTATTTAAAAATTAAATATAAAATTTTATTGATATTTAACATTTACCAACAGTTTAACAGAAAATATAATCAAATTAACTGCCTACTGTTACACAAT